>NC_085008.1:17888781-17928781 GCF_963854185.1 Sardina pilchardus | reverse complement strand
ATCTTTTGATATTTCGTTCTTTTTTTGTCACTCTTTCGCTTCTTTTCTCTGACTCTTTGTTCTTTGTTCTCTCCCTCCACCCCCTCCTCCCTCCATCCCTCCATCCCTCCGTCCACAGGTGTGTGGTAGCCCGGATATCCCGCTGCACCTGCTCAAGTCGGTGGCCACCTACAAGGGCGTGGAGCCGACGGCGCCGCTGATCCAGTGGTTCTGGGAGGTGATGGAGTCCTTCTCCAACACGGAGCGCTCGCTCTTCCTGCGCTTCGTCTGGGGCCGCACGCGTCTCCCCAGGACCATCGCCGACTTCCGCGGACGAGACTTCGTGGTGCAGGTACGTGCCGTGCGCGGTGGCAAAAATAAAACCGGTAATTTAAGCTCAGTGGGGATGTTGTGTGAAGCTGGACTGCATTCTCTCAAAGGAGTAGTTAAGAGTAGTTAGGCAATCAAAGCAATCACCATGGAAACTAAGAGAGAGTATTCCATTATTTTTCAGACAAAACATTGGTAGTCGTTCTACTTTGTTTTTGTGAAACACGGCCTTATATGGTGGACAACATATGAACATGTACAATGTTGTTTGTAAACTATATAAAAAGCCTCTGATCTACTACCGTCATTTCCCGACTATTAGCTGCGGCTTGTATAATTGTTTTGCAAAAATTCTTCCTCTATGAGGTTGATACAGGGGAGCAGTTAATATGGTGTTAATTATGGTTTTGTTTCTTTTAACTTGCATAAAACACTGTCGTGCGGCTTAAACACAATGCGGCTTAAATGCGGGAAATTACTGTAGGCTTGGCCTGCTGACCTGTAGCCTCCCCCAACATGACCACCGTAAGGAGAGCAGTTTTGAATGTGTGGAAGTCTGTGTGACTTTGTGCTTCCCCCCCCCCCCCCCCCCCCCTGTTCAGGTCCTGGACAAGTACAACCCCCCTGACCACTTCCTGCCGGAGTCGTACACCTGCTTCTTCCTGCTCAAGCTGCCGCGCTACTCCTGCAAGCAGGTGCTGGAGGAGAAGCTCAAGTACGCCATCCACTTCTGCAAGTCCATCGACACGGACGACTACGCCCGCATCGCCCTGACCGGCGAGCCGGCGGCCGACGACAGCAGCGAGGACTCGGACAACGAGGACGCGGACTCCTTCGCCTCCGACTCCACCCAGGACTACCTGACCGGCCACTGAAATGGTGACCTTCGACCCCAGGGGTGCGGGTCTTTATCAAGAAGCTGCCACGCGTAAATAATAATAATAATAATTAAAAAAAAAAAAGAAACACAAACAAATGAACAAAACAGAAAAGGAAGTAAAAGAAACTCAAAGGACATTTCTCGTCTTTCTTTTCCTCCTCGGCTTTGTTCTCACCTATTAATAATACATACACATTCGTACCGTACACACTACCACCACTCCTGAGTGAAGAAGGATAAGACCGATAAATGTATATCGTTAATGTGCAATTAGCTTTTAAAGCAGCATAAGCTGGAGAGAGAAAGAGAAGAAAGCAAATAAGAAACGAAACAAAAGAGAAGAGAAAAAAAACACAAGCGTATAGATCTTGTTCTTCATTTAGTTGTGTGAAAGACGAGAGAAAGGGAGAGGACTGGGCAGTACATGCGTTTGGGTGTTTTTACGTTCATGACCGTGCTAAAGTCATTCAAACAACGGGCCACTCTCTCATGGCCAAGCACTGTGTGTGTGTGTGTTCTGTTGTATCTTGACCATAATGTGCAACAAAAAAGAAATAGTATTGTTACAATGTTTTCTTTTTGTTTCTAATTTTATTTTATTTTGTTTTATTTTATTTTTATTTTTTTTTGCAATAGCAGTGTTTCTTTGTAAGAACTTTTTTTAAGAAATATGAAGGTGTCGATATTTCTCAGTCGACTTAATCAGAGCCCATTGGCTACTCGGCCTCGGCTTCGTTTTTAGGTTGTCCATCACTGTCTCCTGTCTCTCCCTCTACGACAAGGGTGTATGCACTGTCATCCTTATGGAATGTATATAATATGATTGTGCCATGCGTTCATTAAGCGTCTAAATCACATGTAATAATAAATGTTAATAAATACATTTCTGTTAATAAATTTAAACCAAAAAATCATCTTTGTTTCCGCTGAGCCTCATTTAAGAGCCATTTCTTTCTCTTTTCGGCCTAGTAATTGCCGCTTTAATATAATCTGATTCACAAAGTGGGCATCTCTTGAAGTGGATTAAGAGTGATGTAGAGGAATTTGAGACATCAAAATCCTCATATCAAGTCTGAGGGAAAAAAAGAAAAATTGGGTCAAAGGCACTTTGCAGGGTCCCGGACTGGTTCTCTGGGCGGCCATCAGATCATGCTTTTGGAGCAAAGAAAAAACCCAGCTTTAGCTTTGCTGATAAAAGCGCTCAAATGTCGTTGGATATCATGTCACTAAGGCTGCTTAATGGTGGGAGTCCCGCACTCCGCGCCGTGGCCAATGGGCTGCATTCCTGTGCGTCGTTAGCGCTCTGGGATTAATGAAATCCCCCGTAATTGCCTCCAATGGCTCTGCCCGCGAGTCCCCCCCCCCCCCTCAGCGATGCTCCAGTCGCCTGTATGGCGTCTGAAAGCACCCCACTCGTGCATAGGTCTCTCCCCTCTCTCCCTCCACCCTCACGTGTCCAGACGTGACGCAGGCGTATACGTAGCGTGAGGCCCCTCCGTGCTGCGCTTAAAGATCCTGTCGTCTCGGCTGAGTTGGCCCACATGCTTTGGGTCCCCGGACCGCATTCTTCCATGTTTACATGGCAGGTTTAAAAGAAAACGTAACGGGCTGGTCAAAGTTCAACTCGATCTGATCCCTCGTGCACTGTAGCCTCGAGCCCCTCTCGAGCCCCCCGATGTTGACGTCGAAAAAAACGTGCACGATCTCACATGATCGCCATTCCTCCCGCTCGTGCGGATTACAGTCACGTATGGCGATGTATGTTGGGCGGTCTGGTCTCGAGACGAGGCATTCAGCAGCCGACTCTTTTTGAAACGATGGCTTAATTGTGATGTCTCTAAAAAATATCACGAGCATTCTTGTGCGTATTAACTTTTTGCCCCCTCTTCCCCTCCCACTCCACCTCCCATGTCTCTGTGTGAGAAATGCTCCAGGAGAGTTACTGTATGCCAGTCAGGTGCTCCTCTCATGCAGTGCTAGCCTGCAGGCCAATTGATGTGAGGAAGTAGAGTACACGCACATACACACACACACACACTCACTAGGAGAGCTTACAGTAGATGTTTGGGTTAGAACAGTAATAGTAGTTGAGCGTAGTCGCTGGGCGTAGTCTGTCGAATATTAGATAAGTCGGTCAGTCGAATGACGCCCAGACAGTGCCCGCCTACCAGCTGGGGGCCCCTGGTGTTTAACAAGTGGGTGAAATTGTTTGACCTCTCCCTCGAAAAAACAAAAAAAAACCCCTCAATATATCTTAGATGGAATGTTAGTACAGTAAAACATCTTGTTCGCACAGCAAGATTACAGCTGCTATCTTGTTACAGTCACTGTCAATTTAATGTGTTCTTACTGAAAAGGCCAAAAAGTTAGTCACAATGCCATACAGTATATGGCATCCTACTCCCACCCACACCCAAATAAATAGCTAAATAGTAATAAAGAAAATTACCATCATAAATAAAAGTAAAGCTATTTTAAATGTATCCCGGAAGTGCTTCCTTGAGGATGGTGTCTAGAAGCGCTTCTTTCGTCTTTATTAGTATATCATAGTCATCATTTCCGGTCAGACAATATCTTCGGTTGAAATTATACCCCACGTGGTCTACTGCTGACAGGAATTTCACTAATGTTCAGTTTTGTGTTTGTTTACCTTTTGCCTCCATCTGTGAGTGTGTGCTGGGGAGTGTGTGTGTTGCCATGGGAGAGATTGTGTGCTGGTCTGCCAGAGCTCCTGCTGATCTGGAGCTGGGTGAGATTCCTCCGGTCATGTGCTCCGTCCACTGTATACAGTGATCCCAGCTTGGCCCCACTGGCTTGGACCCCCGACCTGCTCTCTCTCTCTCTTTCTCTGGCTCTCTCTCTCTTTCTTTCTTTCTCTTTCTTTCTCTTTCTCTCTATCTTCCTCTTTCTTTCTTTCTCTCTCTCCTTCTCTTTCTCTCTTACACATACAGTGTACACACACACACTCATATTGTGTATTGTACACATTGCACTGTACTCCTCTATCTTCCTTAAACCTACCACCCTCCAATGGCACTGCTAAATACACACACCACCCTAGTCTTCCTCAACCCATGGCACCCACTCCACCCACCATCCACTTTTCTCTTCCATCTCTTTTCTCTTACACACACACACACACACACACACACACACACACAGAGAGAGAGAGAGAGAGAGAGCACCAGACTGCCATCCACCTCACCCATCCCCGTAGGGTTACACACACACACACACACACACACACACACACACACCAGGGGGGTGCCATCCACCTCACCCATCCCTTTAGGGTTAGACACACACACTCACACACACACACACACCAGGGGGGTGCCATCCACCTCACCCATCCCTTTAGGGTTAGACACACACACTCACACTCACACTCACACACACACACACACACACACACACACACACACACACACACACACACACACACACACACACACACACACACACCAGGGTGCCATCCACCTCACCCATCCCTTTAGGGTTAGACACACACACACACACACACACCTCAGGCTTGCAACCACAAGACCCCACGTTTCCAGGAATGAACTCCCTCACACTTGACTGGACATCACAGGAACTCTGTCCAGCCGCTCGTAATGAACTGGCACATCCTGATGTTTCCAATCCGCACTGCATCTGTGCTCGCTTGGTTTGGCTGGTTTGATTTTTTGGAATGTAAACTCGAGGCCCTAACTCTGACTTGCATTGCATTCAGGATCCTAAACAAACATGAATAATGAGTGTGTCCTGCTAAGATTGTCAGGGAAGAAATGGTTGCATTGTTTAGATTTTGTTCCCAAAAGCAGTACAAGCTAATTTTTTTGGTTTTTGGCCTGGAGTGTCTGTGAAAGATAATAACTGTTAGGAAAGTCCAATACAATAGTGAGTGTGATGAGGCAGCAGGCAGGAGCGAGCATGTGAGGCCTGTGGGATGCGGCTGCTGGGAGACGGCTGGTGGACGCTGCAGTGCAGACACATGATGCTGCACAGGGGCGCCCACATGCAGTCACATGAAGTCGCCTGCACTCCCTCTCTCTCTCTCTCTCTCTCTCTCATCGTTCTCCTCTCCTGTCTTTCTCATCTCTTTCTTCTGTCTTTCTCCTCTCTTTCCTCCTGTCTTTCTTCTCTGTCTCTCTCCTCTCTCTTTCTTGTCTTCTCTGTCTTTCTCATCTCTCTCTCTCCTGTCTTTCTTCTGTCTTTCTCTTCTCTCTCGCCTTTCTCCTCTCTGTCTCTCTTTGCAACAACGCTACTTTTTCAGGGCCAAATTAGAGAGGTCATAAAAACAGAATCATAATATTATCTTTGTCTAGCAGTAATGTAGTATCATCCATCTCTATCTATTCTAGTAAGAAGTTAGGGATTTTCAAAAAAATACTCATCATTTTTTTACATATTATATCCAACTACTTAATTCTCCTTACAGTCATGTAGAAGTATGTTCATGGTTATTGTTATTAGGACTACTTACTATGCTATTATGCTGTCAACATTATTTAGTCTAGTAGTACTACAATTAGTATTGTTTAAGCTGTTAATTATTTTATGAGAATAAGTATAAGACCAAAGGGTAAAAGCGTATTTGGACAAAAGGATCTGCCAAGAACCACAGCCATAGCCCTAAACATAACCTAACATACATAATCCATCTCCCCGGATCAACTTGATTAGATGACAGTGTTAAATTAGAGATATTATAGAAATAGAAAGTCAACCATGTAGTGTGCTGATACAGTATATTGAAAAAGATTCTCCACTCTTGTATATTGTCCAGAAGATTTGACAATGAAACTTTATGATAATCTCAAGACTGTATGCACACTGTAGCCTAAACAGATCATTCCTTGGCAGGTGACTGAGGATGTGTGATCGCTCTGAGCCATTCGGAGAAACGCAGCTCCTCATCCACTCGAGATAAAAAGCCTGCATTGCATAAGCCTCGCGTAATGACATTCATGCATTCCCCTCTATTGATACGGCGAGTACAGATTGTGATTGTTGAAGGTTCTTCACCATGTGTACCCGTACACTGAAGCCAGTAGCTTCAGGTTGTCACACTATGGCATGTGATGGCAGGTCCTGTGCATCTTCCTGGAAGGAGCCCCATCCCCAGGGCGCCCTCCTCCTCTCTCTCTCTTGTGCTCTGAAGTCAGAGGGAGAGCATGACGTAGGGAAGGTGACCGTTGGTCACAAAGAGCATTTGTGTCACTGGGATGGTGGCTGGAAGTTTGTAAAAGAGTCAGTCAGTGGACCCTTGGTATGTGGCACTTCCTGTTGTTGTTAATGCTTAATCTCTTGATGACATCAGCCCAATACTAGTGAAAGAGATGCCAAATTTAGCCACAGAAAAAAAGCCTCCAGGCCATGTGTGCAGGTTTTGGTTGCTGAGGAATCACATTGAAGGCTGTGCTGGGAATTTCAATTGATTGTATTTTTAGATTTTTTTGCATGTTGTTGGAACGGCATCAGGCTAATGTCCCTGACAAGTAATTGAACCATGGCGAGTCTAATAACAATCACTCAGCTCATGGCTAAATAAGCACACTTCAGCCAAATATACTCTGCTGGTCAGTTAGGTGAATGGAACAGAGTGAGGAGAGGAGAAAGGATAATTGCATTGAAGTTCTGAACACATTGGATATTTTAGGCCAAAGTGGGCCAAAATATTGAGCATTGCTAAGATTTAGGCCATGATATGATCAGGCAACTAAATATTAGTTGAGCATGACAGTATGAAATCATCGTTTCTGTCACCATAATTAGCTATCTATTGGTTTAGGGACCACTCTGTAACAGGAAATGGCAGTCACATTTTACACCCATAACTACAGTTGCTTTTTACCATCAAGTGGAAGTGAATGGAATTCTAATGAATGGAGAAATAACATAAATTGTAACAGGGTTAGGGTTAGGATTAGGTTTATTTATGCACCTACTATTTACTGTAAAACTTCTGCATTTTGTTTATCATTGCTGGCCCCATTTGTCAAACACTGCAGTTTGCAAGTGTGTAATGATTTTCATTTAGCCTCGCATGATTTGACTATTAACGACCATGAAGGCAAATCTTAGATAAAATCAAGTTTGAGGTTTGGTCTTAGAGGCATGAAAGCAATACCTATTCATCACTGTGTTACTGGTCATATGAAGTCACAATTCGTGAACTCAATTGACCGCTACTTGACCAACAAACATCTATCACTGACCTGAATCAATCTTATTAACCTCATATGGTGGCCACAACCAAATTGGGCATTGCAAACACATCACAACCAGACAGCATCCCGGGAGGTCATGTTATGTATGACAGGCTACCTACCTATTCCTGAAGTTTCAGTGGTGGGAACCAGTCCAGCTGAGAGTTTGGTTGACTTAACATGCGTTCTGGGTCGCGGGGTCATCTTGGACTGAGACAGGATAAGTACCCAGCCCTTTGTGGTCTGGAGAGGTGCTATCGGATGAAAGGGCAAGACAACCTAGAGCAAGCAGCCACCAGTGTGGCACTGCCTCATTCTGTAGGGGGGTTTCTGGAGCACCGCTTTGATTAAGCTCCTTGACCTCGGCCGTGTCCTTTCACCTTTCGAAGTCATTACACAGTATCGTTTGAGAGGCTGGGAAGAACGTCAGTTCAAATGCAGTGTCTGGTGCCCGACTTTTGTCGGGTGTGTGTCGCTCCAAAGCTCTGTGTCTGTTCACACACCTTAGGTCCACGGCTAAAGCATTTGATCTTAAAAGCATTATTTCCGCTCGCCTTGTGCGAACCAGACAGTGGGAGGTGTTGCTGGCTTGTGTTCAAGGAATTTCTTAAAAAAAGACTGATCAACCTTTATGACCTCTAACCCTCTCTCTATAATGAATCTAAGTTCAAGTCTAGTCTCTGGCAATGACCTTTTTTTTTCATTGCAAAGCTGCTAGTGTCACTTTACATTCTCTAAATAAATCTCCATGTCTCTCCATTTCAAATCTCCATATAATACTCTAATAATTAGCCCATTAAAGGGGTACTCTGGTTTAACGACAACTTAGGGTCGATTTGGAAGATAATGAGTGTACATTTTGGATGTAAACTGGCGGGGTTTTGAGTAAGAGCGGAAAATGCACTTACAACTGAATAGCGTATCAGGATCAGAATCAGCTTTATTCGCCAGGTTTGCATAAACAAACAAAGAATTTGACTCCGGTTAATCTTTGCTCTAAAAGTACAACATTGAACAATAACATAAAAAGAATAAAAAACAGTCTTTGGTCGCAACTTTGGTCCGGCAAGCCACCCGCCTCGGAGTTAGAAAGTCTCGTGGAGGGATGGAGTTTCTCAGACATTCATCATAGCAGAGGTGACAAAAAGAAACAGAAAGCGAGTAAACGTTGGAGGAACAGAGAAAGAGGAAATGGCAAACAGAGTAAACAAGGAATGTTGTAAAATATCTAGTCCAAAGCTGTAGAGGGAGCTATGTATAGAAAACTGCTAATACTGTAAATAGTTCAGAGAAAACTGCGAGCAAAAAGTGATAAAACTTCAAAGATATGGCCAAAACTGCATTGGGCCCCTTTAAATATAAAGAAAGGTCATAGAAAGAGTCTGTACAGTCAGTGCATTACCTTCCTGCTTCCTCAATAATATAAAGTATTTGGCTTGTTGGCAAATATGAGAGTAACACTTTACTTGAAATCCACTGCAGGCATGACATACGAACCCTAAATCTAACCCTAATCCTAACTTGTCATGACAAAAACAGAATGACACAGTGACAGAAGCGTGGAATCATAAACATTTATGACTTGTTTATAATGTTTATGAGAATTATGACACATTCATGACAGTCTGTTATGTAGATACCTTCAAGTAAATTGTAACCAGCTCTTCAGTTGTAAATCAAAGTTGTCGATCAAAGTTGTTGGTCAAAACGCTGGCAATGGCACTAAGTGACATTGTTTGGTCCCAAACTAAGATTAACACTTGTCATCTAAAAACAGAACTTAAATTGTTGTTAGGAGTTTCCCTTTAATCACATTGAGAACATATATACTGTATTTCTCTTTCACTGACATTTTACACTTCCGATGAAAGGCCTATCATGCTAATACATAGTTTAGAGTTAAAGAGCTAGGATGGGCTAGATTTAAAAAGGTGGGGGCGTAGCTATGAGAAGGAATGCCAGAGGAGACTTTACTACACGGCCTACAACCCAACCCTGAGTGTTTTAGCCAGTGGGGTAATGAGCAGAGCCTCCTGCAGTTCAATGCAGTAACTACACTGAGTTTAGCAACGTTTCAGCACCCCCCTTCCTCTCTCCCTCCCTTCATCCCTCAGTCTCTCCCTCACTCTGCTCCAAAAGCTCACTGTTACAGAGGCAGTTTATGAGGTGGAGTTACAGTCTGTCAGAGTGAAGGGGTGTGTTTATGGGTGTATGTGTATGAGTGGGTGGGTGTGTATGAGTGTGTGGGTGGGGAAGTGTTGTGCTTTTTACAAAGAGGTGTGTTTGCGTTGATGTTGGAGAAGTCTCTGGATTCCATCGCTGGCCCGTCACTGTCACACTGGACACCCCAGGAAAGAGTGACCGTCCCTGGCAACCAGACACCAGAGTCTCAAGCTCCAGCACCACTAGCAGAGGACCTCTCTCTCTCTCTGCTCTCCTCGTCCCCGCTGCATGGAACAGACCAGCTCCTGGAACTCTGGGGCTCACTGAGTGACCGCAAGAACTCGCTTGCCTGCCGGAGTCTTCTCATCTGGAACGTTGTAATTTAGCCTATTTCATCAGCGGACACCACTATTGTCATTATCCTTTTAACATAATATCATCCTCATCATCATCATCATCATCATCATCATCATCAACATCATCATCATAACCAGTTCACTCTCACCAGCAACTTCATCTTAATAAAAGGTAAATTTGATATTTTTTTCTTTCATTTTGTTGGTTTTGCACATTTCAGAACTTTTCCCATGGCCATATGTCATAGTCATCTCTGGGAGTGCATTTGATTAGTTGAATGATCAACTGATTAGATTAGTACATGAATAATATAATTTTGGCATGATGACATTTTATTAATTCCAAGTGAATAATTTAAATACTGCTATGAGAATAGTATGTATTAAATATGCGTCACTTATGAGATAATTTTTTCTGAAAGTTAATAACACAGCGTGAATGAAATGTAAAAGTCATGTCATTCGGCAATCTGTTTAGCATTTTTGGGTCCAACGAAATATTCAAAATTGGCTTTCGCTGAGATTAAAAGTTATAAAAAATATTTTATAATGCATTTATTGGTTTAAAGTTTCTAGTCTAGAGTCTGTGGTGAGTGTGAGAAAGGGAGAAGGATTTACAGCAGCAAATGGCGACTGTATGAATGCCTTCAGTGTTCACCCTTTTGGGCATTACAGCTTAATACCGCTTCAATAGTAAGCCCAACTGTTAAGTCATTCCATGTGTTCAGATTTTGTTGTGAGATCAGGAGGGTGGCAAAATTATTTATCAGCAAACCAAACTTTTTCGCACACACAGATACTTCACCAAATTGAATTTGTCGGTTAATACCAGCAAGGTGCTTGTGTAGAAATGGTTTCTCCTCATAAGCTTTCGCCCATCTTAGAGGGAGTCTGAGTCTTTAGAGAGCACACCTATCCTAATGGCTATGCACTGAGGGGAGTGTGAGGAGAGGCAGTGAGGCTGCAGCGCAGCTTTGCTTTGCTTCAGCGGCTTCATTCATCCGGCAGACATAAACCCTCTCTGTTCAAACAGCAGATTAAGTGGATCTTTACACACGCTTAGACGCTCGCAATGGATGGCAGTGGTTTGGTTAAGGAGAAAAAGGATAGACCCCTCCCTTCCAAAACACACACACACACACACACACAGGGACAAAAGATCCCCTTTCAACAGCACTGAGCTAAAAGCAAATAAAGATCTGTGCCTCCATCTCACTCTAGCAGTGGTTGGAATCCATAGGGGTGCACTGTTCTTCCAACACCTCAACCTCAATTCCAGCCTGGGCTGTGGGCCACATGGCAGTCAGATAACACTTGCACCAATACTGATACCACAAGATCCTTTACAAGCTCCAGCAGTTTGCAGCTAGCTATACCACAGTAATATGACGGTAGAATGAAAAATTATAATTGTTGTAGACGATAACAATGTACAATGTATAGAAATTGATAACATATAGTGATTACTGTGCATATGGAATAACCTGCATTCTGGATTTCTTTCTTTAAATATCTAATGAACACCAAAACATAAATATTTTCTCACTGCAGAAATTACTATTTCACAGCAAACATGCCTGCAGGGTTCTAAGACAACAGAGAGCTCTGTAGACGGCATAAACAAATCCAAGCGATTGGTCATAGATAAGATGCAGAAATTAGAATCCCAACAATATGTGTGTGTGTGTGTGTGTGTGTGTGTGTGTGTGTGTGTGTTGAAGAGCTTGTGAGAGCTTGTTGTAGAATGAGTGGACCTTGGATGTGGAAGTAGGTCTACTAATATTCACTGATGAAAGGAGCTTTTTTTTTTTTTTTTTTTTTTTTTAAGAATTTACAGATTATATGCAGCAAGCAGCACGGTGACCTTATTCTGAGCTTCGTAAGGGCCGGTGACACCATCCCCTTATTGATGGTTATACAACCTCACCAGAGGGTGCTATTATACAGTGGTTAAGGTTATAGGCTACTCTGTTCCTCGCCATAGGACTGTCTCCTCCAACTTGCATATGATTATGTATCTATTAGCCTACTCTATCTGACCTAAAATACCGAGTTTACTAAAAGGGACTCTGCATCTGTCTTGCAGAAGACAAAATGTTTCATCTAGTGACAGACAGTTCTAGATAAGCTATTATGACCAATAAGTGATCTTAACTCATAGGCCTGCTCCTGGTTAATTTTGGAAGTGAAGCTTGGCCTCTATTTTCACGGCTACGTCATCAGACTACCAGCGCATGACAATTCAGCTGGTTGCCCGCACCGCACTTGCCTCACGTTTATCCCCTCAAGGCAACAGCCTCCTCCCACTACTACAACAATGTGATAGAGGAAGGGGTGCATTTTTCCGAAGCTCTAGGCTACTACTACCTGACTCTCACATGAACTCACGAGAGAGAAAGGTCCGCTGACACCTTTCACGTGCAGGCCATAGGCTTAATCGCTCAGCTGAGCTCACCCTCCAGATCTGAGCAGACAGACCAACATGACGATGGTGGTCGTCACGTCACGTCATGTGCTGTTAACCCTAGTCTTTAGTATCCTATTTTTTTCCGGGAAAAACTGCAGATCACATAAGCCTGTTGTAGCCTGTCGTTACACAGGGGCGTCAGTGGACGAGCAAATTATGGCTTTCCAGGAATGTTCAGGATACAGGGTAGAGATCGATTCTAATTATGATCACCTTTTGCAGGAAGACCTCCCCAGGTCTAGTAATTAAATGCATAATGATGACAAATTAATCTCTTAACCGATGTAGGCTATAGATAGCCCACAAACAAAGCTTAAGGCAACCCATTCATGTGCCATATTCTGTACTGTCCTAGTTCATAGAGACGGAATAGAGAATAATAATAAAAAATGATAATCACTGCTGCTTTTATTATCAGATCACGTATATTGCGAAATTATTCCAGCTCCGGAAGGTCGTAGATTTGTATGGATACAGATGATTCCACTAAGTAGACGGGGGTAATTTGAACAAATTATAATGGACTGACGTGACTGATAAAACTAACTTTTAAATGAGCAGAACTTGTAGAAATGTGGAACAGACACAAAAGACCCTTACTCGGTGCCTATATCATTCATTCTGCCCCTGGGCCATTAAAACCACCTCAATCTCCAACTCTCCACCCCACCATCTGCGGCTCCCTGGGTGTGCGTGTTGGGAGTTCAAGAGGTGAACATCCAAAGAGTTTTCCTTACTTAATTGCGATGTCTCCCTCCGATCTGGCCCATGGGATGAGAGTAACGCAGGAAATGAAGCTGTCAAGCAGACGCCCGAAGGCCTGTCAGGCGATGAGGCTCAAAGGGACATATACCGCGCGTTACGACACAAACTTCCCGACAGCTCAGTGTGTAACTTACAATATGGGCTGCTGTTATGTAGGCCTATATGTTGTAGTTTATAGCCTAGTGTAGCAGTGATCTTTGTTAGTTACTTTTCAGTAGTTTATTCTCATATTAATTGGGATTATAGAAATGCAACAGTAGGCTATATATTAGCCATTTGGTCTAATCCAAAGGTAATTTGAAGTAAAGGCAATCTTCTGTATCAGTCAGTAAGATAGTGACAGCGTATTACTGCTGTGTGTAGGCCCTATCCGTATCCCCACTCCATGGTAATTTAGCCATTATGCAATGCTTTCACAATCTTATTAGTTTAATAATTCATGTAACATTGAAGTGTTCTGTAATGATGCCAGAAACTAATTTAAAATGTAAATGACAGGCTCTGTTCAAGACTCTTTTTTATACAGTCGATCTTACATACTTAGCTGGTAGCACCTTTCTGATCCTGATCTATGCTGTAGTTAGATGATAGCCTACGTCTGTCATTTCTCATTTAGAGATTCATTTCATATTTATGTCCATGCTGTATTATGTCACGGAGTTCCAGCAGATTCTGGCTGCTCGTTTTTGAGGGTGCTTAATCTAGCAGCAGCCTATATAAACTATTTTCATTGATAACATGACCTAGATTTCTGAGTTGCTTATCCATGAGTAGACACCATTCTAGAATGTCATATTGTGTAATGAGATAGGCCTACCATAGTCTGGCTATCATCGCCGGCAGGCCTGGCAGGGTTCACTCCGCCTAGAGATAGGCTACAATAATTTCTTCGAGATCTGATCTCACTGATCAGTTGAATAAGATGTTGGGCGAGAAACTGATCCTTTGTATCTCTCTATCTCTCTTTCAGGTCCATAGTTTGCCCTTGGGCCCATTTGCTGTCTCAAGATGTATCTGGAGAACAAGGGCAACCTGGAGATCGAGATGTCCCAAGCGGGCGCTCCGGGTCAGCAGAGTCGTGCCGGGCACAGGAAGTCCGAGGTCATGGCGGGGAACTTTGACGAGCTGCGTCTGCTGGAGGGCTTCTCTGACCGCAGGGAGACCCAGAAGCTGCTGCAGGCGGCCGCCATGCCACCAGGGCACTGTGCCATCTATGCCAACACCCATCAGGAGGACAGGTAAGATATATACCGTATGACCCAACACTGACAAAGGGATTTATACACAGGCTGTTCACGGTCACAACACAACGCCACGCCACGCCACACAACACAACACAACACAACACAACATCTTCTAATGCACTTTCTAATAATGACTATTTGTTGCATGCTCTATGAAACAGAAAGCGTAGGCCTATGATTTTTCATGTTTTTTTTACATTGGTAGGCTATTTCCTTGCATTGGGCATGGTTGTCCATAAATAAAAGCATCTACACAAATAGGTAAAGGACAATGACAAGGGTTTTAGATTAAAGGCCTTTGAACAGCATAGTACATTTACAGCTATTCTCTATTGACTTTGGTCAAGGACTTGGTTATGCAAAATGTTTCTTCCTTTCTCCTGCTCTCTGCCTTTTTGGGTGTTTGAATTGATAAAGGTGCGATAAAAATGGATGACGCTGTATGAAATTGAAATGTGGAATTCTGTAGATAATATAAACCTGTATTCCAGCCAAGGCAAATTGATTGCCAAATTGGAGCCCATTGACTTTGGATGGTCCAGAGGGGGCTGGGTATGGGGTGCTGAACTCATTAGAGCCTTTCAGGGGCCTGGGTTGGTGTTGGCCCTAGGCGCGCCTTTAGGCTGGGTCTATAGGGCCTGCTTGGTCCCCATCATAAGGGATTTGAGGCATAAAATAACTGGTTATAAACACCTTAAATAGGCCTGAGCCTCTCGTGCAGAGTTACATTATCCCAGGGTTGTGTCAGTGGACAGTAGTGTGTGTGTGTGCATGTGTGTGCATGTTTGTGTGTGTGTGTGTGTGTGTGTGCGTGTGTGTGTGTGTGTGCGTGTGTGTGTGTGTGTGTGTGTGTGTGTGTGTGTGTGTGTGTGTGTGTGTGTGTGTGTGTGTGTGTGTGTGTGTGTGTGTAAGGGGATAAAGTTGGAATGTTTTGGATTAGAGTTGCCTTCATTTTAGGGTCAGTACTCAAGAATGAAAAGAGGACTTGGACTTGGACTGAATATTATGTCTGGGTGTGTGTGTATGTGTGTGTGTGGCTGAATGTATGGTGTTATTTGTGTGAAAATGTGCCAATCTCTGTGTGTTTGTATTTTTCAGAAAGATATGGATGAATGATTCTCTCTCTTTCTCTCTCCCTCTCTCTCTCTGCATGTGTATGTGTGTATCTGTGTCTGTGTGTACAGTTGAGTGTGTGAATGTATGTGGTCTCCTAATCTCAAGCCTATGGCTGTGACGTCAAAACAAAGCTTAGATGAAGTGGAATGTGCGGCTGAATGGCAAACATGCACGTGACGGAGTCGTAACCAGTCATGAATGAAAAGCATGATCCTCTGTCTTCTCCTCCTGGGAGGTTCCTCCCCTCTCTCTTAATCCAGCCCTCTGATTGTGTCTGTCCGCCATCTCGGTCACTGGATTGTGCTTCAGTCCCTCCTGCCTCCTCTTATTCCCCGCAGTCTCTCCATTGGTTCTGATCATCTGCTGTCCTTGCTGCTAGTGGCCAGTGTCGTATTGTTAGTTAGTGTGCCGCTGTTGTTGATTGGTGGCGTACTCACACATTAGCATTAGTGTTATTGACCATTGTCCAGCTCCCAGCCCCAAGTCCCATGTCCCCGTCCTCAAATTAGCTGCACATCTGGACTGCATTCATAAGAGGAGGAGAAGAGCCTTCTCTCTCTCTCTCTCTCTCTCTCTCTCTCTCTCTCTCTCTCTCTCTCTCTCTCTGTGTCTCTCTGTCTCTCTCTCTTGATTGTTATGGAATGGAATATGGCAAATCGCATCTCAGTTGTGCAATCGTCTTGAGAGGGGATTACAGTTCCTAAAACACCCAGTCTAATCCCCTCTCTGTCTCTCTGGCCCCAAAATGCCACAGTGGGCCCGGAAAGCTGTGGGTAGCAGCTTTCTACTGTGCCACCCTGACAGCAGTTTGCTGCCCAGACAGAAAGGCCTTTGAGGTCAAAGGGTAGATGTTGAGGTAATCTGTTAAGCAATGCTAGTGTGTTCATTAAAGATGTAACGGGTGTGCTGTGTCGGGCCTGGTGTGTGGATGTTAAAAAGTACTAGTCTTGGAAAAGACATAAAGACTTACTTTAAGAGCCTACACAATGACACAGACAGACAGACAGACAGACAGACAGACAGACAGACACACACACAGACACACACACACACACACACACACACACACACACACACACACACATACCTGGAGACACACACATTCACGTACCTGGAGACACGCACACACACACACACACACACACACACACATTCACATGCCTGGAGACACACACATACACACACTCAGCTAGACTTCCTGGTTGACTTCCAGCTTTCATTTGTTCCGGCCGTTAGCGGTGAACCTGAGGATCAGCAGATTAGCGTGAGAGTTCCTCTGCTAATGAGCTGTCTCTGAGTTTATAGTAAACCCAACCTTGCTTGTGTCCACACACTTCGGCCAAGCCATAATCTAGTGCATGTCTCCCGACATCAGTTCAGATGCCCACCCCAGCGCTAGCTAGCCTGCTCCCCTCTCCCAGCTGTAGAGCACTCAATCCAATTTTCACAGCGTTAGCGCTGAAGAGCTAATGAAATTTGCAGTGTGAACTTCATTGGTTCGGCTCATCATGTAAATAAAGATGTCTGTGACTGGGGAGGTTAGAGAAATGAACTTGAACTTTCCCCATTTCCTCTCTCATTTAATTATGGTCTTGAGTGCCTCTGCCAGGCCGGGTCGATGGCGGCGCCTGTGATTCTCGGAGGAAAATGACATTATAGCTTCATTGTGACTTTCTGGAGTTTTGTTATACTACTTGATTGGTGAATATAATCATAGTAGTCCCAAAAGATATCAAAGACCAATTCAAATTAGTTTTTTTTTTTTCTAAATGAGGCCTGCTGTGTGCAAAATCGTTACTTGCAATATTAAAAGCCATGGAAGAAATGCTATGGATGACAGCTCTGACAGGCTCAGCATGACTGTAGAGGAGAGTGCAGTCTATTGACTGGCTGACAGAAAAATGGATGGTCAAATGAGAGCTGCAGTCCATTACCTGCATGAAACAATAACTTTTGCATGGGTTGGTTTGGTTTGCCTCCACTCCACATAGAAGGAGGTTCATTATCTTTTATGTTTATTTCTGCTAGCGACACCCGGGGAAAAGTTTTTCAGAGATTGGTCCTTCACAGTTTGTTCAAAGCAACTGAGTATGAATATCTTTTGAGTCGCTGTCTCCTATGCTGCTGTGATAGATGTCTTTGTATTACCTTCAGAAACCCACTTGGTAGCAACTCAGTACCAGTTGCTTTTTCAACAAAGTGGACCACAGATTGGTGCATTCTCCGTCCTTTTCAGGTAAAACGAGCAGTTTTAATGGTCTGCCAGGAAAAGATGACTAAATTTTAGGTTCATTAGAAGGCCATAAAATTAAGCACTAATTGATTGTAATGCTTGAAGTGGGTAGCTTCTTGTCTGACGTGAGCCGTAATTTTAGGACTGTAGGGGGATCATTAAGTAGACAGTAAAACGCTCATTAACTTGTTAGCCGTTTGCAGTGTCAGCATTTTTTAAAATTTTCCCCGGCAGAACAAAAGTTTAACCTCAGCAATATGTGAGGCTGCTTCAGTTGAAGACACAGTGGGAAAGAGCCAGAAGCTCTTACTGTACCTCCTTCCTTCCTCGCTGAAGTCCCTGGAGACACTGGGGTTCCTTCGCAGAGAACCGCTGGTTCTGGCCCAGACTCAGCTGAGATCCGGCCCACACACTGACTGCTGCTGTCGGGGAAAATAGATTTCAGTAGCCTATTTTTAAGCACTATTAATAAAAAAGATGTTCTGGCTCACAGTGTGGTGGTGTGTTAAGCCTCCCTTTTCAGTCACCTGCTCAGATGCATGCATGACCTCCTTGTGTGGATCAGGGTGAATTTAATCTATGTTCGGAGAACAAGATGACAGGCTCAACGCATTCATGAACATAAAAACCTTAACAATGCCATGCACCATTTAGGCATTGTAATCATGTAGGCATCATGAAAGTCAGCGTGTATCTGCCAGGTGCCGGTCTTGCTGTGGGAATATTATTGTTTTTTTTGCCCAGTTCCCAGTACCTGTATGGGGGCAACTGTTGTGTTTTGAGTGCCTTATTGTCTGCACTTGTAATCTCTGACTGGGTCAAGCTTTCATTTCATCAGTGTGAGGTGCAGAGGACAGGAATAGCTCCAGAGAGAGGCTGAGAGAGAGAGAGAGAGAGAGAGGGAGAGAGAGAGAGAGTCAGAGCACTGTTGACGGCTGCCGCTGCCGTCGTTGTTGACGCCCTTGATGAGGCGGAGAGCGGGGCGATGGGAGCAGGCGTGGTACATCTGCACACCCCTACATCCACACACACACACACACGCACACACACACACACACACACACAAACACTCACACATACCCCGGGGGCATGTCAAGAGTGTCTGTCCACACAGAGCGCACTCTAATGATTCCCTGGAGAGAGCCATGTCACCAGCGGCTTGTCTACCTGCACAACAGCCGGCCGCACACACACAACACACACACACACACACACACACAAACACACACACACACACACACACACACACACACACACACAGACAGACACACACACACACACACACACACACACACACACACACACATACACACACACACACACACACATACACACACACACACACACACACACACACACACACACACACACACACACACACACACAGACACACAGACACACACACACACACACACACACACACACACACACACACACACACACACACACACACACTCACACACACACACACACACACACACACACACACACACACACACACACACACACACACACACACACACACACACACACACACGCACATGTGAGATGAGCTAGAGCTGAGACACAGAGAGTGCAGTCGTTGGTCTTTTTCCATGCTAGTTGTAAGTTGAATGTAGATTGGATATGCCGTATGCAGTATAAGGTAATTTGATTTACATTTACTGTAGATCTATTTTCAAATATACAGTGAAGAATTTGTATATTTGCCCAGGAATGAGAATAATGTTTGGTCGGTGTATTTGGCAAGTTCGATTTAAGACTTTCTCCATCAGGAACCGGTGAGACACTAAACCCGGAGGGCTGTTAGCAGAGTAAGCCTTCACGTCTCTTTGTGGGCATAGGGGACGCAGCGAAAGGCTTTTCTCTGGCTCTGCTCCACTGGCTCTAAATGAGTCAAGGGCAGCAGTGACCTCTCCTCTTCCTCTGATGCCAAGAGCTTCAGTAATGGATCTTATGTGGCTTTTGCTGGTTCCGTGCCAGTTCAGGGCTCAATACTGTACATTCCTCAGTCAGTTGATTTTTTTGGGGGGTCTGTAGTTTGTACAGGTAAATCCATGCAGGGCGTGGGGGAGCATACTGATGAGGACTGAAAGAGCGAACGCATAGTGTGAGCTAAGAGCTAAGATGAACTAAGAACGAAAGTGCAATTTGTGTTCGTGTTCCTTGCCTGGTATGAAGTAGGGGAGAAGGTCAGTCATTTGTTATTTGTGGACTTGCTGTGCTACGTGTGATGCTACGCAGTATACTGTCAACCATGAGGTGTCAAGATAGAAAGTCATACACACACACACATACACACACAGACATGGACACAGACACAGATACACACACACACAGGCACACACACACACAGACATGGACACAGACACAGATACACACACACACAGGCACACACACACACACACACACACACACACACGTCTGCACTCTCATCCTCATATAATAGTACTGATAGATAATTGCTACTGAAGGGCACTGCATTGTTGCTTACATGTTATTCCTCATTTTTGTAAGTCGCTTTGAATAAAAGTGTCTGCTAAATGAGTAGGCCTACATGTAAATGTAACACACTTACACATTCATGTTATGTTTCCCTTTCAGTCACAGCTTCAGTGTGGTCAGTTTCCTGCGAGGAAAGACAAACCAGGCCAAACACTCAACAGAGAGGTCTCCTCTTCTGAAGCTCTCCCCGGATGATAGGTATGCTGTGCTGATTACTCTCAGTTCTCCCTTTAGAGGACTCATTAAATCTGAACATGAATTAATGATAGACTTTGTATTTTTCTGTGACATGTATGTGACATGGCGACCATGAACAGTCCTTTCATATGAAGTTCTCAGGTGAAATCTTTCAATTTGTCAAGGTGAAACCCATTCATGGTAGAACGGCACTGCACTTTCATCGACCATGAACATTTTTGAATTTCAAATTTGATGAAGGTGAAACTTGAAGTTGTTTCTGACCTTGACATAAGTCAATGAGAATTTAATTTGAATGACCCCTTGACATTTTTATCCCCAAAAAAACTTTGTGGAAGCAAGTTCCTCCATAGAAAGAGAAACCAAGGCCCTCAATCTCTTAAAAAAGTCCTCTTCACACACTTTCTCCTGTTTGCTAGAAAAAAGAAGGAAAAAAAAACATGCTGGGAGGCTTTTTATGGCAAACCATATCCATAATTGCATGTTTTAACATTCAGTAATGGAAAAGACTGACCTTCACTCCATTTAGTGTCCATTGGAGCAGAGGATAATGCAGTTTAGTCAGAATTTTTTTTTTTTTTTGAACACACAGTCTATAAGATGACCCCCATCTCTCAGTGGCCTTTAATTAAACCAAACACACCTGGGCATTAGGGTCAAGGGCACATCCACACAGACTATTGTTGCTGTCTTTGAGTGTAGCCACACAGTCGCTGTGTGAGTAATCTGAATATATGCAGAAAAGCAACACACACTGATCCTGTCTTAGTCCAGAGAGATGCAGTTTTTTCTTTGTAGTACTGTCAAACTCAGTCTCTTGTAGGAGAAACTTGCCTTTGCTATGACAATTATATTACATATATTGATTTGTTCATTAAAAAAAGCATTCAATGTAAGCCTCTAGAAATGATCTGTCGAGCATTTCGAATGCAAGTCTGTCTGCTGAAGTTCATTCATGTCCTCAGAAACCCTTGAAATATTCTTTTATGTAATACTGACCGACTTTTAGCGTCGGAATATTAAGCAGTAGTTTCATACGAGGTCAACACAATCTGACATAGAGGTTGAGAGGATTTTTTTAATGTCTCACAGGTGTGAGCTCTTTTGCTGTAATGTACTTGATCATGTCGGCATTATCACTTCATGTCACAGCCACAGAGCAGGAGAACCATTGGGCATTTCATATTGCTCCTTTCATTTCAATGAAAACGGGGGATGTTCCTGTTTTTTTTTTATTATTACAGAGGAACTTAATGTTGTTTTTGTTGTGGTAAGATGTTTTTGTAGTCGAGTAAAGCTCATGTAATTACCCATAATAAGCTGACATAATTGAAAAAAAACACCTTTTGTTTGGATGAGAAGTGTGGGAAGGAATATTTTGTGTTTAATATAGAACTACTAGGCTTATTATGTGGACTGATTTGTGGTTTATTTACCCAATTTACATTTGATCTGTCTATTTTCTTAGTTTTTAAACCAATATTGTAATATCATCTGTGGAGCACTTAAACATTTCCATTATACGTCTTAACTTGGCCATGCCATTTGATTTGTCTTGGTGACCTTTGAGGTTGAGCTTTGAGTGTTTGCCAAAGAAAGGGCCCAAATTACTGGTTCCAAATACCACAGTCCCCCGGTTATGTGCCCGTGACATTTTACCGTGATGAGGAGTGTGACTTGTCCAGTCTGGCTCTCTGTTTTGCAGCATTACCTACATGACCTTGCACGACCCCAGCTTCCCTGGTGGCGAGGAGTCTTCGCTGGACGGCAGCTCCACCGAGGCCGAGAGGAAGTGCCGCCTGGCCGGTGAGGCGGCCGGCGGTGGCAGTGGTCTCTCCCGCTCCTGGTCCTCGGAGAAGTACGACCTGCTGGACAACCGGCACCTGAACTTCAAGCTGTCCAGCAACGTCCGGTAAGAGCCCGGCGTCTAAACGGATTGGAATGTGTCCAGTCCACACTGGTCTCAGTTGATTGAGAGCACGAAAAATAAGAAATGTTTTTGTGTGTGTGTGTGTGTGTTTGTGTAGAACAATAAAAGTGAGAAGAATAAAGAGGACAAGAAACAGAGTGGGAGGCGATGAGTGAGAACGAGAAAGAGAGAGAGAAACCAACTCAACTCTAAAAAAAAAGACAGTTTTTAACTGGTAGCATATTCTCAGAAGCGCCTGCAATAAATATGATGGGAGTTTCTTGTGTGAGAGCGAGCGTACACACACACACACGCACACACGCACACGCACGCACACACACACACACACACACACACACACACACACACACACACACACACACACACACACACACACTCGCGTGTGAAGATGTTTGTGATTGGAAATGGTGTTTGACAGGGCCATTTTGGAAAGTCACACCAAGAGTGTGCAGAGGAGGCAGGCAGTGTGTCATAAGTGACAGGAGCATTTTGGCACATGATTAATTTAGCTGGGGGAAATGGCTGGAAGAGCCACTGTTGCTTCGCATTTTTAATGTGTCACTTGGTCCTTGTTTACTTTAATTGTCATTAAGAACGTGGTCATATGTTTTGCTGTCATGGATAATGGCTGGATGATTGCTGATCTGTCCATAAATTATGTTATCCTGCTTTTCCCCAACACCCTGATCCCATACATTATGTGGGGAATCTGTGTGTACCCTTCCAGGATGATGAATGCACTCTCTCTTTCACAGGTATGGCTTAAAGGTGTTTAAAACCTTCACTATCTTCATCATTGTGGTCCTGTGTTCGGTAAGTCCTCTCTTCCCTATGGTAGACTTTTGAAAGACACATTACATTTGGATGCCTCACAGGCCTGATACCAGTCACAAAGTACACACTAAGCTTTCTGTAAGTCAAAAGAAGAAGAATTATTACTGTATTTGGTCGTAAAGCTTCTGTACCTTTTAAATTAATTATTGTATCGTTTTTATTTGTACTGTATGTTGCATTGGACAAATAGCATAACCATAACCATAACCATAACCTTACAATAAAGATAATACTTGATGTATCTGTGTGTAAAAGTGTGAGACGTTAGTTAAACGTTAGTTTAAGATGAAATTGAAATTCTGTGTGAGTTGACTGTGAATGAGTTTCCCTGTCTCTGCTCTGTGTGTTGTCAGCTGTTATTCAGCATGTACCCTGATCGAGAGAACCCCTGGACGATGCTGGCCGTCTCCTCCACAGAGAGCTACTGTATCCTCCCATAGCCTGTAACGCCCAGCGCTCTTATTCACGTCCTGAAGGGCCAGACGCAGGCTCAGCTGCAGCACAGGTGCCTGACAAAGGCGATGTCCTAGCTAACTGCAGAGTTTGAGACGAGTCTGGCTCACGTCTGGCCCGGGCCCGTCTTTGCTTTGGCACAGAATCAATAGGGGTGAATTCATCCTAGTACGTTGTTGCTTGGCATTGTGTTGTCATTGTTGTCCAATGTAAAACCACTTTCACATATATCTCAGAACCTGCATTGTGATGATCTGAGATAGATGTGCTTACCTGAAAATTCACCTGAGGAAGGTCTACATTTCTGAAACGCTGTGAATAAATGTTAGGCATGCGTAATGGACAGTGTGCGAGATTTTCTCCATATCGATGTGCTTACCACCATTATTTTTTGCCAAACAATTGCATATCAAAACAGATGCAGTCATTGTTGAAGCCCTTGCCATGCCACCCTCATACAATGTTCCCCCTCTAAAACAGACCAAACTAATGGAGGATTAGTTCATAAGTGCACCCAAACATCTGATGTTATGTTTCTTGAGCTTTGGCGTCTCACAGCTATGAACCTGACAGATTTCCGTGGCAACTCCCAGCTGAAGCTACAGATGGGCGGGCCGTTTCTGGCCCGGGCTGAGGGCATTCCCACGTCCGGGGACTACATCCTCGTCCAGATCGAGCAGACCGAGGAGGTGGGGCCTCGTAGGAGGCGTGCACAGCAGGTCAGTGACCTTTTGGCCCTAAACCAACTGACCAGTCACATCCAGCGTGCCCATGTTGACCAGTCACACAGACAACACCACATGCAGTGTACCCCCCTCTAGTTAAAAATTAGCAACTACATTTCACACGTTTAGTACCGGTATCATTTTCACTCAGTGTTCTGAATCTCCCAGCATTTACCAGTTGAATGTACTGGGCACATGTAGAAGATGCATCATTAATACCAATGGCTAATTTGTACGTTGGATATTGTGGTAATATTTGCCGGGGAAAAAAAAAACGGCACACAGATCACATAATTGCAGCGGAATATTAAACCTTCTCCCCTGCTCTACCCTGACTGAGTGCACATTGAAATAAATGAATCTCTCCAATAAGCCCGAAGCCCCCACCGCGTTCAATTCATTGAGCCCAACCTCTCCCACAGGTCGTCTATAATTGGAGCATCCCCCTGCACTCTCAGCGGAGCGACCAGATCGTTAGGACGAGGACATTTGAGATGCTGAGCAGGTACGGCCCCATCATCCGCTCCCGCCACACTGGGCAAAAAACTCCATCGAGTGTATTAAAAAAAGGCAAATGCTTTGATGTCTCTGTCTCTCCCTTCCCTTCGCAGTGGGCCCCAGCCAGTAGCCATTAGCTGCTATGGGCCAACTGCTCTGTATTAGCGCGGATATAAACTTAATGAGTTATGATAGCAGGTTACTTTAAATGGGGAATTTTATTGCTCTCATAATGCTGTCATCTTAACACCCAGAGAAATGAAGGGGAGATAATGTTTCCCATTCGATTAAAGTTTCACGGACTTCGCTGAGTTACTTTAATGCTGCCCGCTTGTCAGGGAGCCGAGCGCGAACCGGAACTTTCTGTCGGTTGGTTAGGTGTCGGTGAGGAGGCTTGTGGAAAGCTGTCCAGTCTAATCCTAGTTTGTTCACACTTCCGGGTGTATTCATAATGCCCCCTCATGTGGAAAAGCTCAGCATAGATGGAACCGTGCCAGTTAGGTCCACAGCAAAGCCTGACCTCTATGTGTATAGTAGTCCCCAGACACCAAACACTGCCCACACAGCTTGATACGTCTGAAGGAGGCCAACTGGACCAGTGTCCAGACCTGCTGTAGGCTGAATGTCGATATGAATGTGAATGTGAATGTGAATGGCATTGTGTGGCCATTTTCCTGAACATGGATTAAGCCTAGTGCTGCGCTTCTTTCAGTAGAGATTATCATTGAAGATTCTTATTATTATGGAAGTGAAAAGTGTGAATGAACTTGTGAATGTAGTTTAAATCAGAAATCCCCTCTGCCTGGCACCCTGCTGTGCCTGTGGCCAATCACTGGGTCCCAGCTTCCCACCCGCCACCCCCCCCAGCGGAGCCTCTCCCTGAGGGCGTGGCATCCACATCTCTCCTGATCTCCTGGCATTGACAGGACGGAGGCAGCTGAGCTGTGCCGAGTTGAGCTGAGCCGAGCGACTCCTGCTGTAGATTGCGTGGGTGGGTGCGGGTCCCCGGCTGATATGAAAAGATGCAAATCGGCGGGCGCTCTGTCCGTAATGAGTGCGGGGAACACAGGGCTCCGGCCTTTTGTCCCCAGGCCAATATCCGCTATCACTGGGCTGGAGCCGAGATGTGATTAGACAGACACACTGACTTTCTTTCTCTCTCTCTCTCTCTCTCTCTTTCTCTTTTTCTCTCTCTCTCACACTCTCTCTCTCTTTCTCTCTCTCTCTCACTGTTTCTCTCACACTCTCTCACTCTCTCTCTTTCTCTCTCTCTCTCACTCTCTCTCTCCCACTCTCTCTCCTTCTCTCTCTTTCTCTCTCTCTCTCTCTCTCTCTCTCTTCCAGTTCTCCGGTGGTAATCACGGTGCAGGCCTTTCTGCTGGACAGCCAGGTGGTGCCCCTCTCCATGACTCACCAGGCCCTCTTCGCTACCGTGGAAACGCAGGTGCTCATGGCTGGAATCATCCTGGCTGGGGTCTACGTGCTCATCATCTTCGAGGTAAAAATCCCACCACCACCACCACCCGCACCCACCACCTCCACCTGCACCACCACCCCCCTGAGTTCTAACATCCAGCATCCAGCCTCACCTCCAGCTGTGGTCCAGGCTGTGGCTGTTTGCTCTGCGCGGCGTTGTTGCCTCGCCCTTTGTTGACAGACGCCGGTGTTATTTACTCACGAGAAAGTTCATCCCCGGCCCGTACCGTTCGCCGAGCACTATTATTTATCTCGTCCGCCTACGTGTTTGTGTTCTCGCGGCGGAGGTGCGTGGGTTTACACACACGGCTCCAGCCGATGGCCAATTATAAACCGTGTGGGGCTATTTATATCATAGCCCAGATCACAGCGGGTAAAAAGTTCCCTCTCCACGCAGCCGAGCGAAATGCCCGGAGAGAAGCTGGGTCTGTTTGGCTCTGAGATGACGACGAGCTATTGACATATTGGAGGAAACTGCTGAGCTGTAAAGAAACATGGTGTCTCTAAACATGAAGAGGCACCTTGACTAAGTACAGAGAGCAGAGGGAACAATCCGTTTCAGGAGAATTAGTCTTTGTGACACTCTCAGATGATCTCTAGTCAGATGCAAAATGGTCTCTATGTTGGTGCCAACGTACAATAGCATTTAGCAAAGCAGATGAATTTGGGTTTTACACGATGGAAAATAAGATGTCTGTAAGTCAGATGCCTGTTAAAACAGAGCTCTCCATATCTGCTTTTAATGCTCAGAGGCACTGTCTCCTACTCACCACTAGAGGTCACTGATCCCTCTGATGCGGAGAGAGCCGTTCTCCCCTCGCTCTGTGTAGAGGCTTTGCCTGGCAGGCTTCTCGAGAGCACGGCCGTGGTCAGTCAGACGTACTGTCCACTTCGCCTTAGACGGTGGCCATGCCCGGAGCTCCCGGTGTCAGTGCGATGCATTAACACTGAGCTGAGAATGATGAAAGGGTCCTGCGCCGAAACCGAGAGATGAGTTCAAGACCGATATTGATTTCTCCCGCTCTTTTTTTTCTTTTTTTTGAGTCTCCTTCCCTCTTTCCCTTCCTCTCTCCATCCCTCTCTCCCTCCATCCCTCTCTCCCTGCATCTCTACAGAGAGTAAGTCAGTGCCCTTCCATTCAGGCGCACAGAGCTGAATTTCACGTAATTACATTAAAAGCCCATGTGTGCCCTTCTCAACCAGAGGTCTGAGGATGTTTTTTTCCCCAACCACTGCACAGTGCAGAGACAGCTGGACACAAGGACTCATTTCAATGTGCGAGTCTGAGTTGCTTGGCTACTGTACATCTGCAAATAAAAGCAGATAGGAAAATCCATCCTTTTTTTATTAGAGCTTCCGAAAGTGGATAGAAGGACAAACTGTGAATGGAAGTATACAAACAGACCGCCTAGTCTCACAGACACAAGCGAGCATCTTCCCGAAGCTTTTAATTGTAGGCCTGCCTAATTAGCGGTACATCCTTTGTGACTGCTGAGCAGTAGATCTTCTTTTCAAGGATGTATACCCTTGGTGGATGCCCACGTGAAAAAGAAAACCTTGAGTTTGTCTTTTTGCAGTTTTGGAACGGGCTTTTTACCCCCACACCCCCTCTCCTTTTTTCAGAAGGCTCCTGTGTGACAACAATGTATTATCTGACGCCTGGAGAACCGAGAGAACGGTGGGGTACTCCATGTTCTAATTATTCCTGTTTGTTCTTTGGGGAAAACGTGAGGTGCCGTACAGTCCCGTAGTCCGTAATTAGGCCATTGTGAAGGAAGAGAAGGCTGATGGGCTTTTGTTAAACACATTACGACAGTCGGAAAGTTTCCACATGCTCCAGTTTTGTTTCACTTAACTCTCTCTCTCTCTCCGTCATATTGCGAAGAACAATGGGGATCTTCACCTTTTCTTTCTCTGTTTCTGTTTTTCCCTCTGCCTTCTTCTGCTGCTATCTCTTTTCCACGGACACACACGCATTTGCACACACACACACAGGCACAGGCATACACATACAGTATGATATGGACATTTGCACATTTGCTCTCCCTCTTTCTTTCTCTCTCTCTTTCTCTCTTTCTCTCTCTCTTTCTCTCTTTCTCTCTCACTCTGTATATTTCTGTCTTTGTGCCTGGCTGAGACACAATTAGAGCTTCATAACCTTTGCATTCTTCTGTTTAAGACCATGACAGACCTGACTCCTCTTGTCCTCTCTGATGCTAGAGTAAGGGAATGGCTTGCGTTTTAAGACCCTGTAAGACCCCTGACTCTACTAATTGCCCTTTCCCCCACTTCAATCCGACAGACTTGCCCTTTCATTTCCATGTGTCTCTAAGCAAGTGTTGTTATTGGGCTCCGGAGGTTTCTTTGGCATGGCGGTCGGTCCGAAAGCCTCCAGCCCCTCAACCCAGAAACACTTCCAACCCTTCAGTGTGCAGTTGGTGACCTAGTTCTTTGCTTCTTTTTTTTCTTTCTTTTTCTTTTTGTGTGTGTGTTTCCATGAAATAAAGATGGCGGGGAAGCACCCGGGCTTTTCTATTTTCTGCCCGATCAGGCAGACATGTTCTCCACCACGCTCAATGTTTCATGACCAAATGCATCATACATGATTGTAGTATACGCTTTCTCTTTGTGGCTATCCCAGTGGAACGGGGGGATTTAGTGAAATTCACCTTGAGCGCTGTGCATTGCGTTGATAAATTAAAAAAAAAAACGGAAAAAAAACCCAACTTCCTCCCTGATTTCAAAAGACTTCAATAACAAGACCCCACGTACAGTACTGTACCTTTGAAACATACAGTACTGTAACAGATCGTATAATGGACTTGGACGCCGGTGGCTTAGCATGTGTCCCCGCTGAGCCCTCTTCCCATCCTAAGGATGATAGGGCAGGTTTGGGAGAGCGTTCCATCTGTTCCTGTGCTAATGGTGCTTAGGGGACAGGTTATCAGGCCCTGCAGGGGGTAATGAGAGTGAAAGGGGGAGGTGGCAGACCAGCCTGGACGGGAGCAGCTTTTCCCCTCATCCTGGTGCTAGAAATGGTGGTTCGCTCCAACAGCCACTTGTGTGACTTCTGTCTGCTGCGGTGTACACTATGTTTCTTTTGAAACATAGTTATCCGTTACGAATAAAGGCTGAAGAATATCGCCCCTCTGGGTGTGTGGTGCTCTTTAAATCGGCACCTCTTGAAATTGGCAACTCTTTAAATCGGCTCCCGTGGAATGTTCTTTCGAATGTTAAAAAAAAAAAAAAAATGGCGCACTGCTATTTGCAATTCAGATGGTCACTCAGAGAGCTATCTATTAAACATGCGACAGGGTGAGGCGCATATTGGTTTGGCCACAGGACAGGTAGCAGCAGGGGTAGTCTATGATCGTGACCATGCCGGCTTGAATACTCAGTGCCCGCGGTTCATGGCCTGGACTGGCCCGGACTTGTCCGATCTCACACTTAACACCCTCTGTGCCATGGTGACAGTCCAGTGTCCCTTTTAGATATGGATTGATGTCCACAGGGTGCCTTCGGTGTGAGAAAAATATGTGTATAAATACACACATTATATGCTACATAACACATACATAATACATACATAAATACAGTATATGGGCTTTATATATGCATGTCCCCAACCAGCAGGGCGACAGATGTAGAAAACACTGGCAGTATAAAAGGCAATTGACAGTGGGAATTGTGACTATGAATAGGAACAGGGCATAAAAAATACATGGAATGCACAGAGTATGGAGGAAGACGAAATCAAATTTGTATGAAATGTATATCATTATGTTTAAACTGGAGTCATGCTTCAAGTTACAGACCATACACATACACGAAAAAATTCTAAATGTGAAACTCACCGCAGCCTCATTGTCAATTAATTGTGTTTTGAACGTGGGCTTGTGGGGGACCGGGGCAGGCAGGATGTACCTCGCAATCACAGCATTACCTGAATTGCTACCTTCACGGGCGGGAAATGACAGGGAGACTCAGACGAGATGTGCCTCCGAGGGGCTACTCTCATTTGCCAGCGGGGCCCTTCACCGCGACACCACCTCCCTCTCCTCTCCTCTCCTCTCCTCTCCTCTCCTCTCCTCACCTCCTTTCGCGTCGTCTCGTTTCTTCTCTTTTTCTCCTCCCCCTTCCCTCTCTTGCACCTCTCTTTGATTGCTGTGTCTGGTAATGAACCCGTGCCACTGTCACCTACTGCTAAATAAAGCACGGAGTGTCTTCTTCCCTTCTCCACTCCCCACAATGAAAGTGGTGGTGGTGGTGGTGGAGGTGGTGATGGAGGTGGTGATGGAGGTGGTGATGGAGGTGGCGGAGTCTCTGCCTGTCAGTGCGGTCCTGGGTCAACGCGCTTCATCAGAGGGAAAATTGCCAGAGAGCCCCCGGTGCACACTGTTCCTCCGGAGCTTTGTCTCACGGAGTTGGGTGATGACGGTGCTCGGAGCCCCAAACTTTTGGGAACAATGAGCGGGCGCGGAGCGTCGCGAGGGGGGCTGCCCGCACTGTTAGCTGCTAATTACGGTCATTTCGCTCGACAATGGGCCTCCGGCGTAATCATATCTTTGGAAAAAATACTCCCGCTCAGCCTGGGAGTAATGTTTTTTTTTTTTTTTTTCATATTTCCTCAATCTTTTTTCATCGCCCCTTTTCCTGTCTTTTTCTCAGTCTTTTTTTTTCCGCCTCTGTCTTGATGAAGCCAGTCATTTCTCCCTGGGGAAACATGCCCCGTGCTTTCACTTCTCCAGCGCTGGAACCACTTACAGGAAAATAGGCCTTTCAAGTCTCCAACAAACCCCTTTACTATATCATAAAGCCGGGCGAATCAGGACACCTTTTCAGGGGAGCATAATAACGCCGGTGACATAGTGTGACGTGCTGTGTGACTGGCCGCTCTACCAGAGCATAGTCCACCGTGTGGATGGGTCTATAGAGATAGCCTATGTGTTTGAAATCCCATTTCCCTCGCGGTGCATAATTCATCCAGCCTCCCAGTAACTCATCTGGTAGTGCATGGTGCCTGAGCGGGCCAGGGTTTGAGGGTCAAATTGCCTTAAGGCGCTTGCGCGGATATGTTCCCCAAAGCCTTGCACTGCATCGTGAGGTTCTTTAGATAAAAGCATCTGCTGCTGATAAAAGACTAAAGATTGGCCCACAAGGGGGGTCTCCATGGTAGGCATCAGGGGAGCTCTTATGTTATGTTGTTTTTGTTGGTGTTCAGGTAGGGAACTGAGTAAAGTTGCATACAGTAAGAGGAACATCTTGAGTTCCTTGTGTAATGCGCAGTCCATACGTACTGTACAGTACATACAAGCACACTTGCACATATGTACATCCAAAACCATGCACTCTTAACCATTTTGTCAGTATTAAGTTCACCCTTGTAGGGCTGTGTGTATAGAAGGTCATGCCCATGTAATGCAGTGATTTGTAAGAATAGTAGGATGCACTCATGATATGTGGGTCTTCCTGTCAGCTGGCGTAACTGTTTGCTGTGTACATAAAAGTGGATGCCCGCGACCATGCAGTAGAGTGCAGTGTCGCTAACGGACTGTTCTGTTCTGTTCTCTGTCTTGTCTCCGTCTGCAGATCGTCCATCGGACACTGGCGGCCATGCTGGGATCCCTGGCGGCCCTGGCGGCCCTGGCCTTCGTCGGAGATGTACGGCTTCTGCTCGTCTGTTACTCGCTGATAATGACTCCACTCTTGATTGCAAGCGATGAGCTTTTGGAGACTTATCAATTAGCCATAAAAACCCAGATAGCCATTACGTCTCAATAGCTGAGAATGAGAAAGAAAGAGAGGGAGAGAGAGAGAGATGAAGAGAGGGGGGATAGAGAGAGGCATTCACGTTTCATCATTAAGGCCGTGGAGAGAGTGGGCTTATTTTACTCGACTGCCTGGAGAATGCAATTAAGCACATGTGAGATTGGAGTGTGCATATGTGTGTGTGTGTGTGTGTGTGTGTGTGTATGTGTGTGTGTGTGTGCGTGCGCGCATGTGCGTGTGTGCGGGGGTTGGATGGGGTGCGTGGGTGGGGGGTGGCTTAGCTTTAGTCACATCGTATTTAATGCAATCATAAACAAAAAAAAAAAAGATTTGAAACAACAGCTCCTTTTCTCTGGTCCACTCGAGCCAGAGGATACGGCTACGTTTCATGATGAATGGTTAATCCTGAGCAGAGTGGGCTCTTTCAGCTGAACTGCTGGCCAGTGAGAGATTTGAAAACTCGCTGACACCCCGGAGGCAGCTAATAGACCATTAAACTTAGAACAAGAGCAGTATGAGTAATGAGCGAAACTTTGGTCCCTGTTGCATTGTCTAGTGAGTTCAGAGAGAGCCAGCTGGTAATTACTCTGAGACCAAGAGGACAGAGTGATATTTATTGGTGGTCTCGCCCTCTGTCTTTCTCTCTCCTCCCTCTCTCTCTCTCTCTCTCTCTCCCTCTCTCCCTCTCTCTCTCTGTCCCTCAGAGGCCCAGCCTGATGACGGTGGTGGAGTGGATCGACTACGAGACCCTGGCTTTGTTGTTCGGGATGGTGAGTTGAGACCTCCTCGTCGTGGCACGCGTCTCTTCCTCCACTCTAAATATATGCTTTCCTGTGAAGTGCTGCTGTCAGGGCACTTGTCAAGCCGCATCCTCAGCATCGCAAACATGAAACGAATCCCATTCACCTTCAAAGAGAAAAAACAAAAGAGGATGGGAGAAAGGAAAAAAAAACACAACAAGGCCTGTGATATTGTTTAACTCGAGCGTGCGTATGCGTTCGTGTTTCCCCCCCCCCCCCCCACTCATCTCTGGCACCGAAAAGCAACAAGCACGTCGCTCCACCAAAGCCTCCCCATCCTCTCATGTCTTACTGCGAGAGCCGATCTCTTCGAGGTCCCGATGTGTTTCAAAGCCTGTCTCCATGGCAACACGCCCGTCCAATCACTCCTGATGCAAAGTGGCGATGACTACATGCTAAAAGTAGTTACGCGAGAGAACCGGAGCAGAATGAAAGCCAACGCGCCTCCACCCGATTCTCCACGCGCTCGCTGATCCAGAAGCAGCCCGAACAACAATTGCACAGAATGAGATTTATAAATATGATTTGAAAAATGGATGAAATTTCAACTTTTCTCGTTTTTCCGGCTCGGAATGGCGATAGACAACAGGATGTGTGCTGCTCACTGTGTGCCAACCCATCAGGGATTAATCCCTGTGCTATAAAGAGGAAGTCAGCATGATTCGTGAACATGAAAAAAGGCCTGAAAACTCAGAATAAAAGAGGACAAATTGCTTTTATTTAATTAATTAGGACATTTAAGAGAGTTTTTTCTAATGTCTTTCCTGTTTCGAGTATTGCTTTTATTTTCAGACCAATACCCTTGTGGCTATGCTCTCTTGAGAGGACTTGTAAATGGGTAGTTAAGAACATAACAAGCTCTTTCTTTGTCCCACTTTTGAAGTTTCCTCAACAAACCCTCACTGTGTGAGAGTACAGTTTGTTTTTTTCAAGGGTCTTATTATTTCTTTTGTCACATTTTGCCTTTCAGATGATCTTGGTGGCCATATTCTCCGAGACGGGCTTCTTTGACTACTGTGCCGTGAAGGTAAACTCATCGCCGTGTCCTTGCGTGAATGGGTTTGATTTGTGTCTCCAGTCTCAGGCCAGCCTCTCGCTTGAGGCTCCTCTGCCGTCGTGCGTCCTCAGTGACGAAAGCCTCCGGACATGGCCGTGCTTCAAGGACTGGACAGAGTTACACACATCCCAGAATGCATCCTTTACGCTTGATGAGGATGCACTTAATCTCACATCCAAGCAAACCACGTGTGCCGATGTTTCTTAAAACGCTCATGTTTATTCCGTAGTGGAAGAAACTCTGTTGTTTATTACGTTTGCCGTGTATAGGTGAGGTCTTGTATGCTGCTGTGCCCAGCAGGCCTTGGAGCAAATCAGCTATCAGTCATTTCTCCCTCAGGCTGGGGGAGCGGTCATGTTAAAAAGTGATTTATCTGAGACCTCACGGGGAGATATCGAGGCCCCGCGAACGGTTGCTAAACGAAATTAGCGCGAACAAATCTTTTCAAGTGCTATAAAAATGCCCATGAATCATAGGAAAGCGGGCCACCGGACGTGACAGAGACGTGCATCATTCTGGACTCCTAACAGGCGGTGTGTGTGTGTGTGTGTGTTGGGGGGGTGGCTGAAGGGCGTGTGTGTGTGTGTGTGTGTGTGTGTGTGTGTGTGTGTGTATGGGATGGAAATCCCGTTAGGATGCTGTTAAGTGGCCTCTGAACCCTGCCACGTGAAACCCTCGTGCAGAATTAATGGCAGGCGGCGCGGGGGGAGCGAGTGAGTGCCTGACACCTCCGTCCTTCAGGTAACACACGGGCCGCCTCTCTCTCTCTCTCTGTGCCGTAGAACGCCATCTGAGAGGGGGTTGGTGTGTGTGTGGGGGGGGGGGGGGGGGGGACTCATGAATACGAAGCCCCTCTCTCCACAAGGTCAGGCACTCTGAAATTAACATATCAGCTCAAAGATGACCTTCCTGTCCAAAGTCCAAGTGCCTCATTCTCATCTGAGGGAAGGCACGCACACCTGTGGTCTGCGTCTGAACTGAACGGTAATGGGGGCCTTGTGTTCTGCAGAGGGATTGGGGTGACCTGGCCGAGGTGTTTGCGCCCTCATAGGGCCTTGTGTTCTGCAGAGGGATTGGGGTGACCTGGCCGAGGTGTTTGCACTTTCATGGGGCCTTGTGTTCTGCAGAGGGATTGGGGTGACCTGGCCGAGGTGTTTGCGCTTTCATGGAAGTGCTCATATTCCGGCAACTCTCAGTACTGTGTGAGCCTGACTGTGAGCCTCTAGCCATTTGTTAGAGGAGAGCGACTAAGTTTTCTTTTAGGGGAGTATACTCAGTTTGTGAGTGTAGTCGAGCGAATGAATACACCCTGATTGCAAGCGTGTGTGTGTGTGTGTGTGTGTGTGTGTGTGTGTGTGTGTGTGTGTGTGTGCGTTCAGTCCCTGATTGCTACCTTTTCGATTAGGGCCAGGCGACGTCGTAGGGTAGATGTAACACCCCCATAATGGCACTTGATTACGCTGATTCCTGACAGCTAAGTTAATGTCTCTATGGAGATGCCCTCACACCAGCAGTGGTCTCGTTGCTGGGGCTCGCTTCTCTCTGGAAGGTTCTGTGGGTCGGAATTAAACAAATTGGAGCGTCAACGCAGAGTTACGGCTGCCTGGCTGCTCGCTGGCAACTTTTTTTGCATGGCAACTAAAGAAAAGCAGTTGAAATCAAGAACATGAAACAATAATTTGCTACCTTTCCTACCAGTCTTTTGGGGATTAAAATGTTTTTTTTTTCCTTTTCTTGTCATTAATGAGATTTGTTTGAATGTTTCCCACATAATTGCTTTTGTTGATCAAATTAAATCGCTGATAACATGAATTGTCAGAACAAAGGGGGTGGGGGGTAAAAAATAAGTGAACAAAACAAAAACACAAATATTACGGCTAAAATATCCCATCAGATCCGAGCAACCACTGCTTTTATAGTTCCCCACTAATTGGTTTTGAGTAGAACGAACATGGTCAAGGCACAAACAAGCCACCCAACTCGCTGCTGTTGTTTATTGTGCTCCTAATTTTGGGTGACGTGTGGTGTATGTATTCAGGGCTCATTCTTCATTGCTGAAGCGGCTGGCTAATGACCGATCCCCCCCCCCCCCCATTCTGCTCTCGCAGGCCTACCAGCTGTCCCGGGGCCGAGTGTGGCCCATGATCATCATTCTCTGCCTGATCGCCGCCATCCTCTCTGCCTTCCTGGATAACGTCACCACCATGATGCTCTTCACGCCGGTCACCATCAGGTACTGTACGCAGCCGGGCCACAAGTCACTTCATTTGCTCGCTTTATTTTATATATCACGTTTATACTGGAAAAACATAGACGTGTTGTTGTGCCAAAATGGTTTTCACTCAAGGTGAATGGAAATAAAATAGCTAAAACATTCAAAAGAATGGGACATTGAATGAGTGAATGAATGAATGACAAAATACAGTAACACAAATTGTGTGAAAATGACAAAGCAATCCTCCATCATTACACTAGCTTACAACTGCGTAGGGTGGGGTATGCATGGTCTGGAGGTGGTTGTAAGTGCAATAAATAGAGCTTGTAAACCATAAGCTCTTGTGGGTTTTCATTCTAGGGATTAACAGGGGAACATGCACACACACACACACACACACACACACACACACACACACACACTACAGTTGTCACAATATCCAAATTATCACTTCGACACAATATCTGCAATAAATATCTTGATGTCAATACTGAAACGATATGTACTGTAGTCAGAGACTAAAACATCATGTTTGAACATCTTCACCACAGTCTGTAAGTAGGCTGAACTTAAAAGATCACTGTTGTTAATTGCTTTGTCACCAAAAAGTTTGTTTGCTACAGTTGTATATAATTGTCTATAATTTGAAGACATATGCTTGAGCATAATTATGTTATTTATCACATTCGCTAACCTGTCATTCTTCTTGCACGAGTCAGCATGTCTCTAAGGTGCTTTGCCGAGTTCGATGTTTGCCTCTCTTGGTCTAAATTGCCTTGAAATTATTTTTGTTTGGTTTTTAGTTATGTTGTGTATGTGGCCTTGCTATCGCTGTCAATAGTTACAGTAGTTACTGTATAGTTACACTTACATTCTGAATCAACTGTCATGGTCTTACTGCACAAGCAGGCAGGCCAGTGAACAATGAATCACAGTAGTCCAGTTTGGAAAGAACCATTGCCTGACCTGTGCAAGAAGTTGTGTGGCATTTTGTGTCATATACAGTAAGATCTAAACAAGCCATGCCATGCTATAGCCATGCCTCTCATTTGGTCACTGCCATTGAGTTGCTGTGTTTATGAGAAGAAAAAAAAGGAAGTTGTCAAGGCCACTGTGTATGCATGGAGCATGTCAGATAGTGGAAACAGAGCCCTGCCAGCACACACAGGACACAGCTTTTATTTAAACATGCACACACACACACAATCGTATTGTTTTTAAAGGTCGGCATCATGATACTTTTTTAGCGTCAGTGCATTATGCAACACTAACACACGCACATGCACACGCATACGCACATACACACACACACACACACACACATACACACACACACACACACACCTGTCTCTAATTTAATCTGCCGCTCTCGCTCCTCACCCTAGATTGATTAGAGCTGTCAGGCGTGTGCCGCTGGACGAGCGGAATGGAATCCCTGCCCGCTCACCTGCCCGTTCCAAATGAGATTTCTCTCTCACACACACACACACACACACACACACACACACACACACACACACACACACACACACACACACACACACATGGGCCCCCCACCCAGGCCCTCAGTGAGTTTTATTCAGATGCAACAAACGCTGTGCGCGCAGAGGTTGTTCAAATTGATTGCGTTTTTGCAGACTGTGTGTGACCGCACACAATGTTGTCCCATTTGAGGATACTACATCTCATTTTCATTCATACATTCTCTCTCATTCCCTTGCTCTCTCTCTCTCTTTCTCTCTCTCTCTCTCTCTTTCTCTTCCGCCGCTCTCTTTTTTACGGCTTTCCAGTCCTTGCCCTCCCTCTCCTCTGACTCTGCGGGTGGAGCACAGGGCTCATAGCATTTAGATGCTCTTTGAATGCAATTAGGCGCCTGCTTAATAAAAGGAGTTTGTTCCCTGAGAGAGAGAGAGAGAGAGAGAGAGAGAGACAGACAGACAGAGAGAGAGAAACAGAGAGAGAGAGACAGACAGACAGAGAGAGAGAGAGAGAGAGAGAGAGAGAGAGAGAGAGAGAGAGAGAGAGAGACAGACAGAGAGAGAGAGAGAGTCCTGGAGGGCGTTTGGCGCGCAGGACTCCTCTGGGCGGCTAGCTGCCTTTGAGCCTCATGCGAGGAGATGTGAGGTTGCGCTCTCCGTCTCGACGAGCGCCACCCGCCTCATCATTCTCTCTCTCGCTCCGTTTCATTCCATTTTCTCTCCTCTCACCCCCCCCCCCCCCCCCCCAACCACGGAACGTTCTGACAGAGCGGGAGAATGATATTCCGACATAATTAGCCGCTGCCATGTTTTCTGCGAGAGGATAGAGATCATAAGTTGTGTTTAGAGGAAGCTATAGAGAAGCCGTATAGTTCAGTTATGCAGATTCACTCTTAGATAGAATGTGTTGAAAGCAACACAACTTGTGTTTTTCTTTTTTAACACATCTCTGTGTCCTGATAGGGACAACACGGTTTGTGTTGTTGCCAACACGTTCATTTGAGTGTGTTGAGTGTTTTGAGTGTTTTCACTTCGACTCATCTGCACTTTGGCTGCAGGCGCGTAACGCACCTGAAGTAAGTCGTGAGTTTTTTTTGCCGTGCGCGCACTGAAGGTTGAACTCCTTCCTGTGCCCTGAAGGCTGTGATGGAGACACTTCCTCTTGAGAATGAGATGGAGGATGAATAGCTCAGCCCACTTTTCAATATGAATACGTCAGACTTCAGTAGAGTTGGACTGTGTGTGTGTGCGTGTGTGTGTGTGTGTGTGTGTGTGTGTGTGTGTGTGTGTGTGTGTTTGTGTGTGTGTGTTGGGGGTGGGATGTTGTGTGGTGGGGGTTTGAGAGAGTGCAGACAGGCTGGGGCTGCTTTTCATGCCGCTGTGTACACCAATGTCGCCTCTCTCCGCCCGTAGATTTGCTGCCCGTCGCCGGTTTGTCAGCTTTCATCAAACTGTCATTTGTCAAACTGTCTATCAGGCCGCATCAAAGCCTAGTTGAAATGGGTCTGAAGTAACGCGGGTCATTAGGATGAGAACCCTGAATCGAGACGCCCGTGGAAAGTGGCCATTAGTTCAGTCACTTTCAGGAAAGTGTATTTATCTGAAGGACTTCATCAGAAGGAAGGAGAAATCTCTCTCTCCTCCTCTCTCTCTCTCTCTCTCAGAAAGAGATGTATTGCACAGCCTTGGATGTATCGATGAGTCTCACACACAGAGCACGTCTCTCAATTAAGAAAGGGCAATTATAATCGGGAGCGCGGGTCCTTTTGAAGTGGTTTCTCTGCTCGCCCGAGACTTTTATCTGCCGGTGTTGTCTCCTGCGGGCTCTGCGTTTGGCTCCAGTTTCTCCTGCGGCACAGCTGGATATTTACCCATGTAAACTCCACCTAAGTGCCCCGCTTTGGAGCACTGATTGATGTCAGTAGCACCTGGGACGGAGGGGCCCTCGGGTCAGTGGATCAGGATTTAGCCCCCTGTCTGCCCTCAGCGGTTCCGCTCTGGTCCCTGGTATCCGCCAAAAAAAAATAAAAAAAATAAAGGTATTAGTTTGACTTACGGGTTCCCACTTCTGATTGTTCCCATAGTAATTCTATGTCTCTTTGAAGAAAAGCTCTTTTCCCCTCCTGCACTGGTCCCAGGTCAGTAGTGAGGTTCACCCTCCCAGGCCAGGTGGTGGCCCTGCGCTGGTGTTTGTGTGCAGGCTTTGTGGAGCCGTGTGGAAGGTGGCGCGCGTGCCGTGATGGATGAGGGCAGGTCCCCGAGACAGACTCTCTCCACACCTTCCTCTACTCTCCTGTCACCACCTCTGTCTCTC
>NC_085008.1:17866281-17883781 GCF_963854185.1 Sardina pilchardus | reverse complement strand
GTCAAGGTTACGGTGCACTGTGTGAGAGTTAGCATTAAAAAGCAAAAACACACACACACACACACACACACGCACGCATGCACACGCACATACACACACACGCACTCAGACGGACAGAAAGACAGACAGACAGACACACGCACGCACACACACACACACACACACACACACACACGTGCACACACACACACACACACAGACACACACACACACACACACACACACACACACACACACACACACACACACACACACACACGTACACACACACACACACACACACACACACACACACACACACACACACACACACACACACACACACACACACACACACACACACAGACACAGACACAGACACAGACACAGACAGACACACAGACACACACACACACACACACACACACACACACACACACACACACGCTACAGCATACAATGGAATGAGGAGCAGAGCAGTGGAGCAGTGAATTGTGTGGCGGGCCTCCTCGCCTCCAGCCCTGCAGGTAAATGACTCTGGTGCTTTAATACAGTGTAGGTGGCCGTAAGAGATGCGGGAAATGGGGAGCCTGTTATTGAGTTCTTTGAGTAAGAGCTCCAGGAATTGTCACACCCAAGATAAAGAGAACAGCGTGTGTGTGTGTTTATATATAAGTGGTTGTGCAAATGGATGTGTGTGTGTGTGTGTATGTGTGTGTGTGTGTGTGTGTGTGTGTGTGTGTGTGTGTGTGTGTGTGTGTGTGTGTGTGTGTGTGTGTGTGTGTGTGTGTGTTTGCATACAGTCTGTATTAGAGAGAGAGAGCTTGTCTATTAGACAGAGAGAGCTTTTGTGCATGCAGGTGTGTGTGTGTGTGCGTGAGTGTGTGTGTGTGTGTGTGTGTGTGTGTGTCTGTGTGCGTGTGTGTGTGAATAAACTATCATCTCAGCAGCCCAATAATAGCACAGGGTGTGTGTTTTCAAGCACACCCGGGCATGTTTATACTAATCCAGCGATGGCACAGAGCACACTCTCTACGCGTGCTCCTCCTCTGTCAATAAACCACACGGCTCTCACACACCAGCGTCCACCACCTGCAGTGACCTCTCCCACCACCAACAACCAGCACAAACACCTCTCCGCAGGACCCTCCTCCATTACATATAGCTGCTATCTGCAGGTCTCTTCAAGAGACTCTGGAGGTGTATGACTGTGAGGCCCTCTGCTCTGAGCAATGACTACAGTGAGTCATTTTCGGTTGTGTTGCAGTAGTGGGGTGAACATTATGATACACATACAGTACCGTACATGCATTTACACACACACACACACACACACACACACACACACACACACACACACACACACACACATGCATGCTTTATCTATCCCCTTCATCCCCTGCTCTTGCTCACACAAATTGTATTAGCAACTGATAGATATTTGACGCGTGGTTAAACTCAGCATAAGATAGATAGATAGATAGATAGATAGATACTTTATTGATCCCCAAGGGGTAATTCAAGATAATAATGCTATGGTATGGCAGACAACACAGTCACAGCATCTCTATACTCTACCGAGTTGCCTTGGACAGCCAGGCTACATCAGAGGCGCAGCTGAAGTGGAGTGTTGGTTGGTCGTGTCCTGAAACGATTAGCGCCGCGTGTTGCCGATGGAACGGTCCACTCCAGGCCTGAGAGCAGCGCATGTGCAGCCCCGAACAGCAGTCAGGCATGGAGTGGGAACGCTGTGGGAACGCTGTGGGAACGCTGTGGGAATGCTGTGTGTGTGTGTGTGTGTGTGTGTGTGTGTGTGTGTGAGAGGGGCTTTAAGCATCCTGATGCAAGACGCGGGCGAGAGCTTGAAACAGGGACACCACTCGAGGCATGTATGTCAGCTGAGGCTGGTGTGCTGTGGATTTACAGCTGTGACTTTACTGTAGAGGCTGTTTACAGCGTGTGTATGTCGCCATTCTTGCCTTTGTGTTTGTGGGAGCGTATGTGTGTGTGTTGTGTGTGTGTGTGTGTGTGTTCATGTGTGTACTTCAGAGTAGCCTGCTGAGTGGGATGATATGGATGGCAAGTTTGCAATGTGATGCTGTCGGACCGATAACTTTAATTGGTGTATACTCAGCATGAGAGATGAGATAAGTGTAACTAAAAATAAGTGTGTGTGTGTGTGTGTGTGTGTGTGTGCTTGCATGTGTGTATTTGTATCAATGGCTGTGTGTCTAAATGTGGCTTAATTTGTGTGAGTGTGTGCGTGTGTCTCTGTGTGTGCGTGTGTGTCAGTGTGTCTTCTTGTGAGTGTGCCTCGAATACTAGTGTGTCCATATCATTCTTCCATGTGTGTTTATATATATATATTATATATACATTCTTAAATGCTGATTAGCTGATAGCTGGTTGAGGAAAGTGCTCACCCTGCCGTAGCCGAAGGCGCCTCTAAGACTCCGGTTAAGCCACAGTCATCCCTTCAATCCGCTGGAGTGAATGGGCTTTAATGGCAAGCTCCCTGCCATACTAATGAGGGGATCAGGCGTCGGGATGGAGCCTAATGCAGGCCAGCGGCGCTGGATGTCTCCGGAACAGCGCACCCTTTGTCTGGGAAGATGACAAGAGAGAGGGGACTGCTACAATACACACCTTTTTTAGTCGCAGATGTTTTACTCGCTGTGTACACTCAATAAAATGGTTGTTGTATGAATGTGATTCAGATGATTAGTGAGTGTGTGTGTCGTTTGAGGCGCTGGTTTTGTGGTGAGGGAGTCGTGTTTTTGAGCGGCAGAGCTGGCGTTGTCTTGTCGTGTTGTGCGTGTTTGTGTGTCCAGTCTTTTTGGCCTCGGCGCTTTCCCCGTCGCCCTGGGCAGCCGGGTTTTGCGTTTCCGAGGCAACAAGGAGAGCCGTGCCCCAGTGGCTCGGTTGGGTTGTGCTGGCGTTCCGATAACACTGGTCACTCTTTTTCTATTTATTCATTTGTATTGTTTATTTTTGCCCCCCCACCCCCACCCCACACACTTCCACCCCATCACCCAAATCCTTGTTTGCCCTGCCTGGCCGGATTGGGGTGGAGGTGGGGGTGGGGGTGGGTGGGGGTGGGTGGATGAGGTGGGCAGTGGCCAGCTGTGAGGGTGCCAGTTGGCCTCCTCCTCGGCCATCTGCAGAGACCTCTGTGGGGGAGGGGTGGGGGGCAAGGGAGGGTCAGTTGAGACAAGTCGCCAGTGGCTGTTGAAATGTGTCCCCCCAACAACCCGCCCACCCCGACCCCCCCCCCCCCCCCCCCCAGATTGCCACGGGCTCCATGTCATCCTCGTCCGGCTGCCACACTCTTGCCTGCGGGCACTGTGCATGCCGATGGGAGAGATGCCACGGCCACAGAGAGACGAGCGGACTCAGGCGCTGGTCCAGCACCGTCCCAGATGTGGCCCTGGTATGGCACAGATCGGATGCAGATCCACGCTGGTGTCGGCTCATTTTTGGGCTCTGTGTTGTGGGAGCACTAGGTCTATATGATGCCCTTGTTCACTGAGTCCTGGATCCTCAGTTAATCAGTTTTGTGTGTGTGTGTGTGTGTGTGTGTGTGTGTGTGTGTGTGTGTGTGTGTGTGTGTGTGTGTGTCTGTGTGTCTGTGTGCGCGCGTGTGTTGGTTGTTAACAGTTTGATTTTTACTTTTTTGCTTTAATATGTGTTTTGAACAGTAGATGGGCATATTTGACAGATGCAGTGTGGGCAGCGAGCACTCAACACTACTCGGCAGTCAGACGCTTCCATGTAGTTAGGACAAGCTGTAACACCGAATCCTCCGGCACACCATACCCCTGATGCACTGTAGCCCTGCCCAGCACGTACACTCAGCTGCCCAGCCAAAACACCCAAACCAGCAACCCCCCCCCCCCCACCCACTCCATAACCTCCTGTGCGCCGGAACCCTGGTGCACTGTGCTCCTACCCAGCGTTAACACTGTGCCAGATACCTGTAATGAGCCTGCATGGATTGAAACTGGGGCTGGCTGCTGAGCTACAGTGGGGCGGGCGGTGTGGATGGGGAAGGTGGAGAGTGGGTGTGGTGGTGGTGGTGGTGGTGGTGGTGGTGTGGGGGTGTGGATGTGTTGGGATGGCACTTGCTCACTGGTGGAGGTGGTGGGGCTCTTGGGTATTTAGTGGAGTGATGTTTTAATGAAAAATATTATCAGCTTGACTTGGTGCCAGCCTCTTGGGGGACTGTATTGTGTTTGTGTGTGTGTGTGTGTGTGTGTGTTTGTGTGTGTGTGTGTGTGTGTGTGTGTGTGTGTGTGTGTGTGTGTGCGCACACAATTCTTACTTTGTTTCTCAGTTCAATAGTATGCTGCTTTTGCTTTAACACTAACACAACAAGATTGCTCACATCTCGACTTTACGCCAACAAACAGAGTACATGTACATACATACATTAGATTGGTATGACTGACACTTTTGTTTTTGGTGTGTTTGTGTTTGTGTTTGTGTTTGTGTTTGCAGACCAAATCACATCAGGACACACTTGTTCTTGCACAATCATGTGCTACTCTTGTGTTTTGTTGATGTGGATTTAGTGGTTTGTAGAGAGAGAGAGAGAGAGAGAGAGAGAGAGAGAGAGAGAGCAAGAGAGACAGAGTGATAAAAAGAGAGAGAGAAAAGGTTATTTGGACATGGATTGATCAACCTCCCACCACCCATAATACCATCAAATCTGGAACTCCAAGCTGCATGTGGTTAACTTTAATTATAGATACCAGCATTCCATTCATATTGCATGTATGAAGATGACTTGGAATAAGGATGCAATCACCAGCATCCGACTACCATTGCATGTACATATTTAACAGTCCACAGAACCTTTTATTACAGAGCTAAGCTTGTGTGTAACATCCTGTGTTTGTGTGTGTGTGTGTGTGTGTGTGTGTGTGTGAAAGGCTTTGAGTCTCCATGGGGATTACCTCACAGGGATACGCTGGAGGCGCCTGCCTGCTACGCTTGTTTTGATATATAGGCCAGGATGTGCTGTTTGTCAGAAATGGACCACCTCTCCAAATAGACCTTATTTTATTCTGTTAGCTTCCCCTGGTGCCAGTGGTGTTTAGTGCCAGTGAATGTGTTGAAATGAGGTAGTTTGTAAAAGCAACCTTGTGTACACACACACACACACACACACGCCCACACACACCCTACTCTGCTATGAAAAGTAGAAATCAACTATCCTGTTATTTGCATTGTCTGTGTCTACTGCATTTCAGTATATGTAGAGAGAGAGAGAGAGAGTGAGAGAGTGAGAGAGAGAGAGAGAGTGAAAGAGAACGATGTGTATTAGACACATACAAATTAGGCAGAGGCAGTGTGAATAATCTCCTCCGTATTCTTTTGTAGGGGATCGATTTCGCTGGGTTCACGGGCTACATGTTCCTTGGCATCTGTCTGGTTCTTCTGACCTCCTTCCCATTCTTCCGAATGCTGTACTGGAACAAAAAGCTCTACAACAAGGAACCCATGGAGATTGTCGGTGAGTCACTTTAATCCATTTGTGTGTGCTGGTGATGATGGGAGGAGTGGACTTAAGTGCATGTGATTGTATTGATCAGGACTATGAGGTATTTGTACAAATCGCTCCCTCGGCGGCAATCATGTCAATTTGGGCCCTTTGACTGATGACGCAAGGCTTTGAGAAAAATAAAAGTCCGACTCGTTCCATTCAAAATGTCAGACACAGAATGTACAAAGCCTCTCCATAGGTACTTATCCTCTTCACAATAGCTCCGTCCATGGTGTCTCCACAGCCACATTCCCGCTGTGCTGCTGTGTCAAAGAGCCATACTTACTGCGCCTGTGGGTGCTGTGACTCTCTGGGCTGATTGGTCTGGCTGTGATCTGGCTGTGTTTTGGCCCTGATCTGGCTCTGATCTGGGCCTGATTTGGCACCAGCTACTATGTGTGGAAAGCAAATGAGGGTTTTATTAGTTACGCCATAACAAGCAATTACAATTTGTTCTTGGTTGACTTGAGTGCCTAATGTTATTGAGTGCCTAATGTTATTGAATCATATGATGTTTATGCAAGTGTTGAAAGAGTGTAGTGTATGTTTGACTTAATGATTATTAATTGATTTTTAGACTCCTATAGCCTGTTAGCAAAAATACACACTGCTTCTCTTTCTTAGAGTGTACTGGTTGGTATACATATATAAGTATCATAATTGTTAAGGTCCGTTCACACTAAGAACAACAACTATGAAAAAATATCGTTATACAGCTCTAGCTAATATGAATGATTATGTCCACACATAATAAACTAATTATAACAACATGAACAATGATAATGTTGGGGATGGCTTTCAGAACGATTTTGAGAACGATAAAAAATTGACAGCCAATCAAATTTTAGCCATCATATTCATCAACCCAAAGAGAGATTTTCCTTATCATTGGTCAGTGGGGATTCTTTTATCGTTGTAATTATAGTTCCTGGTGTGAATGGCCCTTTAGGCAGAATACGTTTAGATAGCTCTTATTAGTTATAATCTGAGTCATGCACTTGAGGTTTCTTGACAATATTGGCATTGGCCGGGTTTCCCAAAATTGTTAAGAAGCTCTTAAGTGCTAAGAACTTCTTAGGAGCGTTGTAAGAATGTTCTAAGAACGCTCCTAAGAAGTTCTTAGGACTTAAGAGCTTCTTAACGATTTTGGGAAACCCGGCCATTATCTGTCAGCTCGTACTTGTTCACATTATCATTATATTGACCTACTTAAAGAGAAAGCAGACATTGGGGAAGTCTCCACGAGTGCATGATTGATCTATCTAAAGGATGCCTGTACTGTATGATTGCCACTCTGTCTCAGGCAGGGCTACAGGTGACCGCAAGGGGCAGTTTTGCATCAGAAAGTTCTGTGATTCACTGACTTTCACCAGAGAGGGTTAAAGCGGAGCGAGAGGCGCAAACATTCGATCATTTCCACGTTCTGTCTTGGCAAAGGGGAGGGGGGCTAAATCCCCCTTTAAGCAGACCTGTTAACATTCGAACTGAACTGCTTGCCAATCTGACAGAGATCGATATCCCACTATGACGACTTTGCGACACGCCTCTTTAAGCAGACAGGAACTGTTCGAATTTTGCTTCCATAGAGATGCATTGTGTTGCTCTATCTTGTCAGTAATGAAGGATCTTTGCTTTCACTGGCCTCAAAAGAACCATCACGAGCCTCAACAAAAGTGTTGTCCTTGTCCATAGATGTCCAGTGTTCGGGAAAAAAAAGCATCATAATTCTTCCATTACACCCACTTGTGTGCTTAAAGTCTAATTGTCACAATGGGGGCCTTTTTCTTTGTTTATGCAACACACCCTTGCATCTCCCATCATCCAACGCTCAGCAGTGTTCTTTTCACAGGCTGGTGATTACTATCATCACACACCTAGAGCCAGCCCTGCCTGACCTTGACATCTCTGAAAAAAAGAGGAGAGTTTCTAAAAATGGGTTGTTGTTTTAGGCTTATGTACACACACACATTCACACACACACACACACACACACACACACACACACACACACGCACACACACACACACACACACAAACTGTATATGTCGGTTGTGTATCAGGCGTATGCATATGCATGAAGCCAAATTATAAGTCTAGCACATACGCATCTAATGGAGAGGAATGCACTGCAGAGAGAGGAGAGCTGATCTCCTGTGGTGGCAGTGGACGTGTCAGTGCTCTCTCTCTCTCTCTATTCATAGGCCAGGACTGCTCGCAGTAGGACTCTACTGCTGTGTCCCTGTGAGAGATCCCCACAGCCCGAGCACGGCGCTATAGGTGTGAGGCTGCTAAAAGAACTGAACTCCCTGCCCACGGTGGCCGCAGGCTGACCCGAGACTGACCCTCCCTCTTAGTCACGCACGGCCTCTCACCTCGAGATGTCCTCCCCGGTCACATCGCCTCACCTTAGTACTGCGCGCGCTTCCTGCTCGTTCGCCACCGCGCCGTACGACTCAGTCCAGATGACCGCTCCTGACCAATTCAGCTCGCTGATGCTGTGGACATTTTAAAGAGACCCTATGCAACTTTCTGCAGGAGACGATCGCTCCTTGTTTACATCTGGAAGTCTGAGACGAAGAACCACACTTGCAATTTATATATTTAAATATAGCCTATACATGTATAAATATACACGCTAAAGCTGTCGGGGAAGCTCTGCAGAGAAAATGCAAGCATAAAACGAGCGAAAACGAAAAACAAAACCTAAACCAGAGATGAAATCGCCAATCCTGCATAGTTCCTCTTTAAACTCTAAATGTACTTTTTTTGTGCAACTCACATGGTATGACGTTGCATTTTGGAATAAGTATAGTAAAAAGAATACATTCAATTACGTTACATTACATTTGGCTGATGCTTTTTTGCCAAAGGGAATTGGACAACAGGGTGAGCATTTTAAGCTGTACAGTACATTTTAATACTGTGCATACTTGCGTAAATCCTGCACTCAAATGAGCCTCCTCCAGAGGAAATCTCAAGCTCATTCACACAAGGGGAGGAAACACCATTAATTGAATAATTGGACACCATTAAAAGTTTGGCAGCAGGTTAGTAAGTGGATTTTCTGTCCAGAGCCAAGCATGTGCCAGGATGTGCGTGTGTGCCTTTTGTGTGGACTTTTACTTTTTACGGTGTGACCCCATGACTCTTACATTAGTCTAGCTATTATTCTCCTTCTCCAACAGAGTGAATTCATTTCCTTTAAGGCACCCCCCTGACTGACCACGTCGTCTTTGACGGCATACCTGACAATAGCATGGGATTGGGCCTTACAACCCCGCTGCACACTATAAAGTCTCTATTATTGCAATCAAACCTTTGTGCGTCATGGTTGTTATGACACTGACATTTCCCCCGAAGCAGGAAATTCACTGCATTTAATGGGAATCAGAAATACCATAGCAAAAAATCCCGTTTGACAATTAATACATGAAAGGAGGGTTTCTCCTCCTTAAATACCATGTAATTCCACTGTGCGACTTCTATTCAGCAAAGCAAGGTTTGTGGTCTTAAGAACTGAGGAACGAGTTAATGTGGAGTCCCAGAACAGCCTCAGAAGTCTGTCTGTCTGTCTCTGTCTCTTCCTCTGTCTCACTGCCTCTGGTCTGGTCTGTCTGTCTGTCTGTCTGTCATGCCTTCTGACAAAAGAGCGGAACAAAAGGAACCTGTACATCGCTCGCCATGTGTTTTCCCTTTCAAATTCCACCCCCTTGTTATGTTCTTTTGTGCCTGATCTAAATACAGAGACCTACCTTGGTGAGGGTGACCATGTGTGTAGGCCGTGCTTAAATTGATTTGAGCCACCCTGAGATTTAATTGAATTGGCTGATGTTTTCCCAATCCTGGCTGAGAGATAAGACAAGGGCTGTGAAAGTATATGACGTTATTTGGTGTGTGTGTGTGTGTGTGTGTGGGGATGGGTGGGGGTTCCAAGTGTGGAAGGAGACACGGATGATTACTCGAGAAGAGAATGAGAGAGAGAGAGAGAGTCTTATCAACGTGTCTCCACGGCCGTCTGGACACCCCACCATGTCTTTGACTAAGCTTCCATACTCTCCCAGATCAGTGTGTGTATGTATGCCTGTGTGTGTGTGTGTGTGTGTGTCTGTCTGTCTGTGTGTGTGTATTTGCGTCTGTGTGTAATTATTGGATTTGGGGCCAAACACATATTTTATGGCCGTTATCTAACAGAGGTGGGGCTAATAACCTGTGGACTCCGAAGGGGTGGATGCCCGGGCGTGGAATGGGCACCCTGGGCAGCGGTCATTGGCGCCTCGGTGGCCTGGCTCTGGGTTTCCGTCTCCTTCCACAGCGGAGACAGTGCCACAGGGGCAGCATCTGCTCGCTCGATGCCAGTCCAATACTAAATCCATAAAGCCAAGCCCGGAGGAACCCCCCCCCACCTCCGCCACCCACCACCCACCACCACCCTCCAGTGCCCGCTTAGTCGTCCCCGGCACAAAGTGACCCTGGCAGCTGCGCCCATATCACTTCTGAGGGGCACCTCGCCGTGCTCTATAATTGCGGCCGATTCGTTAACAGCGTGTTTTGCTGCCAATAATTATATCCCCTGTAAGGCCACAGAAGAACTGTATGACAGTGAGCAGCGGGGGGTGGCGGGGGGGGCAGATTGGTGCTCGTTGTGGGAGACAAAACTGCCCCTGATGGCGTCTGTGTGTGGACCGACGCTGCTTGGTCCGGCGGTCCACGCCACCTGCGGTAAGGATTAGAACCCGTGTGGGGGGGGGGGGGGGGGGGGCGTGGTCAATCGAAAAGCGGCTTTTCCTCCACAGCAGGCCCAGCATCCGTCCGTGTGTGTGCGTAAATGTGTGTGTGTGTGTGTGTGTGTGTGTGTGCCAGAGATGAGCTCGTGCCTGCGGACTTAAATGCTTCATTACCGAACTAACGGCGACCACCGCTGGTTGCAAATCACTCATAAACAAACTCATAAAGTAAACAAGCAGCCAGGGCTCCTCTCCTCCATATTCTGAGCTGGAGCGGCAAGACTTCATAAACAGGAAGGAGTCGTTTATGAAAAAAAAAAGAAATGAAAAAGCGGAAAAAGAAAAAAAAAAAACGTCACTCCTGTTGGAAATTTCACGCATAACCAAGCACATGCGTCAAAGCTTCCGGCAAAATCCCCCGCGCTACCACACTGCACACAGCCCACCTCCTCTCTCTCTCTCTCTCTCTCTCTCTCTCTCTCACACACACACTCTGTCTCTCTCTCTCTTACACACACACACACACACACACACGGATACATACATACAGTACATACACACACGCACACACACAGATACATACACACATACATACACACGCACACACACACTCACACTCACAGATACACACACATGCATACGCACACACACACACACACACACACACACACACACACACACCGACACACACACACACACACACAACACACACAGCACACACAGCACACACAGCACACACTCAAGCCATGTGGTAGCCCCTCCAGCTGAGCTCCACTCCGCTCCTCTGCCTACCCTGCCTGTGGCCCTGTACGGTGTGATGCTGGTGATGTTGTGTGTGTGTGTGTGTGTGTGTGTGTGTGTGTGTGTGTGTGTGTGTGTGTGTGTGTGTGAGGTTTTGGAGTACATGAATCACATACTGAACACTGCTGCTGCTGTGTGTGTGTGTGTGTGTGTGTGTGTGTGTGTGTGTGTGTGTGTGTGTGTGTGTGTCCGCTGCAGAGCTGAAGCATGAAATCCTGGTGTGGAAGCAGACGGCCCAGCGCATCAACCCTGCCAGCCGCGAGGAGACGGCCGTCAAGCGCCTGCTCACGCAGAAGGTGCTGAACCTGGAGAACCTGCTCCGCCGCCAGCTGCGCTCCTTCCAGTGGTGAGGCCATCCAATCACTCACTCACTCACTCACTCACTCACTCACTCACTCACTCACTCACTCACTCACTCACTCACTCACTCACTCACTCACTCACACACTCACTCACACACTCACTCACTCACTCACTCACTCACTCACTCACTCACTCACTCACTCACTCACACACTCACTCACACAATCACCCAGTAATGGATGAATTTACTGTTTCACCCATCCACTCTTTCACTCACTCACTCACTCACTCACTCACTCACTCACTCACTCACTCACTCACTCACTCACTCACTCACTCACACACTCACTCACACAATCACCCAGTAATGGATGAATTTACTGTTTCACCCATCCACTCTTTCACTCACTCACTCACTCACTCACTCACTCACTCACTCACTCACTCACTCACTCACTCACTCACACAATCACCCAGTAATGGATGAATTTACTGTTTCACCCATCCACTCTTTCACTCACTCACTCACTCACTCACTCACTCACACACTCACTCACTCACTCACTCACTCACTCACTCACTCACACAATCACCCAGTAATGGATGAATTTACTGTTTCACCCATCCACTCATTCACTCACTCATTCACTCACTCACTCACTCAGTCACTCACTTAACCAGTAATGGACTCACTCACTGTTCACCCATCCACGACTATGTCACTCACTCTCTCACTCATTCACTTATTCACTCATTCTGACTCACTCACTTTACTCACTCACTCACTCACTCAACTCCACCTTAACCCCCCACACCCTGCATAAATGCATACATGAATGAATGAATGAGCAAATGAATGAATGAATGAATGAATGTTCAGACCTGTTCCAGTAGCTTGAGGCTGAGTTAGTGAGCGGATACTGAACGGTCATATTGTTCTTTTGCTCCCAGAATCCACTCACAACTATTTTATTTTTTCTGTGTAATACAATTTGATGATGACGAGTTCTTGATGAAATAATTCCCACACAGAGTGCCTCTTGTCTTGCTTAGACCCAGGCAATTGATAGTTTGCAAATAATAGATGTTGCACTCTAGGCCGAATCAAAAGTTTAAGTTGAAAGTACAAGTCAGCAGTAAGCAGTAAAGTTGTCACAGCATCATGGTAATGAAGGAGAGTGTGCTAAAATTGGGTTCTTGTTCTTGCAGGCAAATATCACAGGAGGACAAAAATTGGGAGCACAATATTCAAGAGCTTCAGAAAAAGGTAGTATAAAGAATTTAATACTGATGAGGGCAAAAGTCTTCAGTTCTCTCTCTCTCTCTCTCTCTCACACACACACACGTACAGTACACACACACACTCAGGTTCCCTCTCTTTCTCTTACAAAAACACACACAACCACAAACACATGTGTGTCACACACACACACACACACACACACACACACACACACACTGCATTGTACAAATCACACTTCACACCTCCTTCAGTAACCCCTCTTGACATCGACATTTCAGCACCGATGTTCTCAGCATAACAAAGTGGGTATTGACTTCCTCAAATGTGCCTTGAGCATGCTTTTAGGGTGACACAATTGCAGTCCAAGAGTATTAATCAGAGGAAATGTGCATTTGATCTGCCCCCCAACAGCACAGGATAACTGACAAGGTTCTGCTGGTCAAGTGTGTGTCCGTCCTGGCTGTCGTCATCCTCATGTTCTTCCTCAACTCCTTCTTCTCCGGCATTCATCTTGATCTGGGTAAGTGCTTGGCTTTCTGCTGTGTAATTATGAAAGATGGAGATAACAAGAAAGGGAGTGAGAGAGGGCCAAAAGCGAGAGATAGAGAGAAGAGAAAGAAGAAGGAAAGAAAGATAAATACATGATTAGGTTGCAGCGGTATTGTTTTTACAGGGTAGTTATAGGCTTTCCTGTGTAATTATACAGTCCCACTTCCTCCTGCCATTGTCGGATGTGAGTCGGAATAATGGGCTCACAAAGACGTGCAAACGTGCAAAATTACATAGATACCGCAGTGCTTTTAGACCTGTCAAATATTTATATATTTCATCTCTTCCTCCGGAAAGAAATGAAATGAAATGCGCCCCTGTCTCCATTGTGGAAGGGCTCCTCCATGTCACTGTACAATAGCTGAGCTTCAGAAACAATGAAACAAGACGGGAGAAAGCCAAAGCTACGCTAATCAGTTGAGCTATATGAAAGCACAGCGTTGATATGGTGCCATAGAGGCTGCCGTTTGCTAATTGTTCTCTGTGCAGCTGGGGCTTGTGTGAGGAAAGAAAAATGATCTTCTTGGCCCCCCTAAATGCAACAGGAAGGGAAAGGAAGCTAGCATGGTAATCAGGATGCTAAATAAACTATGAGCTGTCCAGCTTCTAATCTGTTTCCCTAAACCGTATGCGTTTGGTACCCTGTGGTCCTACCAGGCTTCTTTCCCCATTAATACTCATCTATACGCAGTGCACTCTCATGGTTAACCTGTAGCAGGATATAAACCCGGTCAGTCAAGGGGTGTAATAAATAGACAACTGTTTTTATTTGTAATTTCAGTCCGTGGTATGTAGAGGGGAGTGTATATGCTTTCGGGAAAATGTTAATGAATGCTGCATGAATGTGGTTCAGTTTGTGAGGAGTGGTAGATTGGTGTAATGGATGAATGAGACTGTGAACTGACGAACGGGGGTTCCTTTCCTAGCACTCCCCCCCACCACCACACACACTCACACACACACACCCCTGCATGCACCTGTATTTCTGGTAGGTGACCTGTGTGTGTGTGTGTGTGTGTGTGTGTGTGTGTGAGTTTTAAAATCCCCTCCACTTGGCCCGGCGCGCGTGATGCTCAGTCTGTGAAATAATCGCGACACGCTCCCTCTATCACAGGTGCAGGCGTCCGCTCACCCCTCCCCGTGACATTAATTACGCGAGCGCCGTCCGTTCCCTCTCTTGATCACTCAGCCGGTCAGCCAGCCGGAGCCATCCATCCGTCCTGTCCGGACTGTGAGCACACACACACACACACACACGTGTGTGCACGCGTTGGGGGCGCGGTTCGCCCTGCCTCATTACCGCGTGCGGCGCTCGGTCAGTGGCCCCCGACTGCCCGCCGTGGCCTTTTGGCCGAGCGGAGACGTTGTGGAAATGGGGCACCATTAAAATGCCATTAGGTTGACACAGGCAGATTTAATTTGCCCTCTAATACACCTTGATCAGTTAATCATTGAATGTGACGACGGCACAGCACAGGTCAGTGTGGTACCGATGAGTATCCTAGCATACAGTACGCTAGCCAGTACGAATTGGACACGGACACAGTCTCCCCCTCAGCTCCGAATACTGGGGAAATATACATATATTCGGCTGTTGTGTGACTGTGATGACAGCTTTTATTAATGCGATTATAACAGGCAGGTAAACTGTGCTTGTGACTGTCTGAGTCGTTTAGTGAGTGTGGTATCAATCATGTACAAGCAGCAATCATAGTCATGAGCTGAATGCTTGTTAAAGTCTGCTGAGTTTTGAACCTCTTCGGAAAACTTTGGAGATGTCAACAAAGCACCTAATTAAAAGTAAAGAGATACCGGTGAGTCATCTGTTACAGTAAACACCCAGTTCAGCAAAAAAAAAAAGAACCTCCCTTGTACACCTTACTTTGTAGAGTGAGACAATACCAGCTCAGGTAATGTTTCATTCAGTGTTATATATCACCGAAGGGCCAAATATCACAGCATGATGAATGATCATAGAATACAATGTAAAACATGCATTCAAATGCGTCTTTAACGATGAGTGATGAATAATTTAAAGTCGCTGATAATGAATTGCACACATTGTTGTGGCAAAGCCAGCGATATTTGTACATGCGTTGGGGGAACAGAAATGGTGCGGGCTAGGCACGGCGGGGAACGTTCGGTCACGCACTTCGTCTGGCTGTCCACGGAGAACAGCACCCAGCGGCGCCGCTGCGCCGCTAAAAACGGCGGGGAGATGAACACACGGGTGTTTTTAGATAAACAAGCGTGATTAGACGACGGCGCCGGTGGTCGCGATGCGCGTCGCCGAGACACGACACGATGCGGCGCTCGGCTGAACACTGTTGTCTTTGCATATGATGAATGGGCCCATCAGAAAACACGCACTGTCTTCTCTCCGAACGCTTTTTAATTGCATTCCTCTTTTGACTCTGTCTCTCTTCCTCTCTTCTGTTCTTTCCTCTCTCTCTGTGTCTCTGTCTCTCTCTCTCTCTCTCTCTCTCTCTGTCTCTCTCTCTGTCTCGTTCTCTTGGTTCCATGGTGTATTTTTTTTCTTGTTGTTTCTCTCACAGTTGAACAGGAAGCCATAGGGAAATATCTGTGCTTCTCAAAAAGCAGCTCTCCTTCTGCCAACTATGGCTTTTGTTTACTAGAATTCTTTTGTAGAACTTTTGTATTGACTTTGTGTGTGTTTGTGGGTGTGTGTTTGGGTGTATATATATATATTTGTGTGTGTGTGTGTGTGTGTGTGTGTGTGTTAGGCTATGTTTGTGTATGGCTGTGTTTGTTTGCCCATATAAGTATCTGCACCTGCACTGCTCACAATAGTGTTTTTGGTGACATGGCAACTAGCTGCGCTTGGCCAATTTTAGTTTCCATTCGACCATTACTCTGTAATTTGCCATTCATAATTGCTCCTTTTTCATCCTTTTTTCCACCGCCTTGACCTCCTACTTCCTTTCTCTCCCTCTCTCCCTCTCTCTCTCACTGTTTACCATCATATTTGCTGCCTCCTCCCATATTCATACTCTCGGCCCTCTACTCTCTCTCTTATTTCCGGGCACCCCTGCCTAAGAAACATGTGCTGGCTTGTCCATATATTAATAATAAGAACAATAATTAATAATTGATAATTATCACTATTTATTATAAAAATAATACGAATAAGAAGAATACCTCTCTCTTCTTATCTTTCTTCCTCCTCCTCCTCCTCCTCCTCCTCCTCCTTCTCCTCTCGCCTTCCTGGTGTTCATCATTTGTGAGCTGATTTCCCGGAGGCAATCATCAGTGCTCACCTGTTTAATCAGATTTGGCCCGGGGGTGCGTGCGCTCGTTGAGTCTCGTCCTCCCTCCCAGAGGCCGCAGGTCATTTGGATAGGGCCGCTCTGACGCCAGCCAGCTGTAATCTTGCCGACTGGATTATGTGTTGAAGAACCAGCAGTGCCCAGCAGCGGAATGAGTGTTTGATTAAACTGACCAGGCTCGGGCAGATACAGCTTCCACCATTTCACCTTTCGTTCCCGCTTCCTCCCCAGTTATCCCACTCTCTCTCTCTCTCTCTCTCCCTATCCATCTATCCCTCTATCCCTCTATCTCTCCCACACTTTCTCTCGATCCCACGTCGCCGCTATCCTTTATCCCTTTCCTCCACTTTCGTTCCCTCTCTACCTCTCTCACTCCATCCTTTCCCTCCACACGTTCTCTCTCTCTCCTTTCATCCCTCTCTCTCTCTCTCTCTCACTCTCTCTCCCTCTCTCTCTCCCTCTCACTCTCTCTGTGGGATGCCACCCTGACTCCATCTGATCAGTGTTAAATTAAGCAGAGGGAGCATGTGGCTGATTGAAATCAGAGCCCGCGGCTGTGCGCTGGGGCAGATGTGGGTTTGGGTATGACTAAAGCCCCAGTCCGCTCGAGTCCGGCTGCCGCGGTATTATAAGCCGCCCCATTAGAGGCGATCCTTCCAGGGCTGCCCCTGAGTGAGTGAGTGAGTGAGAGTGAGTGAGTTAGTGAGAGGGGGGTGCAGATGGGAGAGAGGGATCCTCATCAGCACAAGGTAATTAGCTTTCACTTAACGCTGCTCAGACAGGGAATCAGTCAACACACAGAGAATGGACCGCTCCACCTGGGAACACCGGCTTTAAAGCAACACTACAGCACGTATCCTCTGTCACACGCACGCTATTTGTTTATCCAGCAAACAACCATGTCCATAGACAAGTTAGAGTATGTTGCATGATTTTATGAAAGTATGATGTATTGCGTCATCGAAGCAAGTCAAATTTGTAGTTTCTTATGTCTCATTTCATCAAACTACAGATACGCTACCCGATCTGCTAAAGTTACATAATAGCCAATAGAGGGCCGCGAAGTGAA
>NC_085008.1:17841281-17853781 GCF_963854185.1 Sardina pilchardus | reverse complement strand
CCTCTTCTTTCTCTCTCTCTCTCTCTCTCTCTCTCTCCTCTCCTCTTCTCTCTCCGTCTCTTTCTGTGTGTCTCTTGGACGCGACGGTCTTGTCATTGTCTTCCTCGTGGGCCCTGCTGCCGCCGGCTCTAGCTGCTGTGCCATTATCCTGCTAAGAAGATTCCAGTCGAGGTGGAGCTAAGCTTGTTTAGTGTGCGGGTGCGCTTGCTTGCCTGCCGTCGGAGCGCGGGGGGGGGAAAAAAAATCTATTAACCGTGCAAAGTTGCTAAGTGACCTTGTGGGTTGTTTTGGGGGGACCTTGGGGGAGATGAATGTGTTATGCGGTTTCACCCAGATCCCAGAGAGACACGGGCTAGGGGTGGGGAAACTGAATTGAAACAACACCTCTTGTTGTGCTCTGCCGCAATTGTCATAAATTAAAACCACAGTAGGCATAAATAGTGCACCCCCGCCCCCTCTGCACACACACACATAGACACACACTCGCACACACACACACACTCGCACACACACACACACACACACACACACACACACACACACACACACACAAATGCACACACAGACACGCACACACAACCACCCCACTCTAAGCACGTCCATTCACTGTGTGTGCACCATTGTGCACTTTGTGTGCGTGTGTGTTTATGTGTGTGCTTGCTTTCCTCTTTCATTGAGATGAGAAGATGCTGGCCCTTAACGTAATTGGCTCATCATATCCAGCCAGGTCAATTGCTTTAAAAAAAAAAAAAAAAATGGCTACAACACAAAACATACGCTGTATGCCCACAATCTGTTTCCCTCACCACCACCGCCACCACCACTGCCACCACCAGCAACTGCAAAAAGCAAACCGCAGCTTCCCAGCTCCTCATAATGAATACATGACCAGAGTTTAATCCCGCTGGTTCATGGAGTGCAGCTCGCTGGGTGCACTTCCTCTGACATCAAACGCAGAGAGAGAGCACAAACAAAGCCAGAGGTTGGCTAGACTAGGGCAAGGAGCCAGGGAAGAAGGTATGAAGAGAGATAGACGGAGAAAGAGAGAATGAGAGAGGGAAAGAGAGAGAGAGAGAAAGAGGGAAAGAGGTTTGATGTTAGGAGGAGCTCAAAGCTCACGCTTGCGGCCGCTGCATACTTTTATCATCCGTTCCATGTTCCAAAACACGTCGGATTTTTAGTCCCGAAACGGAGAAAACGGACGGAGAACGAGCGCGCGGATGCGTATTGATTTTAGAGCGCTGAACGCAGAAGCCACAGAATTATGATTCAATCGGCTAGAAGGCTTCGTGCAGCTCTTCTCAAATGACACAAAGTCAAGACGAGACGAGAGAAACGAGAGCACTCTTCAAATATGTATTCACACGACACAAGCATCTCATATCATAGAACTTTCTAGAATCTTTTAGGATTTTCCTAGACAGGTCGGCATAGGATGGCAGGTAAAGGCACTCTGCACATGCATGTGTGCTGTGGCTGCCCGTGTGTGTGTGCTGTATCTCTGGCAGTACCTCTGTTTGTAGCCTACTGTATGTGTGCTAAAAATAGCCGCCCTCAGTCACACTCCATCCCCATCAAGCAGGGCCTTTTTTTCCTTACACTAAACTGCACTATTTCTGATTTATGGATGCTGTGATGTGTTGTAGCACAAGTGTGACTTCATGCATGTGATTCCTCTCTCTCTCTCTCTCTCCCTCTCTCTCTCTCTCTCTCTCTCTCTCTCTGTTTCGCCCGACAGATCCCCGTTCTCATTAACCTGAGTCAGGATGAGGACGTCAACCTTCCGGTGAAGCCGCTCATCTTCGCGCTGGCGATGGGGGCCTGCTTGGGAGGTCAGTCCTTAACACCGAATCCTCATTTGTGAGAGCAACCGGAAAGGCTGAAAAAAAAACAAGAGGGAATACCTGCACTCAAATTAATTTATGTTTTTGTTGTGCTGTATTATTCCCTCTTGCTAATAGCATTGGGAAGATTGCAGTCTGTCTCGGAAGGCTTATAACAAATCCCCTTCTCCCAACCCCCTCGGTTATTTCAGCATGTAAACAAATGAATTCATAAGAGTACACGTTTTTCTAATAGAGCTCAATAAATCACCGCTGTAAGCCAACTGATCTACTAAAGATAGTAACACGGATCGCATGCACACAATGGCACAAACAACAACCCCTCTTTGCAAAGGGTGTCATGACAATCTGGCCCAAAGCCCCCCCATATAAAATCAGACAGGCAAGAAAACAGTGTGTGTGTGTGTGTGTGTGTGTGTGTGTGTGTGTGTGTGTGTGTGTGTGCGCGCATGTTTGTGTATGTGTCTCTATCTGTGTGTGTGTACTGTATGTGTGCATGTTTGTGTAGATGTCTCTATCTGTGTGTGTGTGTGTGTGTGTGTGTGTGTGTGTGTGTGTGTGTGTGTGTGTGTGTGTGTGTGTGTGTGTGTGTGTGTGTGTGTGTGTGTGAGTGTGTGCATGTATGTGTGCATGTTTGTGTATGTGTCTCTATCTGTGTATGTGTGTGTGTGTGTGTAGGTGGGTTGGTGTGTGTGTGTGTGTGTGTCTGTGTGTGTGTGTGTGTGTGTGCGTGCGTCTCGTTGTGTAGTGTGAGTCAGCCTGCAGTCTGAGTGAGTTAGCCACTGCCATAGCCTCCTCTCCCTGACAAAGACCTGGAGACATCTGAACCACTGTGGGCGCAGAGGCCTTGTGAAGTTCACCAGATAAATGCTTTGGTTTGTAGTCCGAAAAGGGCTAGAGCTCTCCTTTGAGGTCTGTCTAAAGTAGGGGTGCTCAGGCCGTTATGGGCTGGAGAACACAGCGGGGGGGGGGGGGGGGGGGGAGAGAGAGAGGGGGAGAACGAGAGACAGAGAGAGGGAGAAAGAGAGACAGAGAGAGAGAAAGAGAGAGACAGAGAGCATGACAGAACGAAAGAGAAAAGGCAGCATGACAGAACAAGGGAGAGAGAGAGCGAGCAATAAAGAGAGAGAATGACAGAACAAGTGAGAAAAGGTAGCGAGAGAGAGAGAGAGAGAGAGAGAGAAGGAGTGAAGATAAAAAGGAGAGCGGCGGCAGCAGCACTCGGGGTCTAATAAGCTGCGATGTGGCGGGCATCAGGCGGATCGATGGGTGCCCGGCGACATGCCCCGGCTCCAGCGCCACAATGACACCTTTTAAGATGTGAGCAAGGCATATTGAGCCGTCCTGTCCGTACAATAGATAAGAGCACGGGCGAGGAGACAGAGAGAGAGAGAGAGCGCAACCACAGCATGAAGAAAGAGGGGGATAGAAGAGGGTTGGAGAAGAAAGAGAAATGACTCCGAGCTCGGCGATGGGGAGGGGAGGGGAGGAGGGAGCAAAGACAGCTGGGTGGTTATGATTCGCCGGGTGACTGCGCCCTAAGATGGACAGTCACCCTCGGTGACATTTTAAAAGTAGGTTGATGGCGTTGGGAGATGTAATAGATAAGTGCTTGGGAGTCACGCGGCCTGCTAAAATTGCTCTATAAAATATGGTTATTGATTTCGCATGGACACAGCCAGCCCTTCGGCCAGAAAGCAATCAAACTCGTGGGTTGATTTAAGCTGAGTTGAGTTGGGTTGAGTTGAGAGGAGTTGGGCGAGGGGGTACATGACGCATCCCGTACTGGCAGAGACAAAGCATATTATTCTCCAAATGTCCCTGTTCGTTAAGGGCGCAGGGTGATTTTCTGCCAGATTGACTGCCAGTTCAGTGCCATTGTACTGGACGGATAGGAGATTGCAATCAGCCTGACAAATCTTGCAAATCAAGTGTGGGGTAATTTTTTTCTTGTTAAAACGAGCCACTTAAAGCACTTCACCATTCCATTGAACAGTGACATTTTTAATATTAATTATGTTTTAATTGTGATATTGTCATTCCGCCGTGGATTTTTGCCCGTCTGAAAAAATGTGATAGCGAGACACATCGGAGCAGGGGACTATTAGCGGTCGACATGACCGATATTAAGTGTGCAGTTTGTAAGTGTCTCTCTTTGCTTCTTTTGATGAAAGGGAACGGGACGTTGATTGGGGCATCAGCCAATGTGGTGTGTGCAGGGATCGCAGAGCAGCACGGCTATGGCTTCTCATTCATGGAGTTCTTCAGGTATGTGGCCACTCTCATGATATTACCATGTATTAGGAACACAACTATTAAAGTAAAGTGAACTCTGTCAGCGAGTCAACTTCATGATACTCCAGAGAATCATTTGTGATTGTTTTGAATGGTACGTATCATGATTATTAGTGTGTATTTATGTGATGAGTATGAGTGCATTGGAAACCTCTCTTATTGAGTAATGGCACTTACATGTAAAACCATTACAGTATGAATGCTATTGGCTCTAAGCCATTATTTCCCAGGTAAGTAACCCATTGGTGTGGATGGTGGTAGCTGTTAGCCTGGGTGAATCCAGAAGAACCTATTACGACTTCCAGGGGTGTAATCTCAGTAGTGAAATTAAACTAAAATTGGTGCATTAAACTCAGTGCAGAACATTCTTGTAAGAGAAAGTTTTAAATGCAGTTTTCCACTCGATTTGTCAACAGGTTTCTCTGGGTTCGCTTAGGCTAGGTTGTTATGGTATAATCAAGATTTGACACCTTACATTTTGGACTTCTTTATTTGGATGGTCCTGTCATTGCGGAAACGGGCTTGTGGTACTGTATGAAAGGACTGTACCACATGTAGGTGACAGTAGAGTAATAAGTGGACTCTTTTCAAGAGCACTTTATTCAACTCATCCCAGCATCTTTTGTGAGGCAGCAATTTGATTCACTGATGCTACACTGCTACCTGGTCAAGTTCCCTCTCATACACCCTTTGAAAACATCGACCCTTTTCAGACAGGAAAAAAAAAGAGTGCTACATCAATCTGCAACCCGTCAACTAGGAAACGGGTGCAATTGCTTGTAGCCCAAACTGCACATGACAGCTGTACCCCAGGGGCCTATTGCTCACTGTCAACACCATCTTCCTTTGAAACCAGGTGCCAGGAGCTTTGTGTTTTTATAGTCCCTCTGTGGATAAAACACTTTTTCCCCTTCCTCTTTCACTGAAGGAAGAGCTTTGGTTGATCGAGCCATCTTTTCAAGTTACTTATGCCTTCTGACCCCTCGTCCTGGGTTACAAGAAATGCCAGGCCACAAACAGATAGGTTCAGCTATATGCACACTGATGGGTATCGTTTCTCTAAATCGAAAGCGACCGATGGATTGAGTCGTTGGTTGCCGCAAGGCCCCAACTGAAATGATTGCATTCTACACATCTTCGGTGTCAAAGACAAAAACACAGGCTGGTGATAAACAAATGAAATATTGATGCCTATGCATTGAAACGCTGACCTTTTACGGATCATTTCAGAGTGATTCCCACCGAATGGCTGCCACTTTACCCTCGCCCATAATGGCCTGTACGGACTACACAACTTTTTTGTCTTTCATGATTATCTTTTACGATTGACCATGTCAGACTAGGCGATCAGAGAACCACAAAATAATGCAGTGTCGTGGCCGCAAGAGTGGCCACATTACAAGATCATCTATCGTAGCCTTCTCGTCGTGTGTCAACACGGGAGTCGTAGGAGATTCCCCAAAAAATCTAACATGCTAGACTTTTGGTCGTAACGTCCTAGAATGCCGCAGACAATAAATCGCGGGTCGTTGAACATGTCAGATTACAAGACGCTTCCTCCTTCGAACGTCATTCCCGACTGAATATTCGGACCCGAGAATGGAAATTTGTCGAATTTTGTGTCGTGGCAAAATCGGGCTGAAATCGTGTAGTCTGCACCGGCCATTAGATATCTGTTTCTATAACAGTCAGCAGAGTCACCCCAGATATCACAGTTACCCCAGAGCTGCGTCATAAGCTGCCGCCTACCTCTGATCCGTGTGGTCTCATTCTCACAGGACACTCTTGGGCCGGCTTGATTCGATGGGTCTTTGGCTTGTTCTCTAGACCTGTTTCAGGTGCTCAGATAAAAAAAAAATGGCCAGGGATTCTCTCTGTTTCTCTCTCTCTCTCTCTCTCTCTCTCTCTTTCGCTCTCTCGCTCTCTCTCACTCAAGTATTGCAGAGGGTTCAAGAGAGTGCCGTCGTCCTCCTTTCTCGCGCACCGTTTTGGCACAGCCGTTCCGCGGCCACCTGCGCGACGCGAGGAGCCGCCACGGTAATGGCGGGCACCCGTAGCTCCCTGGCGGCATCCCCAGTTGGACGCGGCGGAGAGAGAGAGTGGTCAATGCTGAATAGAGCGACTTGAATGCGGGTCTGATTAGCCAGCGAGCGCACTGCAGCGGGACGCGACGAGCTCTTTTGATTCTGTCTATGGGGTAAATGGAACGGCAGGCGAGCCACACACAGAGATGTGCCAGGGAGCCATTTCTCCTTTCATCTCGTCCCTCACAAAAGATCAGGTCTCTCGCTTTTTTTCGCTGCAGAAATAAATATAGCGTCAAATTATCACATAAAAGAAGCTCCAGCCTACAGTAGGATGCAGGCTATCATCGTAAAGAATCGGATGGTTCGTTTTTATAATGTTATCAACTAGGTGACGCGCTCATCTTTTTAAGTGGACGTGGGCCATAAATGGTTAGGGCAGTACATTACATTCGTTTTTTACGCGTTCCTGTCAAATGCTCTGGTGGAACTCCTTTTCTGGTCGTCGTCGGTGTCCATTTTGTCTGTCAACTCCGTGTCTCGGCAGCGTCTCACTCTGCCACTGGGAACCCGCGGCTCAGCTAATCAATGGCCGCGGTCAGGGGTCAGGAATTCCCTGCCGAGACGGCAGGGCCGGACAAAGCCTCTGAGCGCACATCACACAGGCAGATAAGGCGTGATCAATGAAGCCAATCTCAGCGCGGAAGACACCCCATCCGGCCTGAGGAGAAAGCCTCTAGCCTTGATTCAATCTCTTTCTCTCTGCGTGGCTCCGGGTTGGTTTTAAAGAAATGCTTATGGAAAAACAAATACTCTTCTGTTGAATAGCTTTAGTTGTAGGTCCTCTTTAGGCCCTTTTGTATGTTGTATTCGGTTAGCAATCAATAACAACACATTAGGACATGGGGACTGCAGATGTAAATTAGCGTGAGGCTAGCTCTGGTACAACGCATCAAATGGCAGCATTTATGTTTAAAATTGTACATGGTCCCTAATAAACAAAACAAATAAAAAACATTGCACTTAAATAAATTTGGAGTGTAGTTGAAGGTTTTATTTGAGGGGTGGAAAAGGATTAATATAAATGCAGATTGTTGATCTTATTATGATCTGATTATGAATGTTTTATGTGGTATGCCAAAGTCAATCGCTACTATAAAATCGCTACAATTTTGTGCTACCATGCGGAAGGGTCCCTGATGACAAACCAAAGTATTTTAAACTTTAAAAGTATACAGAAAGGGTATAAAAGGTTTGTGCAGTCAGTGCATTAGCAATTCTCAGCCGTCCTTTTAGGACTCCTCATGGATGTTGTGACTGGAGTAATAATAAGCTAATGCACTGCCTACTCTTCCAGTCACTGCTGTTAGAGCAGTGCTACTGTAGCAAGATGGCGCTGATCGGAAAGATAACTAAATCACTGACTGCACAAAGCCATTTTCATACCCAGACTAACTATTAGTCATTTTGCTAACCTGTTACGGTAAGTTAAGTTTTGTTTGTGTCCCTCCCTATGTCCCTACTTTAGGCATTCAGATCATTTCTTCAGTCTCTGCACTACATTTCCCCCCGCTGTCAATGCATAATCAAGTGAGCTTGCGGCAGGATACCAAGTCTGTGCGTAGCTTCGACTGAGGCCTGGATATAGTGTTTACTTTTTTTTCTGTGACCTGGAATCCCCTTCCTGCTGTGTCGCTTGAGGAAATCTGCCGGAACATTCCTAGAGTGGGTTCCGAACAGCTGGGCGGTTCAGAGTCCTCCTTGGAGGGACGGGTATCAGCCGGGGAGTAGATTCGCCCGTGGCGCTTTTTTTTTTTTTCCTCTTTTTCCTCTTTTTTATTTTTTATTTATTTTTGTTGGCAGTGGTTGGGAAAACAAACAGAGGATGCAGCAGATGTTCGCGTAATTGCTCATTTATCATTAACCTCCCTCTCTGCCTCGTCCTCCCAATTACCCCTGATGGAGAGCGAGGCTCCAGCTTTTGGATCTTTATTACCCACAATCCTCAGCCTGGGGAAACGGGAACGTGCACCGACATGGCAAATGCCCACCACCACGCCCCCCCCCCCCCCCCCCTTTGGGCTCTCTCTGCTCCCCTCTCACGTGTGACCGCAGGCATGATCAATTGCTTAGGTGTCATGGTGGCTTGTGTGACATGGAGGCAAATATGGAGAATCTCTGTGGATGCTCTCTCAGTGCTGGAGGCTTTGCAGAGGGCGCTTTTGTGTGAGGGAATAGTGTCCCTTGTTTGTGATGCACGTGAGGACAGTTTTGAATGAGCATGCTTATGCTTCTAATAAGTCCCTCTGAGCTGACGCAGTTCCCCACACTGTGTTAATGCCCTTTTGGCAGTTTTTGTCCATTCCTGGAAAAGACACATTACTCAGCGTGTTGTTGCTTCGAGCCTTCGTTACCCTCCCTCTCCACTTTTCATTTTTTGGAACTGACCGCACAGGCCAGTTAGGTCCGGTCCAGGTCGAGTCTCGGCTGCGGCTGGCGCCCAAAACAGCGTTAATGCGCTAAAGAAATGGACCAGTGGCTAATGACCTTCACGGTTAAATGAGGCCGAGGCTTTTTAAAGACGTTGATAATGTGAGGCCGAGTCATGCTTTCAGCATATGCTGCCAAGCCCTCTGAGAAAGAGGGCTAACCCTAGGAGTGAGTGGCAGGGGCGGTGGAGGTGGAGACAGAGAGAGAGATTGTGAGCTTCGTCTGTTAGTGAGTGAGTGTGTCTGTGTGTGTGTGTGTGTGTGAGAGTGAGTGAGTGAATGTGTCTGCCCGTGTGTGTGTGTGTGTGCGTGCGTGTGTGTGTATATGTCGGTCAGTGGTAGTGGCGGGGTGATAGTGATGGCAGGGACTCAGCTGAGGTCTTCTCCAAAGACCGGGGTCCATTAATCACTCCCGGTCTCCTCTCGCCCGTCAGCCAGTCAGTCCTCTCTCTCTCTCTCTCTCTCTCTCTCTCTCTCTCTCTCTCTCTCCATCTCTAACAGCCCCCCCCCCCCCCCCCGCCCCCTCGCCCCTTGGCCGTCTGCTCCACCGCCTGCGTCCCCTCACTCATCGCCATGGTGACAGATTAAAGGCTCGGACGGCTGGAGTGTGGCGGCGGGGCTGCAGGCAGAGTGCCGCGACCTCTGACCCCAGTCAAACTCTCCCTTCCGCTCCGTGGACTCCTCTGCCGATGCTCGAGGGAGCGCTGACGGGGAGTGGAGGGGATGCTGGCGAGTCTCTTCTGCTTCTTACATTTCACCTGCACAGGTCATGTTAACACCTTTGCTATCGACTCAGAGGCCAGCCCCCCATCCGTCTCTTTCAGACGAGCGTGTTGATTTTTTTTTTTTTCAATTCTCAACAAAGTGGCCCAAAGGGAAACCTCATCGATTGGCACCTTCTCTTCGTAAATCAACTCATGGTTGGCACGTGTTACACGCAGTCGCTTACGATCGCTTCAGAGTACGTAAATTCTCACGGAGGCACGTTTATGGAACGTGAAGGGGTAAAAAAGGGTGGAGTAGGGGCTTTCAAATGAAGTGCCTGGAACAGTATATCAAAGGGACTGTGGTGATAATGAGTTTACCCTCTCACTGCTCCAGATGCCCTTGTGCCTCCCACCAAACGCTATAAAGTGCAATTTACGGTCTCTTGTAAATTTTTCAAAGTATGCCTCGAGATGAAAAGCACGCCCTTTTCAGCTATTCACCCAATTGCGGTTCGCTCTTAATGGATGTTTTTTATGTCCCTATATAACCTATAGGACATGTATAAATGATTCATATGTTTGTGTAGAACAGACACGGCATACTCAGTCAGTTGTGAAGCGTGCCCTCTATACCCTTAGGCCACGGCCCTTAAACAAGATGATGAGATCTTCATGTTATTTTCTCCCGTGCTCTTGTGTTCAGGCCAGGGTCCTCAGTGATGTCTTTGTAGGGTTGGTTTTACAGTACACAAGAAATGGGAGTTGTTTATGTCACCATTAGCCTTGATGGTACAAAGTCGCATTAGAATTCCAGTACCAGTTGTTTTTAAAATTCTGTTTATTGAATACTGTTTTGCATTGGGTAAGATCAAGGAAAAACTCAATGCCTTAGCCTTTAACCTCTGCTGATTGAATACTGTTTTGTATCGAGTAGGACGAAGAAAAATTCAATGCCTTAGCCTTTAAATTCTGGGATGGTTGTATGCTCAATGTGCACGTGCAAAGAGGACAGCTCGTTCACAACAACAAAAAATACATTCTTCCTATTGTTTTTCTAACAAGGGCAAGCCAGTCGTTGTTGTGTCATGTAAACATCACGTTGTTAAATTCATGAAACGGTTGAAAGTGTTAGGCTTTGTTAGAATGTCACAGCCATTTTTGAGGATGCTACTGTTGTCCCGTCAGTGCACCTCCACCACCTGAAAATGGGGCAGTGCTCATATAACAACTGCATGAGCCGTGCCCTCCCTTTTTGGCAGCGCCGGGGTTCATTGTGGAATTTGCTGAATGAAAAATGCATAGAGGGCTGCAGTTTTGCTAATCTGTTCTCAACAAATCCCGTCGAGCATCAGTTGAAAAGGCAACACTTAAACGGCTTGGTGGAGTCGTTTCTGTGAATATTTCATTGTGTGCAAAAGTTGGTTAAACTGAGGTCTCCGGTGGCATTGCCCTTGTGTGCATGCGCGCACTCACACACACACACACACACACACACACACACACACACACACGCACGCACACACACACGCGCATGCACGTACGCACACGCAACCACACCCACCCACACACACACACACACACACACATTTAAGTCGTTTATGCAAAACTGTGCACTCCCAAACACGGCAGCCCTCAAGGAATGGCTGCGTGCACTTAGGCTGAACTCAGGAGGGGGCCACACGGTCTACAGTTCATTGTTTATGCCATAAACAAATGCGTCGGTGAATAAATGGCATTAAGGGGGAAAACAATGTTGAGTGATTGAGGGGAAAAGCACCGCATCCTGCTTGAGTGGGTGTGTAAGTGTGAGAGAGAGAGAATGTGTGTGTGTTTCTCTGTGTGTGTGTGTGTGTGTGTGTGTGTGTGTGTTTGGATATGTTTGTGTGTAAGAGAGAAGGAGAGACAAAGAGAAAGCTCTATTTGTGTTTGCTCTGTGTGTGTGTGTGTGTGTGTGTGTGTGTGTATGTGTGTGTGTGCGTGCGTGCGTGCGTGCGTGCATACAGTATGTGTGTTTGTGACTCCATTGCTTGTACGCCGTGTCTCCCTCTCCTTGCGAGGTTATTAGTATTCATGTGTAGATCGCTGCTCCTCTGGCTTGCCTCTGCCCGCTACAATAGGCCAGTGCGTAAGGAGACCGCAGGTGCACACAGCCCCCAGCTTGGCACCGAGTCACAACTGCGAACTGCGGCACACCGCACCACGCCATGCCGCAACCACTAACAATAACAGCAACCGCGCCAGTCCGGGCGCCCGCTTCGGTGGGCACTCGGAGAGTGAGAGAGAGAGAGAGAGAGACAGAGAGAGAGAGAGAGAGAGAGAGAGAGAGAGAGGGAAAGAGAGAGAGAGAGTGGAGTTTGGTCCACCATCACAGTAAGCATCATGGCTGCAGTTTTATTTGCCAGTGCACCCTCTACCCTGACCAAAATGCCATTGATTTTTTGGAGGGAGACCGAATAGATTCTCGGAGGCTGAGATGCGAGGGCCGGACACTGAAAGGTGAGGGCCGGCTCAGGTGCCTCTGTGCTCTGTAGGGGCCGTAGAGGTGGCGCTTCTCCGTGGACGCAGGTTCCCCCAGACTGGAGCAGAGGGCTCACCTGGGTGAGCTGATAACATCAGGGCATCTCAGGCAGGCGAGAACTGGTTGTAATTAAATTGCAGCTCAGATGAAGGAGAGCGTAGGGAGGGCACAGGGAGACATCTTGCCAAGGTTAACCCCTCTGAGCAGAATGTGTGTGTGTGTGTGTGTTTGTGTGTGTGTGTGTGTGTGTGCGTGCGCGTGTGTTTCAGAGAGAGAGAAAGAGAGAGAGAGAGAGTGTATGTTTGTGTATGTGTGTACTGTATGTGTGTGTGTGTGTGTGTGTGTGTGTGCGCGCATGTGTTTGAGAGAGAGAGAGAGAGAGAGAGAGAGTGTGTATGTATGTGTGTGTGTGTGTACTGTATCTGTGTGTGTGTGTGTATTACTTCCACCTTTCTCCCCATCACGCCGCATTGCATGCTGGGTGGAGAGTGACACCCCCCTCGGGGGTGGCATGTGCCGCCTGTGGGCGCCGTGACGTCTGGAGGTCACCCCCAGTTCCACGTATGCTCATGCCGATGCTGAGAGCGCGCGCCAACCAATAAACTCCCACTCGAGCTGTGCGG
>NC_085008.1:17703781-17833781 GCF_963854185.1 Sardina pilchardus | reverse complement strand
CGATGTAGACACACAGGCAGCGGTGATTATGGTGTCCACTCCGTGTGAGCACTTGTGATGTGACCACAGTTAGGTTGATTTGTCGCTTTCAGTGTTTATTTATATGTTTATTTGTTTACTTTAAAGCAAAATGTTGGTCTGAATCTCTGAAACTACTAAGCTTAATGCTTAAAGGGAATGCTAAACCTTACAAACAGCCTAGGCAGCACTGCTTGCTATCTTGCTATCTCTTGTATTTTGCCAATGTTTTGTTGCGAAAGATTCTCATCTTGGAACAAAGAAATGAATGAAACATATTCTGTCTGGCTTGTCATCACCACAGGCATGTTCCGTCAAAATGAGTGGCATAGCTCAGAAAGAGCCAAACAGACGTACCTCAAACATTGACAAACTGTTGCACAATGTTGCTTTGAGTTGTCGTCTGACGGCATGTGTCTGTGTGTTCTCTATTGCAGGCTAGGATTTCCCATGATGCTCATGACCTGTACGATCGGCATGTGTTACCTGTTGGCCACTCACATTGGACTGGGCTGGAACCTCTAAAACAGCCCCACATACACGGGACCAAAAAACAGACTTTTTTTTCTGCGTTTGTGAGTGAGTGTATATGTGCGCGCGTGTGTGTGTAAGACTGTGTTAGAATGTGTGCTTTGAATGATCACACTCCGGGGAGAGGGGGGAAGCCTCGCCTCGCTGGAGATGGACTGGTCCCTTGTTGACTGGGAGACACAGTTCGTTGGCAGAGCGGTGAGCAGCTTGTGTGTGTGTGTGTGTGTGTGTGTGTGTGTGTGTGTGTGTGTGTGTGTGCCTGGCCTCATTAAAGCGTGGCAGACAGCTCTTGCTTGCCAGCCACACGCCTGGCCCCAGACATGGAGGAGAGAGAAGAGAGACGAAGAGCCGAACCAAGGGAATGAATCATCCGCGCCCAGTGGCCAGCTTCACCCTGGCACTCGCCAGCGCTCTCTGGTGCTACCGCTGCCATGGCGACTTGAAATACCATGAGGACAGCCAAGGGGAGGGGTTGGGGAAAGAGAGGGGTGGGGGTGGGGGGATGGGGTGTTCCCTTGGGAGTACAGCAAGCTTGTTTACATTTCCCGAAATAAGTGACTCACCCAAGGATTTTTATTATGTAAATGTTGGGGATAATAATTTTATTGATTTGTGTATAGCTTGGAATATACTGTATGATGAGGCACTAATATGATCCATTTGTCTTTATGTTTGTTTTATATGAAAAGGCAAGATACCACCTATTTAAAGGGATTTTCATGTGCCTTACCAAAAACTTCACCCAAGCTGTCCATAAATCTTGGGTTAATGATTTTAGATTATGCTCATACAGTGTTTTAGATGATTAAGTAGACCTAAGAAGAAATCTGTAAAAATTAAACTCTCAACACTTAATCTCAATCGAATCAAAGAAAAAAGTATGTAATGTTTTAATGTGTTGTAATTGTAATATAATTAACCCTTGATATAATATAATATAATGTAATATAATATAAAACCTTAATATTATTAAACTTGAACATGGCAGATAATGTACATTGTTATAGAAAGTGTATGTGTTTATACTATTAATATAATAAATATTTAATGGCCACTGCTGCACCCCATTTCTCTTGCCAGTATTGTAAGACTTCTGTTAGTACTGTAAGTACTATTCACTTTGATAGGGCTCTTTCTATGGACTGTCAAGGTAAAAAGATGAAAACTTCAACTGCCAGTGATGTAAACTGTGCTCATATGAACATGAAGAAGCAATAAAACTTTTATTTCATTTTGACAATATACAGTAGTTCTTGTTTTCTGTTGTGTAAAATACATTGGTAAACGTCCCCACCTACAAGCATGCCAAAGAACCATACTCACCTACCGTATACAAAGACAGACAGATAAACTACCATACATACTACCGTACGTACCTACCTGACATACGTACTTCCCATAATACACATACATACTCACATACTTATACAAACATAGTCACTCACTCACACACACACACACACACACACACACACACACACACACACACACAACTACTAGTTCCATGTGTGTGTGAGTATGCAATGTTTGCCATGCCTCAACTTCATGCCACTGATTGCTTAAGGTCTCTAACCAGACTCCACATTCTCGCCAGTCTGGAGCAGTTCAGCGACACGCTGGCCCATCCACAGCCACCGTGGCACAGATGGCGTGGCGTGTACTCAGGCCTCTCCCCGCGCCTGAGGGGGCTGGCGGGGCGGAGGGCTCGGCGCCGGCGATGCCCGGTGTCGTGGGCTCCTGTAATGAGGCCGCCCGCTGGGCCCGCGGGGTCCGAGGTGGATCAGCGGGATCCTGGAGCGGCTCCATCTCCAAATGTCACCCGTAATCAACAGGGAGAGTCCTAATGAGCACGCAGAGCGCGCGCAGCCACCGCCACCAACCACGCTACTGCAGCCGTCTCTCCCTCCAAGCTCCCATAGCTGTCTCCAGCATGGAGGTATTATAAGAACTGGAGAAAGTGAACAAGTCCCGCCCCCATTCATTTCAATGGGAATGCTAGGCTAGTGAAAATTGCCAAATTGAAAGATTTTTTCAGGCTTCAACATGGCGTTTCAAGCGGCTTGTTTCCGGTGCCGTTTTATTTAGCCAGTTAAGTGCCATGTTACTGACTGATATAAGGTACAGAAGGAGAGCTCGTGCCCACACTAAGCCCGTGCATGAGCTGAGAGTGGAACAGCCACCAATCAGCATGAGGAGAAATGACATCGGACATGATGTATTTCTGGAAAATGGCGACGAGGAAGTGCCTTGCCAATCTGTGAAGCTAATCAGTCAAATCCTGACCCCCTGGTCTCCAGCACCACTCTCACATAGCCCCATCTACCACCACATTCACATAGCCCCCTCCACCACCACACTCCTACAGCCAATTCCACCAACCACGCTCCTACAGCCGTCTCATCCTCCAGGCTCCCATAACCTCATCCACCACCAAATTCCCATAACCCCCTCCACCACCACGCTCCTACAGCCGTTTCCACCAACCATGGTCCTACTGCTGTCTCCACCACCACGCTCGGATAGCCATTTCATCCACCTGGCTCCCATAACCATATCCACCACCACCCTCCCATAACCATATCCACCACCACCCTCCCATAACCCTCTCCACCACCACACTCCTAGCCGTCTCCACCACCATGCTCATACCCTTCTCCACCACCACACTCCTACTGCTGTCTCCATTTATACGACGGCCTCCATCACAACATCCCCACGTTAGGTGAGTTTTCTGTGCTCCTCCCAGTGATGTCGTTCCAAAAGGTGTTATCCATGACCTCTGAAGTTCGCCTACAAAAAAGCCACCATCTTTGCCCAAATAAGGAGATCCGGTATCTTGAGATTTTTCGTTTTTCACTACATAGTTTTATCCACTGCTGTCTAGTGGATACAGTGATCTTCGGTAGGTGAAGACGGCACACTTTGATCTTTGCTACCCCAGAGCTAACTTACCATGCAACTTGCCATAGGCAGTTAGCTTCAATTAACTCCTGGATCTCCTTATATGGGCAAAGATGGCAGCTTTGGATCCTTTTTGTAGGCGAACTTCAGAGGTCTATTGTGTCAGACGTAACATGAGTATATAATGTACAGACGTTTAACCTCTTTCTAAAAAGAGAGAGATGAGAAAATATTTTTAATAATTTGCTATATCTCTACTTTGAATATTAAAATAAAATCACAGTGGATATCACTTCATATAAACTCAGTAGATTCATATTTCAATTCAATGTCCGCCGGTTAACTGGCATTGTGCTAGATCCAATCCCTGTAGTGACCCATGTAAACAAGCTGATCACTTGTGGATTGTGTGTTTAGGTGCGGAGCTGTGTTGCCTGCCATGCTGCCTTACCTTCAAGGGGAGATTCTGGGGGTCTGACCAAGGTTTTGACACCAAGGAGCTGCTCTGTTGTGGCCGTGGGGGCTGGCTCTTTAAAAGCGAACACAAAGAGGTAGGCTAAGTCACTTTCCATTGGCGTCAGTGTCAGTGCTGGGGGGCACTGGAGGGTGGCACAGGAGGTCACTGCGTGGGAGAGAAGAAAGCAGAGCCGAGACGTGAAGGGGGAATGACCTGCCCCGTGTTGTGGACCTAACAACTCACCACCGCAACAACAACAGCACGGATGAAATAAAAGAGCTGAATTGTGGCTCACTCTGGAGCTTGTTTGAGTTTATTCTAATTTTAGTCTATTTTTTTTTTTTTTTTTTCTAACCCATGGAACCCTATAGAAAAGGTCTGTAAAAACATATATAGCCTGAATCACACTTCCTGTGTATTACTTCCAAGATAAATCTGTGGTAATGCTTAATATTCATACTGAAATGGTTCCATACCCTTACTGTATGCAAAATATGTTATACGTAAGGGGTAATGTATTGTCCGCCGGTAATTACCGGAAAATAAGTCCTGACAGGGCAAACAGAACCCTGACGCGCAGTTGACACTTTCAGGTGTTGCGTGGCAACATGTTAGTAGCTGACTTTCACTTTCAATGAAATTCCATTGCAATAGACGTCTTGCGGATTGATATGAAAGACGTGAATCACACACACCATTGACAGCGGTCATTATATACTTTACAGTGGTAATCATATAGATTTAATGGACCTCTGAACGTTGGGAAGGTCCAATCATACGAATGGAACTTCCTGCAGCACTCTGAAGAGCCGTGTAATGATGTATATTAAAAATAACATGTATGTGAACATGCTGTAATCATGTAGCCTATGACGGGTGCACATTTTACATACTTTTTCATGTGGGAAGTGGGCTTTAGCACAAACTTTAGTTTTCCCTGTATTAGCATTTCTCCATGAAGTTCCTCTTCACTCAGCTTAAGAGCAACCATTCACCTTTCTGCCTCCTTTAATTGAAATCATTTCTTGGCAGATTTACTGTCCTTTTAAGTGATCCCATCTCACAGGATCTACCAAAGAGTTTTTTGATGCACAGAGACAAAAGGCTGTTCCTTTCACATTAACTTAATGGATGACAGACATTTCTGTAATGACCTTTGTTTGATGCCCACACACACACTCGGAGTTATGAGCCGATAGTTGCTGATTACAGCTAAAGTGTAAACATAAAGCGTGACATCTATAAAAATCTCAGAGTCGGGGTCTACTGGAGAGATTTACGAGCAACGTATATCTCAGCGTGCCGAGAGAGCCAAGGTGCACTGGCCGCCTGCCAGAGGCTCTGGAGAGGAGCAGATGTTTCCTTTAGAGGAGAACCACATGACATAAATAAGATGTTTCTGAGTAAATAAGGCTTTTGGCTTCTTCCGGGCTAATTTATATGTTCTCCCTTTTCAATGTCAGTTGGAGGGCTGGAGACGAGTCCATTTGGTCTAATACTGCAAATGGAGTTAGCAAGGAAACTCACATTTTCCCCTCGGGGATCAATAATGTACTCGATCTATCCAGGGAGCATCTGCAAGAATAATAAATATAGCTGCCAGTGGTGATGGTATAGTGACAAACAACAACCTGTGATTAACTGTGGCCGCAGGGACAAGCACAGCAACCTTGAATTTCATCATGAAACTAGTAGGTCTGGTGGACAAGATGAGAAAAAAAAAAAATCAGCTGTGAAAAGAGGATTTGCAAATGATCTTCCCATAAGGTACCTTGACAAACACAGTCATGATACATATCAGATACATGTACCGCGAAAAAATATAATTGAAAGCCATATTGGGATAAATGTTAGTAATACAATTTATTGCACAGAACACAGCAATGCAAATGTATATATAAAGGTTCACTTAAGATGGCAATAGATGTTTTGAAAAATGGGAAGACAATGACAACTGTTTCATATTCCCAAACTGGTTTGACAATTCAGAGTTTGATAAAAAAAAAAAACAAGTTGTGTTACAAATGTCCTTGAAGAACACTGCAGCCCAGGTGATGCCTTGTACCAAAGTGGCCTCCGCACCCAAAAGTACTTTACACTGAACAAATGCTCACAAATGCTCAAAAGTGCTGTCTCTGTGTTTTCATTTATTTATTCATTTTATTCAGGGCCTCACTCCGTCTAAGAGCAGTGTCCTCACTTGCAATTTGACGATAAATAGTCAATCTTCAGCTGGGTGCGTCCGAAACACTCTATATCTAAAATCCAAAATGGAGATCAATCAGAAATTAGCCTCTTCCAGCTTTAATCAGAAATCAACTGCCCAGGCCGTGTGGGATGATTGAAAGGACAGGCCGCTGATGTTATGTGTTGTTAGTGGGGCTCCGTGCTCAGCGGGAGTTAGATTCACCTTGCCCGCGCTCACAAGGCCGCACCTTGCCAGTCACTTTTGATGATGAGCTGGACACAGTCCAAGATAAGCCTGCTTGGTGGTGACAGCGACCCACCCCCCCCGGCTCCCCAGGTTGGCAAGTGAAGTAGGACCTCATGCTGTGAGTCAAGGGCGGATCTCACCTACTGACGTCACACCCAGTTGAAAATCGAATTTCATTAAATGCATTTGGATAAAAAAAGACACTATGAGACAATGTGAACTTACCACCACTATTAGCTATGGAAAGATAATATGTATGAAATCAAGTTACTTTGAAAATATACAGGACAATATGATGCATACGATGATTTAAAATCTATATTAAGCCTGTAGAAATTGCTATGGAAAGTATAGCTTTCATTTGCCCTGTTGAAGTAAGGTGTTTGAGGAAGCTCTTGTGACAATGACAGTGTCAGACAATGTCAGACGGAATGTCATGTTGGCCAGTGCTGTCTTCAGAAAAACAGAAGAATACTTCTGATATCACACAGCTGAGTCAGACCTCATAGTGTATGTGTGTGTAGGCATCGGGTAAACTGCAATTCAGACATTTCAAGCACGATCCCTACATCATGGCATAGTATGCATATACTGTAGATGTATTCCAACATCAGGAGCTCACTAATTAAACAATGCTAGAGTAAGGTGACCAGATGTCTGAGACCAAAACCGGGGACATAATCTCAAAAATCAGGGACATTTCAGTTTGACCATCAATCTGATTGAAATACATACAAGTTTTATCTTAAAAAAACGGGGACATGGGTAGTTTTTCTTTATTTTCCCGGGGACAGGCAACCAAAAATGGGGACCGTCCCCTGAAACCGGGGACGTCTGGTCACCCTATGCAAGAGGCCATTCATGATATGGAGTCCATTTTTCTACACACTCCATTGGTATGCTATGTCTGAGGTGTATGTTGTTATGATCACATTCAAGGATAAACTGTGCTGCACTGGATTGTGGCTGAATCATGTTAACTGTGCTCAATACGATGCAAAAAGACTGACATACGTAAGCGTCAACCTTTCAACTTCCATTGTCTGTCCTCAGGAGAGCGTGGCACGATTGCTAAAATGCTTCTAAAGTATTAATGCTCTTGTCGGGAAAAAACATGCCATTGCTTTTCCTTTTCCTCCCCTTTCTTACCCCGTTCCTCTCCAAAAATTACTTTTCTCAAGGGTAACTAGGTTACGAGGAAATTGCATTAGGGTGAGTTTAAACAGACTTTTTGAGCCGCGGTGACTACGCGGGCGGGCAGAGACGACGCAATTTCATTACGGATAAACTGATTTCATTCCTCTTCGTCGTCAACTCTTTTTCTTCGTGCCAGGGGTTGAACTGACACAGCCTCCATGCCGTGCGAATGCTATATACAGGCCCGTGCTGTGTCCCCCTACACCATGCTAGCCATCAATTAGTATTCGTCAGGAATGGCGAGATGGTGCCACTACCGGCTTCTTAGCGGCGCAGTGTCGGCCATTATCTGTGTGGAGAAGGATAGACTACTATAGTGGAACACGTCTAAGCATTGGAGAAGAGGTCAGAAAGTCCCCCATGATCAAATCCAGATCACAATAATTGACATATCACAATGTCTTCCAATGGCTTGTCTTCTGAAAAGGTTTGTCAGCCGAAAAGGCTTATCATAGCCTTAAAAGGCTTGTATGGTAATGTTGTGAGGAGACAGATGATTGAGTGCCTCCACAGAAGGTGGAGTTTTGCACTTAGAATGCAAAGAGCTGCCAGAATGTATCAGTCAGGGATGCCTTTGTGTTTGCCGTTATATTAATAATGGAAAAAGACAAAAATCTGGTCAATTTTGTTAGGAAGCCAATTAGGCGGGATGCCACCGAGTCCATTCAACAGGTTCTATGGGCCTGCCACCTCTCCAGCGAGCAGACAGCGACAGACAGCGCTGAACTTCAGCCCGAGTTCAGACGGCTTTGTTGTTGGCGGCGAGGCCCGGCGAGGAAGCGAACCACTGGCTGGCGAGGACAAGGATGAAGAGGGCGTCTGAGAAATGGGACATCAAAGCAGCCTCCCCTGAGAGCCATCTACAGTCAGTCAAGTCAGTCAGTCAGACAGAGGCAGTCATCTCCCAGCCCCTTTTTCCTCTCACTTTCAACGGAGCCGAGGCTCTCTCTTTGCGCTCACGTCAAACAAAACAGACTACTCTTAGGGGCGAGAAGGGGCGAAAAAGAAGTGACGAAGAGGAAGGAACTTTCTCTCGAATCTCATTTTGCACTGCATTGGTCTACTTATTGGGGGGTGTAACCATAGCAACACGAGGCTCTTTAAAAATCGATGTCGTATTAAAAAAAAAAAGAAAGAAAGAAAGAAAAAGAGAGTGGAGACAAAGATAGGCTGTGTGCTGCTGCATCACCTGGTTGTGAGAAAATGAACTCCACTCAGCCCCTACTCAAACCTACTGTCTCATATTTAACGGTTAACTCTAATTGTGTTGTTTCCTCCACCTCCTAGCCCAGTTTCTCTCGCTGTGTTAACACCCCTCCAAGTTTGCTGTCAGGGATAGATTTCCATTGCCTCTCTCTCTCTCTCTCTCTCTCTCTACCTACATCCGTAGCTGCTAAGCCTTTTATTAATTAGAATGGGATTAAATGGGCTACGTCGACAGTAATTAAGAAGTTGGGTATGAAGCTTAGGAGGGACTTGCTGGGAAGCTGGTGAATAAGCTCTGTGTGTGTGTGTTTGTGTGCGTGTGTGTAGGTGTGTCTGTATCCGTGTGTGTGTGTGTGTGTGTGTGTGCGTGTACAGTATATGTATATGTGTGTGCGCATGTGTGTGTGTGTGTGTGCGTGGTAAAGGAATGTAATGAGACACAGAGAAGGAGAGATCAACTCTGTCAGTCTGCCATCAATTACATTCCTCTGACTGACCTTTGGAAATTAAACTTGCGTTGGACACTGTTTCCTAATGATAATCCCTAATAATGAAGCTGTGGTGTTTGCAAACATGTGTTTATGTGTCGAACAAAAGAGGGCTTGGGAGGTCAACGGGCAAAAACTGTTAGTTGTTGTTATTTGTCTTTTCTCTGTAAAGATATACGCTGTTGGTTTCTGTTTTATAGCTTTTGTCCCCTTTCTTTGTGGTATAACACGACACAGGTTTAAGCACAGTGAGCACATGGCATAAGGCATACCTTTTCAATTTGCAAAAATGACATGAACAACAAAAAAAATAAAGTAAAATAATGACACGGACTTCGCCATCTGCCATGCCACCCTGGCAGCTGCAGTCATTGTTGTCGAGCAGTGTTCCTGTTGTTGCTCTCCCCTGCCGTGGAAACAAGAGGTACGCTCCTCATCTCCATGGCAATCGAGTAGGAGATGTCGTTGTTGTTCGGAGGGGAGATGCTTTCTGTTTTTTATTTATTTTTTTGGCGGGGGGATGGGGGTGGGGGGGGGGGGCTTGTTACACACGCTCACGATGCCAACATCGGCAGCAGCACATCTGCGGTATGGGAGTCGGAGCGCACTATCTGAGGGTGGTGGGGGTGTCGGAGCGCACTATCTGAGGGTGGGGGTGTCAGTCATGACACCTACCGCTGTCCTCATTAGTGTCTTTCTCAGCCACGAAGGGGGATGTTGGTGGGTGGGGAAGGAGACGGGGGACAGCTGATAGAGTAGGGCTGCTCTAACACATCACTGCATTTTAGCTTTTCTGCCTTTGAGCCTCCATGTGTTACTGTTTGTGTGCGTGTGTGTGTTTGTGTGTGTGCATGTGAGTGTGTGTGTGTGTGTGCATCTGTGTGTATATGAGTGTGTATTTGAGTGTTTTTTCACCTTTTGCCTCACTTATAGCCTACTCTGAATTAGGGCATCCGATTGTCAGGACCGATCTGTGTATCACACAGTCAGCTCTCGTGTGGGAGCAATGTTTACTTTGTCAGAAGATGTTATGTTGGATCATCATCCAAATGCCAAGCAGCAAATTTGCAGCATGAGGACGATATGATGTTGGCATGAAAGGATCACACCCAATTACATGTACCACCACTCTTACTCCCGAGACTTTCTCCTAGAGAGAAACATGACGAAAATAACTCTGCTGAAATTGAATTCAGACTGAGCTACAAACTTCGAGTCCACTATAGTCAGAGAGAGAGAGAGTGTGAAGTCTTAGGCCACGAGAGGCTTGTCCGAGAAAGGAAAACCACTAAGCAGAGAAACCCAGATAAGCCCATCGGCGTCCATGTCTGTGACATCTGCATTTGCCCAGAGCAAACAGTGATTTCCAAGCGTGCGCGGATGAGGCTGGCCGTGACCTCTTTCTTTCCCCCTGACACATTTCCCCCCTCCGAAGACGCCTGCGTGTCATTTCCTGCCTGCGGATACCTCCGCCGGAGCCTGCGGTTTTATGAAACGCATGACATTTAAGTAATGAGGGGAGAGGAGAGATGACAAATCCATTCTTCTTTTGGAAAAATATGCATATTTCAAAAAAAGTATCTCGCTCTCTCTCTATCATTCTCAGCTGTGGGGAGAGGCTTTGGGGCACTCCAGGGCCTCTGTCCCCCCCCCCTTCAGACAGAAATAGATGTATTATCTCACTCACTTCCATATTCTCTCCCTCTCTCTCTCTTACTCTCTCTCTGTCAGCTCGTGACTGGCGGCTTTCACAGGAACTTCTTCACCCCATTTTCACCTTGCCGCCTCGCGGCGATGCCGCTGCTCCGTTGAGTGGAGGTCGGGGTCACCTCGTTAGATGTCTACACTCACTGAACTGCAGATGAATCTTTTCCGCCGCTGACGTAGTTACTTAATGCAATCATGTGGGGCTGATCAGTGATCAGTGGAGCAAAGGGACCAGCTGTTGCCCCATTTGGCTTACAGGTGGAGCATGAAGCAACCTGCCCCCAAAGTATTTAACAGCAGCAGCAAATATCTGCGTTATAGTTCGTTCCACTGTCTGTGTTCTCTGGGGTGGTGAACTAATGCGCGGGCCGAGATACCCATCAGTGGTTGCTTGTATAGAAAGGTGATTGTGTTATTCAGCCACTGTGTTCTTTGAGTTGCTGCCCAGAAGTTAAAAACGTATTCAATGGCATCGTTGAAAGCATTTTCACCTTGTGACTGAATGGCTGAAACATCTCTTGATTTTCTGATCTGACGACTCAAAACAGAATAGAAATCGATTACTTTCCTTTTTCTCTTTCTTCTTTTTTGCCATTGCTTTGTCAGATAAAAACTGTCTGTATGTATTGATATATCACCTGAGTTTCTCTGCAAAAAGGTTCTTTCTTTCTTCCTTCCTTCCTTTCATTCCATTCATCGCTGTTGTGTATCAGATACTGATCGAGGTACATGAATATATGTGAATCTATTTTTGTGCTGCATTATTATGTTGCTGCATCTAATTTGATTTTTGTGAAATGACTGTGCATTTGCACCATTCCCTACATATGGAGCCTGTACCCGAGTGTGTGTGTGTGACTGCTCACGCTGGCTGTGGTAATAGAATGGTGATTTCCCCTGGTATCTGGAGAGTGGGCAGACTGTGTCCTCTGCCTGGTCGGAGCACTCACCTCCTCTCTGTAGGGGCGTGATCTCGCCGGGAGAGTGGGAGAGTGAGGGGACAGCGTGCCTCGCCCGGGCCATTGGTGACATGTCTCAGCTGCTGTGGATGAACTTTTCTGCAGCGTCAGCAGGAAGCCATCTGTCAGAGAGAGAGAGAGAGAGAGAGAGAGAGAGAGCTAGAGAGAGAGAGAGAGAGAGCTAGAGAGAGAGAGAGAGCTAGAGAGAGAGAGAGCTAGAGAGAGAGACCAAATGTGAGTATCTATGTGAAGGTGCCTGTGAATTAGGAGGTCAGCAGGCACATCTCTGGTCATGAAAGACTGAGAGAGAGAGAGGGAGAGAGAGAGAGAGAGAGAGAGGGAGAGAGAGAGAGAGGGAGAAAGGGATGGTGGGAGGAGAAAGAGAGTAGTGATAGGAGAGGATGCAGAGAGAGAGAGAGAGAGAGAAGATGGAGAAACCTGGTTTCCAGATGCATGCTCCGTTCACCAGGTGTTGTCTTCTTTTTTTGGTAGTTGTCACTTGTCACACTCTCAGCGGCAGGCAGGTGAAGCCTTTAGGAGATCAGATTCATTTAATGTGACAGTTGATGTCTCCTGGGAGGATGGGGTTTCAGTTGAAACACTGTTTAGAAATGTCGGCAAAGAAATGTAAACCAAAGTAAGAAAAAGCTTGTTTTTTTTCTGTTTGAAGCTAGATGAACAACTCTGTCCTTGGGCAGCATGTGATCACTGCTTACAAATTAAGGCTTGGGCATATTTGCATTCATTTGTAGCACTTGAAATCACATAATCAGAAGTATGTGCGACATTATTTATTTATATATGGATTACTTGACAGGGGCTGATACAGCATGCATAGTCAAAATGAAAATGGCTATCTAATGCAAGTTTCATGGTGTTTATAGCTAATGCTAATTTGCCACATTTGCCCCTAGAAGGTCTTTTGTGAGGATATGGAATTCATTACAAAATAGATGAAAAATAACACACATCACATGGTAGGAAGAGAGGAATACGCAAACCCATAAGACAAAAGACTAATAATAAAATAATGATATACTATATAAAGCAAAGCACATATGGTAACAGAAATGAGACATGAGCTCAGGATTGTTGTTGTTGAGTTACCAGGATTTCCTTATTCCTTTAAAGGTCATTTCAAATGATCAGGTAATGAATTCCTGTCCGGGCAAAATATGTTTTGCAGAATGAGAATTTTACAATTTCCACTTGAGGTTGCTTGAGAGGATTTACTGCAGCTTTGTCATCTTGTCATGAGTTATGAGGGGCTGAGGAGAAAGACTGTTTAAATAATTGAATACTAGTTCAACAGAATGAAAAAATAAGGTAAAGGTGGATTGCACAACGTGCACTATGTAAGATTTCACCTTATTTAAAAAGCCAACTTGATGGTAAACAAACTTGTAATAGGTGAATTGTTCTCCTAACCTAGCTATAGGCGTAGCGAGTCACTACCAAGAAAACTTGCCAGCCGAATGGTGGCCCAACAAATCTCACAAGAATTGTTGGAGCATGGTCTTTGGTATTATTTGCCCTCAATGGTGCCTTCCGGGCAGCGCTGCCTTCAAGGCACTACTCCCCTCAGTTTAGGGGTAGGATGAGGGTTGAGGGGGTTAGGGTTAGGAATAGGGTAAAGGTAGTGCCTTTTAAGCTGTGCTGCCTGGAAGGTGCCGTTGGGGGCAAAAAACACCATTGAGCACCTCTGATGGTATTTCCTACAGCCCACTGTTCCCTGAATCCCATGGATCTGAAGTCTTCTAATAAAGCAAGGGACACCTTTCTCCTGATTTGCAATAACATTTTCCTTCTTCTGATCAGTCTGTTGGCAACTTTTGAAAAAGCTTGAATTAAAGCTTAAAGGGGTATTCCACAATGGTGGAATATCCCTTTAAAGAAAAAGCGTTTAAAAAAGGGATAAAAAAACAAAACAACTTTTACATTCTCTTCACCTTCAATCCTTCTGTTACGAACGCTCATGTTCCCACAAAGGTCGAGGTGGCTAATGGCGAGTATACACATTTCTGGGCTTCCTATAATGGAGTGGCGGCATGTTCTACGCCACAGCTCTGCTGTAGCACCTCAACACATTACTCAAACAGCACACGATGCTAATCTCCAGGCCAGTTGAAGTAAACCTGGATAGAAACTTGGACTAACACCACAGGCAAACAGTACCCTTGGGCTTAATTAACTGTTACTTGAGCCAGGCTATGAGCAACTCCAGCAAAATGGACCAACCGTATTTACATATAAGGTACCCATGGGGGTTCTGACTCATTCAGAAACACCAACGCATTAATAGCACGTACACAATAAAAGACAATTAAAGAGAGTTGTTACTATTAATTTTTACATAATACTGTACATTGGCACACTCAGGAAATGTTCTCTTAATTTAACAATGAGTATGTGGTTGCCCCTTCAATGTTTGTAAACATCCAGAGCCTAGGCTGGGTGTGCATGGGGTCAGTACAATGGTGCAGCTAATTGATCGGCATGTTGAGCAGTCAAGGTACGCGTGGTCATTGCCAACCCAGGACTGTACCTTAATAAATGAGTCTTAGCTAATGCCGATTGTCTGCCTGAGCTGAAAACAGGATGGGTAGATGACGTTAGCAAGTGGCCAGAGATTCATTGATCCGCCATACAGTTATCTAGCTGAAGCTCAGTGTGTATACACGCAGAAAAGTAGCACAAATAGGTATTTGTTCATGTTTCAGTCAATTCACACACACACACACACACACACACACACACACACACACACACACGCACACACACACACACTCACACACACACACACACACACACACACGCACGCACACACACACGCACACACACACACACTCACACACACACACACACACACACACACACACACACACACACACACACACACACACACACACACACACACACACAATTCAGTGGAATGCAAAGCTTTCTGACCCTTGATATGTGCACTCATTTTCCTGTGGCGTGGAGCATAACAGGATCGATACCTTCATGTTCTTGCTTATGATAAAAGTGTCTGCTTTACACGCACACTTTTAATGCAACACTTTTTAAATAAGTAACATTATATTGTTGTCCCTCTATTTTATAGCAGTATTACTCTACTGTGGTTTCATGCATTGGTAATACTGTGTATGAACAGTCAATCCAATAACGGCACTTTAAATTAAACTGGACTGCATCCAACACACATATTGCCCCCTTGTTTCTCTTCCACCCTGAGTTCTCTTGTCAAAGTTTTGCTTCTCTGTGTCTAACCCAAAATGTCTCACTCTCTCATCCATTAGAAGGTCACATAAACCAATCTTACAAATGAACTTGAATTTCCCCTTGGGGATCAATAAAGTATCTATCTATCTATCTATCTATCTATCTATCTATCTATCTATCTATCTATCAAATTATGAATCCATCTGCATCCATAAAAAGGACAGCCCTGTGATCAATTTTCCACCAATGAAAGTGTTCATATCTATCTATCTATCTATCTATGAGCACTTTCATTGGTGGAAAGTTGATCACAGGGTTTTCCTTTTTTTATGGATGCAGAAGGAGTCTATGGCTGGACCCGCTTGCTGGACAGGGTCTTATCTGTGGACTGAGATTCCTTATTTCTCTGTCCGAAGCGTCCCAAACCCTGGGTTCTCTTTACCTCTGCAGGAGGAGAAATGCTGCTGATTGTGTCTTCTATGGGAGAGAGTTTATCTTGGCTTGGTGCAAGGAGAAAGGGTTCACCTGGAGGAAAAAAAGTGTGTTATCTTTTAACAATTCAATAAAACGGACGGCAAACATCATGGTCTTCGCAACAGATTTGTGTCCCTGGGCCTAATTCAATTTCCGGACAGCCCCTTAGACCACTAAATCTGTCCTGCGATCGGCCCTCCGTCCTGCCTTCACTTAAGTGATATTCGGCAGAGTGGTTTGACCCTTGTAGCTGGCTTACTAAACCGCTCTTTCTGCACTCTCTTTTAAAAACATGTAAACTGGACTATGCCACACAACCTAACCTAAACATGAAATTGATCCACAATAAAGTGATGTAGAGTTTTTATATAATAATAATACTTCTGTCTCTTTAATGTCTTTGTTGTCTGTTGATTTTGACCATTCTCTGTCCTATCCATTAAATGGATATTTAATTGCATGGCATAGAACATACTGTATCCTATCTGTGTGTGTCTTGCTACCTCTATCCAATTTCTGCTGCTGGCCATGTCAATTAATGCTGCTCTTCACTGTCCTCTCCCTCTGAAGATAATGCTTTCGTCATTCCAGACATATGCCATTGTAGGTTATCATTTCAGAAGCTTGAATGCAATACTATTTTTACCTCCAGGGTTCACATACGCATTTAATTGAACAAAGACAGGTAGGGATCCTTGCAACATGTACAGTACTTACTTATTCTAGATAAGTGGATTCCATTTGTTCCATTTTCTCCTCCATTACAAGTGCACAGTGCTATACTCTGGCGGCATGGACATGGGGGCTCACGTATGAGCTGTGCGGTCTTTGGTATTATATGCCCTCAATGGTGCCTCCCAGGCAGTGCTGCTGCCTTCAAGGCACTACTCCCCTCAATTTAGGGGTAGGATGGGGGTTGAGGGGGTTAAGGTTAGGAATAGGGTAAAGGTAGTGCCTTTTAGGCTGTGCTGCCTGGAAGGTGCCGTTGGGGGCAAAAAAACACCATTGAGCCGTATGTGCCCCCAGCGTGCAGCACTGTAGCTATCTGGCTACTTCAGCTGCTGCACCTAGCAACTCGAGCTACGTAGGTAAACCCGCTTGTTTTTGTCTTTTTTTTGTATCGACAGTTCTCGATAAACGGACAATCTGTGTGAAAATTTGACTGAATGTCTCCTTTAAGGGCATCTCATGGCATGGGGAGATAATAATGTAGATGGATATTCTAGTGTAATGACACTTTTATTGACTTGCTTTTGGAATCACACGCTTGCACACGTGGGGATGATGGTGTGGTTCCTATAGTGGAAACTTCCTACACAGGTGAGAGGGATGTATACCCGGTGGTCTGCTGACCCCAAACTTAAATACTAACCATGCCAGGTCTTCCTCTTAAGAGATTACGATAAGTGGGTCGACAGGGAAAGTGCACTCTTAGCCTACTTACTGACCCCTTTAAAACCCATGTCTTCTGCTCATATACAGTATAGGCAAGTCAAGGCAAGGCAATTGTATTATAGTACATTTCATATATATATGGTAACACTTTATAAGACACACATATTCACCATTAATTAGCTGCTTACTAGCATGTATACTAGTAGCATACTAGCCATTTGGTAGTCATTATAAATCATTAATTAATACCTTATTCTGCAAGACCTTATTCTACCCTTACCAGACCCTTAATTTAGAATTTCCTCTTTGTAAGCTCCTAATTACCCCTTATTCATAGTTATTAAGTAAGTTGTTGCATATGAATTATGACCTAAATATGCATGCCTCAGTATGGGGCTTGGAAGGTGGTAGTACCACAAGAACACTTATTCATCCATAATAATACTTATCAAAGATGGTCTATTCAAATGGAAGTAAACACTAAACCACAAGTGCTAATAGTGTGCAAATAACTCATAATTAAGCCGAATATGTTCCCTGTTCTAAAGTTATTTCCCTATTCTTATTTATTTTACTTATGTGAAAGACAGACCTGTGAGCACGCCCACTCAAAGTGTTCATGCTCATTCAACATGCAGGTTAATGTTCAGGATGCGTTTAGAGCAGCGGTTCCCAAACTTTTTTCTCCACGTACCACCTTCACATCCTGACTCGGCTCGTGTACCCCCCACCATCCAACACATTTCTACAGAAGACAGCAGGTGCTTGCTTTGTTCAAAAGTCATAGGTGAGAGAGATAAGGAGCAAAGTAGTGGTGCATATGGTTTGAGAATAATTGAAGACAAAGCATCTCTCTGGGCCCAAGTGCAAGTACATGCTGGTGATGAGCCTATGAAGAATTTGCTGAATGTGAAAGACAGACTTGTGAGCACGACCACACAGTGTTCATGCTCATTCAACATGCAGGTTAATGTTCAGGATACATTTAGAGAGGAAACAAAAATAGTGTGGTGTGAAAGAAGACACAGCTGTCACAGGTCTCTTCTTTTTTACCTTGTTTGTCATTTTCATATACTTCTACAGGTGTATCCACAGCAGTGTCTTCTTTCTCTAAATGCATCCTGACATTAACCTGCATGTTGAATGAGCATTGAACACTTGGAGCGGTCGTGCTCACAAGTTTGTCTTTCTCATATGTAAACTCTCACCTATGACTTTTGAACAAAGCAAGCACCTGCTGTCTTCTGTAGAATGAATCTATGTTGATCTATGATGGCAATATTGGTTGAAAGGAACATTTTGTGCAGAAATGAATGTTGATTAAAATATTTTTGAATAACTTTTTTTTATTTTACTATTACTGTTTACTATTATATGCTATTTATTATTACTAAATTCAGTGGACAATTGGTGGGGAAGATCAGTTACAATACAGTCTCAAAACAAGAATCTGTTTCTTCACAGACTCATTCTCACATGCAGTTTATTTGATAAAATTATGTTTTTATTGCAATTCTGTTAGATTTCTATACATCTACTAACATAAATATGACCATAATTTACACTGCTGCTAACTTTACTCCTGAAATGAATGTAATATTCATTAATGAAATGTCACCCAAACATACTGTAAGTGGGGCAATCCATACCCTTTATTTCTGAAAAATGCAAAATAGCTCTAGCCTGGGTTTTCCCATACTGCCTTGCGCGGTGATTTCAATCCCGCTGCTAAGCCAGTCTGGAAACTAACGCCCAAATGTTCGCCCGATGTTGGCGAACCAATCACAGAACATCCGAGAAGTTTCCATTGCCTTCTTGCGTCTACATTCGACGCCAAAGGATTTACGGCAGCCCTTAGCGTTGCATACGAACGAGTTGGGTGAGCTATGCGTATTTGATAGACATCCGTGGCGCCCAATGAACGGATCTGGGCATTTTTTCAAATACGAGAAAATGAACGTCTGGTTGCCAGACCACGTCTCATTTGAGAAGTGGTAGGCGTTAGGCTAAAATAGCTCATTAATCATGGTGTAAATACCTTTTTGGCTTTTCACTGTCACACTGATAGCAGGGACTCTGGATTTAAAATGCATGTTTATGAAAGTCACACTGGTATCTCATAAACCCATTCACATGTTTAGGTTGTTGTTGGTATGGATGTTTATCAGGACAATCATTGATGAAAGATAGTACTTACAGGACACCGCACATTAACTTGGCTAATATAAATATTGGCCAAATGCCAATTGTAAAAAAATGACAAAACTGTGATTAATCTTTCAAATATTGTTTACTCCCACTTGTCTGACCTCCTTAGCTTCAAGTTATGGAATTGGCACTAATTTGATTTCAGTTCAAGACCAGCTGGTCCTGTGCCACTGACAGACTAAATAATTCCTCTCTAATGGAAAAAATCCATAATAAAAAAATATCTTCTATCAAATAATTTGAGACATCCTGCTGTGTAATAAAACTTTTAGAAGTGGTTAAAAAATAAGGATGTGACTATGGCCTGGACTATGACTGCTCTTTTGGTTTCGGATAAAAAAAAAAGGTGTATGTTTAACTTCAGAGCTTCAGTCAGAATAGCGTATAGGTTGTACTCTTTTTAGACCCAGCATGCAACATGCACACACACACACAAACACACACACACACACACACACACACACACACACACACACACACACACACACACACACACACACACTCTCTCTCTCTCTCTCACACACACACACACACACACACACACACACACACACACAAAGATGAGTCAAAGAAAAGCAAAATAAGTGAAACCCTTTTAACTGAAATGAATTCTCACCAGATGTGTATGACTGGCTAAACTGTAAGGTAGCGGAGGACTCGTGTGCTCATCGAGCGTTCGGTGGGCGTCCTCCACCGCAGGACGTCTCATTAAGATAAAACATGGTTAGCGCTGCTGATCCTCCAAAAGCAATTACACAGCTTTTCAAAGACGCACATGACAAGAAAGAAAAGACAACATGAATAAGAGAAGGAACCACTCTCATGTGTCCGCTAGGTCTGATCACACCCAGTATTTGATGATCTAAGACCAAAGGGGAAGTGACAGGCCTTTGTCCATACTACAGACATGAAATAGGGAAAAAATATTAGATAAAAGAGAAAGTGCATTGCAATGCATTGTGTGCTATATGCTACTCTGAAGGTATGTGTACTTTATATTGTGTGAAAAGAAAAATTGACCACCATAAGGATGCCACTGTAAAGTAAGAACGATTGTTTTGTTTTTGTTTTGTTTTTTTTTGCTTTGCATTTTTAAAGAAAAGAAATATGCAGTCATTGTCATGAAGTTGTTTAACAGTATAAGTCATGCCTGTAGAGTGTCAACATTTAACGGCAAAAGAAACATACTAACTCATAAAGAAATATGTTCGCCATAAAGAAAACATGTAGTCCAGAGTTTTCATCATGATAGAACAGAAATTACTCAACTGTTGAGGTGTGAGACCTATGATTTTGAGACTATCCCCACCACTCATATAGACTCATATAGACCCGTCCAGTTAGCCCTATATGCCATCATGTGAAATGATTTATTATGACTTTTGATGAAGCCATGTCAGGCTGCATGAGTGAGAGGATAGAAGATCCAGGTCTTACCTTGACATGTTATCATGATATTTTTGATACACTTGAGTGCAGATGCCATGTTCGTTGGGCAAGTGTTACAATGATGGCTCTTTGGCCCTGTGCTAATCAGTATTATAGACCAAATGCCATGTCTGTTTCCAGGGACTTTCTTACGTTTGATTTAGAGTGCTCTTTGGGTAATTAGCTAGATTTGATATGAGACTGGCATATGCTCATGCAGACTAATTTAATTTCTTATCATGAAACTGTGTACAGACTGACAGTCAAATATTGTTAAAATCAAATTAATTTTGACGTTTGAACTTTTAGTCAGTATTTTTGCTGCCACCACCTCTTAAATGCAATTCTAACTGTCAGGTGGAGACCCTTGTCCCTTTTATGATACCACAATTTTCATTTTGTTACAACATTTTGTGCTAGTCACACTAAACAGTGTAATAACATCCTAATAAACATGTAATTAAATGCTAGTTACATGTTTTGTTTGTTTTGTTCTTATCATGATATCAATAACTGTAAAGATATGAGAAACTGCCACGGTGACAACTGGGACAGGTCAAGGCTCAATAGGTTTACTTTACTGTTTTAATGAAGGAGAACATGGTGTGGATAATCAATTTCCATTTCTTTGTCAGTGACATGACATCTATCATGTAACCTACACAAGCTTTACTGACACTTGTCTGTACTGTAGGCTATTCTAGTAATGTTCTGCAAATGATTAGTTCTGTATTTGATTGGTATATTGATGAAGTATGTCATTTTACCACATTCACAGTCTGTCCCATCAATGAGATACTGATATGTTTCCATCTAAGAGTAAAAATACAAGAGAGTGTGTTTTTAAATGCTATCATTGGAGAACTTGGATGTATACTGCCAGGTCTAAGCTCGAGATACATTTCTTAACTGTGCACAAGCATTGCTGATATTGCAAGACATATTCTGGAGAGGGTCCTCTATAAAACAGCTCACTGGGTTGGCCAATTTGTTTGAAAAATGAGACTTTTAATTCTCAAGGGAAAAAGCCTTTGGAGCCAATCAGTTAATGTTCAAGTGAAAGAAAGGACTTACACTATGCTGCTGAGTTATTAGATAGTATAGGCCTACAACAGCATGAGCACATAAAAACTACAGCCCTAATAATTTTCCCCATGAATGGGGTACTTTGAGATAATAGCATTTCTGACATTTCTTTAATGGCAAATACACCTAAATATAAGTCTAAATCAAGACAAGTTAATAATACCTGTCATGAATCCATGCAATCTTGCGTCTTAACCGAGTGTCATATCTCTTTCCCAATCACCATCCACTCTAAACTCCCACACCCGCTTACATGTTTCTTCTTTAGTTCTCCACCTGTTGAATTGACTCTCATTAAATCATCTTTAATCCTGGAATTTGGATTGTACTCAGTTTGAAGTGAATGCATTGTTGTAAGCTATATTACCCATAGACTGTATATATAGACCATGATATTACCATGTGGGATTCCTCTTTACATAATAGGCCTACCTTGTTTGTGACAGGGAGGAATGAAGACTAGAACTGCTCCATTGTAGACTGAAGTATTGATCCGATTGTAAGATTGTAAGGTGCGCTCAAATTCGTAAACAATCGCTTGGGAACGTTGGTGAACTGTTTTCCGTCTGCTTTGAGTTTTTCTCATGTTAGAAAGTGCAATAAGACCAACTGAAAATGAAACCCTGGCGTTTTCTAGGCTGATTTGACATGGAACTACACTCTCATCTGGAGTAATAATCAAAGCAACTTGCAAGCGTACCATGGGCGCAGTGATATCACGCAGAATCTGAAAATAGTCCCCATAGACAGAAGCAGTAGTAGTGCCAGTAGTTTGCAAGTTGCCTTGATTATTACGCCAGATGAGAGTGTAGTTCTATGTCAAATCAGCCTAGAAAAACGCCAGGCCCTTTAACAATCGCTGACAGTTTGTGGAGGTAATTCCCTGCGAACATACAGTGGAGCTGGACATGAGCTTGATGAAGGTAACAATGCAATTACCATAACAATGGAATGTTAACACCAAATCGTTCAAATTGAACTGGTAAAAAACATGTTCACCACCAACGTTGTGCACTGTTTGCGAAATTTGAACACACCTCTGTTCAAATAGCCTACACGTCTTGCTCACAGATACAGTCTATGTCTGTCAGCTATTGGAATGGTTGTATGATGCCACATATGAATTCATGTTGAATATGAAAGACTCAGTTTATGCTTGCTGTGAAGACACAGCTCTCTCTGATTTGATGAAAATACATCTCTATTTCCTGTGAATCTTGCATGGAGACAAGATATTAGCTCCCTTCGTTTCTTGAGTCACCCAACCCTCCATCTAAAGAATAAGTGCACTGCATCCAGATCAAAGGTCTACACACAATGATGTTCTTCTCTGGCTTCAAGCTTGTCAGGCCTGAATAGAGTGGTAGCCTATAGTAAAAACCTCAAGCATTGTGTGTCTACATGTTGGGGCACTCACTTGCCTCTTACTCTTTCTTATTATGAAAAGACCACCTACACTGTTAGACATTTTCAAGGGTTTTTACAGTAGTTTACTGGCAGCACGGTTGCCAGTAAGCTACTGTAATCCATATATACAGTAGCACTACTGTATTTCAGTATACAGTATATTACTGTAGGTTGACAGCTACTGTAATCCAAATATACAGTATCACTAGTCACTACTGTATTTCTGTATACAGTTCATTACTGTAGGTCTTCAGCTACAGGTCTAGGCCTGCAGTACTGTGCAGTTCTCAGTTCTTATTTATATATAATACAGATAGCCATTCACACACCAATTTTGAACATTTTCATATTTTTATTAAATAATTTCATAAGAAACTGTGACACAAATATCATTTACATTTTCATTTAAACATATTCAAGCGACATTTAAACACAAAAGCAAAGGTACTACAGGAAAAACATGTACATCAGTACTTAGTTTCTTATCTGTTTATGTTTTATTTGGTATTTGTTATTTTTTCAATTTTCAAAAGATTTTGGCCCAAACACATTTTCTTTTTGCATTTCAAGACAATCATTTTTTTGCATTTCAATAGTTAAAAAAAAGTCAAGATTTTCACACACACACACACACACACACACACACACACACGATCAAACTTACAAGCAGCAACAATAGAGACAAGTCAGGCAGCGTGGAGAATCCATGGATACTAAGACAAGAGAACACAAACAAGGTTCTGTTCCTTAGAATCTCAAAGGTGCAATATTTGAATTTTAATTACATGTTATTGTGTCCATGCATTTTTCTGATTTCTTACCTAGTCGCTGTTCATCCCCTCAAACTCGGTAAGCTTTGAGATGAATGACACCACTCGGCTGCTGATGGTTTCTGCCTTTCGTTTCACTGTCTGTCCAGTCTTGCGAAGAATAAGAAGAATCTAAGCAAAGCAGTCACAGAACATAGAACATTAAATGTGAAAATAGGTGTTAGAAGAAATGTAATGGAAAAGTTTTATCAACCTCAAAAGTTGACTTTCGTACAATCATTGATAATGACAATCATACTGTACTTAATTTTTAACAAGACATGATGTTTCCTTACCTCTGTATCAACTCCAGAGTTGCACATGCTGGCTCCTCATATTCTAAGTTGAAGACATAGTAGCTGGCGAAGTATGCCGACAGTGCATCAACAAAGTTGAGGTTCTCTTCCAACTGAATGGCTACCTTCCCCTCAATTGTAACCATCCATTTGAATGATTCCAGTAAAGTATTCCCTGAAAGATGGAATAATAAGCAGTATTTAGAACATTATCTGATCTGCAGTATGCAGTCTAGTAAGTAGGCCTTTTAAGGGGAGGCTAGGCATTTTTTTAGGAGCCAGTCAAAAGCTGGTGAGTTACAACATTTTGCTGAATAAAATGATACCTACATATATGTACAAAATACTCAGAAGATGAAAAAAAAAACGTAACAAATTGAACCCATCAAACAACTGATCCTTGAATACTTTATTTTCATATAAAAACCTTCTTTTCAATCCTATAGTTTCCTAGTTGTGTACTATTTATGCCTATCTTACTTAACTCAAGCTTTCATCAAAATCCCTGTTTTTTTTACAAAAAAAATAGAGAGAGAGAGTATTTCATGAAATATGTGCTGTTTAAGTGACCCAGACCTACCGAGGCCTGGCGAGACTGCCAACTAGTGACAATTCTGATCGTCATCTATTCATCATGTCAAACACCAGATTGGCCGGCCTGTTACATTAGTAGCTGTAAAAACTCAGAAAACATAGATATCTTAACACCCACTTACCTATCATGATCAATCGGGGGTCACTGGAAGATCCAGATCATTCTCGACTGAATTTTGCTGTCGCACATACCTTAAAAATATAAGTACAGTGCTACAACATAACAACATTGTAACTACTATGTAAATCGTATAATTCTGATTGTGTTTCTACTTACATCTGCTAGCATCAAGATGAACTCCTTCTTTTCCTTAAAGTAGTTCATCATTAGAAGCATAACTCCAATCGCCAACTGATTACTTCTTGTGGTCTCCATCTCCCGTAGTAGGCTAGGCTACGAATCTTGCTGCTGTCCTGATGGTTTTGAAAGTAGTAAAGGATGAGCGGAGAGCACATGTTTTCGGACACGAAATCACATCTTTGAACATTACACCGGACATTGCCACTGCGTGACGTCGAGATTAGTGGTGAAGGCGACGCCGATGTCCTGAAATTACCTGAACACTCCTGTATGCCACACTGAAATCTGAAATTCGCCAAACTTGTATGCATTTTGATAAGCATCTAGAAGTTTCTCAAACTCGCGGTTTGGTGGTTACAAAGCTTACAGCAAAACATCGTGCAGGCTAACAAGACTAGCGATGCAGCCTGTGCAGCTAACACCAGATAGCTAGGCTAATATAGCTGCTAGATAGCAGTAACACTGGAACTAAATGCGGTCAAACCAGACTGTAAAATAAACAGACAACGTCGACTTACTTCCAATTAAATATGAATGGGCGTGTCACTGAAGAGGAATTAACAAGGGGATATTTTTTTGTCCAGAATCCATAATAGCTAAACTAGGGAGACGTCTGCCTAGGCGATAGTTTACTGTACAAGCAGACAAAACACAACATATCTAGTATTAAACAAATCTATGTTTAGGTGTTCAACACGACAAGATTTGGTCCATTAAATGTGGTTTACCTTTCCAACTTCAGGAGAAAATAGTTGATAGTTGTCGTCTTCTTCCTCTGCATCGACCTCCACCGACTGGTGGTAGATGAAGACGTCGACTCACTCGACTGGAGAGATAACGGCGGTTTAAAAAAAAAAAAAAAAAAACCTACAGTACGCTACCGCACTTTTCAAAAACCTGGTAACCTACCGCATATTTCAAAAATGCACGGCTCCGATCACCAGAATGTTGTTCTAATAGACAGGTCATTTGCTCAACTTTTTGGGCCTAGTTTTCTGTCAAAGTTTTCTCAATGGATTCCTGGTCAGAACCCCTATTGAAACAGATTAAGACTTGGGGCATGTTAAATTTTGTCCAAAAATTCAAGATGGCCGCCGTATGGGCAATTCCATATCAGTTGGAACAGGTCCGACACCATGGTCCTCAGTTTTTCCTGATTTTTGGTCAAAATGTTCCTCCATGTCTCATTAGAGGAAAACCAAAATTTTAGCTTGGTATCTTGTTTAGTTTCTGAGATATGGCTCTTCAAATGTGGATAGACGTGTCCTAAAAAAAGGCTGAAAATGCCTGTATTTAATGAGCACCACTTTTTTTTAAACCCCTCTCCTGTCTTAAGCCTACCATATTATTTTCTAAAAATTTGAACATTGGGGCAGTACCCTGTTTAGTTGTCCAATATCACAAAGGAATTATAGTCCTTCCCACCATTGAAGACTTATTCATCGATACAAACCCATATTTTTTTTAAAGCAATGAAAAACTAAAAAAAACTGTTTTTGTTCTCTTATGGTCATGAATGGATAGCACTCACATTTTTAAAACTTTACATATATATAGTCCATGAGTAAGAGAACATGTTGAAAAAAAATTGAGATGGTAAGTTTTCGTATTTCGAGGCTACGGGCCTTCAAAGATGGCCAAAATGGTGTTTTTTCCAAAAAATGCCAATTTCATTGCCTTTTTTCAAGGACAAGATGAAATGCAAATCCAACATTTCTTTTTTCCTGCAATAGTATGCCACTTTGTAGACCATGTGCATGTGGTAGATCCGACCTGTCCATTTTAATATCCCCTCAGTACATGTCTGAAGTTAGAAAAAATGAAAAATTGTCGGCTGAAGGAGGTGTTGGTCTGATTTTTATGAACCTCCTAGAAGGACATTATGGGGTTTAACCCCATTTTTTATGTTTGAGGGATCAGATTGCCATCCTGTAAACAGGATAAAAATGTTATATCCCATTTTTACTCTTTATTGATCCCTTGGAATATGTCCAAAAGTTGTCAAAAATGAAAAAGGTGACTAAATTGAGGGGCCAAGTGGATCAAGTCACACAAGGCTAAAAATGTAATATAAGACAGATGAGATACTGAGGGAGAACACTGTTAAATGTATAACCCCTGTTACGATGGCCTTTGAACCCACTGTGTCCCTAACTGAGGTTAAGGGGTAAAAAACCACCAACCAACTTTTTCATATCTCTTGATAGAAAATTTATAGAGACTTAAAACTCATATATGTTGTTCATCTCTTCAAAGCGTTTTTTTGAGACCATCCATGACTTCCTGTGATAACCGGAAGTTAGTTTAAAGCAGGAAGTAAACTTTAAAAAGGCTGTATCTCTGGGGAAAAAAAACAAAAAGCTGTTGGGGCCAAAGTGTTGAGGCCAAAATCATGGTTTGAGAGATTGTGTAGGAGTATGTTTCAGACCATTTGGAGTTGAGTGGTACCCACTTTGTATGACATAAAAAAAATCGCCCTTAGGGTTTAACTTGACCAAAAAGTGTAGGCCTCAACAGCTTTTTTGTTTTTTTCCCAGAGATACAGCCTTTTTAAAGTGTACTTCCTGTTTTAAACCAACTTCCGGTTATCACAGGAAGTCATGGATGGTCTTAAAAAGCCGCTTTGAAGAGATGAACAACATGTATGAGTTTCAAGTCTCAAATTTTCTATCAAGAGATATGAAAAAGTTGGAGACCACCGGATCGGTAGTTGGTGGTTTTTAGCCCTTAACCTCAGTTAACACAGTGGGTTCAAAGGCCATCGTAACGGGGGTTATACATTTCACAGTGTTCTCCCTCAGTATCTCATCTGTCTTATATTACATTTTTAGCCTTGTGTGACTTGATCCACTTGGCCATTTTAAGCCCCTCAATTTAGTCGCCTTTTTCATTTTTGACAACCTTTGGACATATTCTAAGGGGTCAATAAAGAGTAAAAATGGGATATAACATTTTTATCCTGTTCATAGGATGGCATTCCGATCCCTCAAACAGAAAAACATGGGTTTAAACCCCATATTGTCCTTCTAAGAGGTTCATAAAAATCGAACCAACACCTCCTTCAGCCAAGACAATTTTTCATTTTTTCTAACTTCAGACATGTACTGAGGGGATATTAAAATGGACAGGTCGGATCTACCACATTCACATGGTCTACAAAGTGGCATACTATTGCAGGAGAAAAGAACTGTTGGATTTGCATTTCATCTTGTCCTTGAAAGAAGGCAATGAAATTGGCATTATTAGGAAAAAACACCATTTTGGCCATCTTTGAAGGCCCATAGCCTCGAAATACGAAAACTTACCATCTCAATTTTTTTCAACATGTTCTCTTACTCATGGACTATATATATGTAAAGTTTTAAAAATGTGAGTGCTATCCATTCATGACCATAAGAGAACAAAAACTGTTTTTTTGTTTTTCATTGCTTTAAAAAAATATGGGTTTGTTTCGATGAATAAGTCTTCAATGGTGGGAAGGACTATAATTCCTTTGTGATATTGGACAACTAAACAGGGTACTGCCCCAGTGTTCAAATTTTTTGAGAATAATATGGTAGGCTTAAGACAGGAGAGGGGTTTTAAAAAAAGTAGTGCTCATTAAATACAGGCATTTTCAGCCTTTTTTTAGGACACGTCTATCCACATTTGAAGAGCCATATCTCAGAAACTAAACAAGATACCAAGCTAAAATTTTGGTTTTCCTCTAATGAGACATGGAGGAACATTTTGACCAAAAATCAGGAAAAACTGAGGACCATGGTGTCAGACCTGTTCCAACTGATATGGAATTGCCCATACGGCGGCCATCTTGAATTTTTGGACAAAATTTAACATGCCCCAAGTCTTAATCTGTTTCAATAGGGGTTCTGACTAGGAATCCATTGAGAAAACTTTGACAGAAAACTAGGCCCAAAAAGTTGAGCAAATGACCTGTCTATAAATACAGTAATTTACTGTTTATGTTGTTCACAGTATAATACTGTGTGCTTTGCAGTAATATACTGTAGAAATTGCTGAAATGTCTAACAGTGTACATTCCATAGCAGATCTGTCTATGCAACCATAGCTGCTCGGTACAGCATTGTGCATCACCACATCACAGATCAGCATACCACATAATGTGGCTGCTTGCTAAACATGAAACTGTACTATGAAAAGAGTTATCATTGCCGATGCTTAGATGTAGTTTTACTGAACAACAACAGAATGCAGGTCCTCACCGAATGCCAATGATGGACAGACTAAAACAAGCAAACACAGATTATATTGAGCCACCTTTGAGATAAGAGTGCAATATCTTTTCAAAAGCTTTGTGAATCCTTTGAAATATCATGCTGCGTCCTTGCCAAATATCACAAATTTCCCATTAGTATGGTTAATTATAGTGCATGAAAATGCACTATATTGTTCTTCCTAGGTTTCTTATTATTATAGTGCATGAAAATGCACTATACTGTTCTTCCAAAGTCTTCTTATTATTACAGTGCATGGAAATGCACTGTACTGTTCTTCCTAGTCTTCAACTTCTTCTTATTATTACAGTGCATGAAAATGCACTGTACTGTTCTTCCTATTCTTAAACTTCATCTTCTTATTATTCTTCTTCTAACGCACGCAATTCAGCTTCAACCGCTTAACGTAGAAACTCCATTCGAATTTTGTCGCGTAGGTCTTACTTACGCGATGTGGGCAAAGTATTTTTCAACTTTGTAACTTTTATACTTTTTAAACTATTAGTTAAAAACTATTACAATTCCCCCCATAGACTTAACATTGCTCATTATGACATCACGGCAGCAATTAGAATCTTAAGCCAGGTGGCCGGCCACCTGGGCACCAACTGTCAGTTTCTCTCAGGCTTTACAATCTCTCTGAAGACTACATATTCTGTTCCCCTGTATCTTCTGCGCACAACAGTATCAAAATAAGTCCTCCTAATTCCATCCAACTTTATATCCATTCATCTTCTTCAAACCATTCACTCATCCACCCATTCTAAACAGTCTGCCTATCAACATCAATTAGACGCTCTACATTCAACTTTTAAACAATCTACTCTGTCTCAGGCTGGCTCTCTTAAGACTAGCCAGTTAAATTGATTACACCTGTATCTGTATCCACTACTCTCAGTAGAGAGCTGTGTGTCTCCATTCTACAAGAATATAAGGCACATTCCATCCAACATTCTATCCATTCATCTTCTTCAGACCATTCACTCATCCACCCATTAAACTGTCTATCAACATCTATTAAACAATCTATCAACATCCATTAAACTCTCTGTCTATCAACATTAATTAGACTATCTACATTCAACTTTTAAATGATTTACTCTGTCTCAGGCTTTAAGAGTACTCTGGCTCTCTTAAGACTAGCCAGTTAAATTGATTACACCTGTGTCAACTACTCTCAGAGAGCTGTATCAGTGTCTCTCTTAACAAGAATATAAGGCACATTCCATCCAACCTTCTATCCATTCATCTTCTTCAGACCATTCACTCATCCACCCATTAAACTGTCAATCAATATCTATTAAACAATCTGCCTATCAACATTAATTAGACTATCTACATACAACTTTTAAAGTATTTACTGTGGGTCCCTCTCAAGCAGCGTTTATATGTCCTCCCTCGCTCCTCGATCCTCAATGATCTACATAAAGAAAGATAGAAGAAGGGCTAGACTATCCCATTGTTGCCGCTCCATCATTCTTTATGTAGATCAGTGAGGAGCGAGAGAGGACGCGTAAACGCTATATGAGAGGCACCTTCTGTCTCAGGCTTTAAGCATACAATCTCATTAAGACTACAGATCCTGTTTCACTACGTCCTCTGTCCACAACTGTTTCAAAATAAAGGTCCTCACTGCAATAATACACTATTAAATCATTTAACCATTGAAACTACTCAACTATTGAACTGTTCAACCATTCCAACTGTCAGTTATCATCCACTATGCCTCCAGTCAACTACATGAAACCTCCATGTACCTAGCAACCAACATAGCAACCATTAAAATTAAGTGTTTATGACCGTTTCCATAGCAACCAACATGATTATACTGCAGTAACTTCTTGTTTCCTGATAGTGGCCACCATGGATACCCTAGCAACAAATGTTTCAAAATAAAAGTCCTCACTAGCAAGTTAGCATAGTTAGCATTGTTAGCATAGTTAGCATTTTTAGTATAACTGCAAAAAATCATCAACTAAGTTAGCTAATCAACCTGGTTAGCATTGTTAGTAAAGTTAGCATTGCTAGCATAATAAGCATTTTTAGCGTAACTGCTAGAAATCATTAGCTAAGTTAGCTAATCAACATTTTAACATGAATAGAAATCATTAGTTAAGTTAGAACTGGAATGTTACATCTTTAAACTGTCTACCTTCACACTATCAACTCTCTGTAAACTATGCAACCACCATGTTTACCCTAGCTACACCTTAGTAACCATATCTACATTATCTATCTATTTTTGCATTTTCATGCACTGGTAATTCCTTGGAATTGCATTTCTAGTTCTTCTTCTAACGCACGCAATTCAGCTTTAACCGCTTCACGTAGAAACTCCATTCAAACTATGTTGCGTAGGTCTTACTTACGCGATGTGGGCAAAGTATTTTTCAACTTTGTAACTTTTATACTTTTTAAACTATTAGTTAAAAACTATTCCAATTTCCCCCATAGACTTAACATTGCTCATTATGACATCACGGCAGCAATTAGAATCTTACTCCAGCTGGTCAGCCACCTGGGCACCAACTGTCAGTTTCTCTCAGGCTAGAGCATACAATCTCATACAAGTGCATACAATCTCTCTGAAGACTACATATTCTGTTCCCCTGTATCCTCTGCGCACAACAGTATCAAAATAAGTCCTCCTAATTCCATCCAACTTTATATCCATTCATCTTCTTCAAACCATTCACTCATCCACCCATTCTAAACAGTCTGCCTATCAACATCAATTAGACGCTCTACATTCAACTTTTAAACAATCTACTCTGTCTCAGGCTGGCTCTCTTAAGACTAGCCAGTTAAATTGATTACACCTGTCATGCCCGGCTTTGCCGTGCTGTGGTGCGGCCCGCCCCTTTGTCTGTGTCTAACCCCGCGTACACACTGCCTCCGTCCGTCAACGGATCTCATTCACTTTGCATGGGGCGGACTCGAAATGCATTGTGGGTCCGTCCGTCGCTTCAGCTCCGTTGCCTCCGTCAAGAAAGTTGAGAAATGTTCAACTTTTCAGGCAGCGACGGATCCGTCAGCCAATCAGATCACGTGTATGCAAATACACATACGGCAGATCCAACCTCCGTGATCCGTTGACGGACGGAGACAGTGTGAATGCGGGGTTATGGCTGCTGTCTGTCTGTCTGTCCCAGACCCACAGGTGGAGCTGTTACCTGGCCGTGCAGCTTGATTGATGGCCACCAGGCCTGTTAAAAGAGGCCTTCCTGTCTGCTTGCGAGTTCTCTCTCTGGTCCCGGCTGTCCGTCTGCTCGGCTGGCTAGGCCTCGCTCCGCACATACACTTTTGCTATGCTACACTCCATTCTACTGATGAACACTACACATTTGGTTAACCATTACACTTACTGATTCACCTTTATTTATGTAATAAACATCTATTTGTTAAATATAGTGATCGGTGTGGTCTCCCTCCATGTCGTTACCGCTGTACGAGCCCAGTGGTCTTGACATATGGGGGTCTCGTCCGTTTTTGAATCCAAATGTTGGTAAGTAACGTAGGCTACTTTAATTCGCGGTGTCAGCGTGTGTAGTGCTACAGATACGAGCGTAGGCAGATTTATGAATGGGTGACGTAAATTTGGCCTACTATCAGTTCTCTGATTGGTTGGGAGAAGCACACTGATTTTTTGTTTATGTGTATCGTAGCCTAAGTTAGGTAAGGAGCGTTTTTTCTTCCGGCTAATTGGTAAACAAAGTTCGGTTGCAGTTTTGGTGGCTGGACAGAAGCTTTTGGAGCGATCGCTTTTCCCCATTTAGAGTGCTTCGGTGCTGGGTTTAGGCTGCTGCTGTCACGGGAGTCTGGGCTGAGGGCACCGCCGTGGCGAAACGGCTGGATTGACTTCGGTCGAGGCAGTACGTCCCCGCTGGTCTTGGTGAGTCAATGATCCTTGCTCTTGGACTCCGTGCGAAGATAAGGCAGAATAGTGGGGGGTAAATGTTAGGGGGATGCTCCAGGATATGTCTAGTTGCTTTAACTGTATTAGGCTTTGTAACCAGGTTGGCTGGATGTGTTGTGTAGGCTAGAGAGAGCAAGTTTTGGTTAGTTTGATATTTGCACATTGGTTATTGTTGTTGCCAATTGGGAGAGTACCGATGGTGACGTTGGAGGAGTTTTTAGCAGCTCCGTCGGAGCGTTTGTTAGTGGCGTTAAATACAGAACAATTGCGAAAGGTAGCCGATCATCATCATATTAAGTTGCCCTCCGTGTTGAAATCCGCTAAAAAGAAACAGTTGGTGGGATTTATTCGGGAGTTCCTAAAAGAGAAAGAGATTTTGCCTGTTCTAACACCAATTGATCCTAGCTCAGAAATTCAAACTGTTATTGCCAATATGCCTGGGCCTGAAACGGAGTCTGAGTCCAGCAAATTAACTTTCGAACAACAAAGAGAATTGTTGAAAATGAAGATGGACATGGAACTGGAAATTGAGCGGGTTAAATTGGCGAAGGAGACAAAGCGATTAGATCAGGAGATGGAGCAGAAACGTTTTGAAGCGCAGGAGAGAGAGAAAGACCGTTCGTTAGAAAAGGAAAAACTTAAAAACCAAGAGCAGGAATTAGAGATAGAAAGAACAAGGCTGCAATTAATTACAGAGGGTAAAATTGAACAGAATAAATCTAGAGGTAAGTCAGGTTTAGCGGGTATGATAAAATTCCTGCCCAAATTTAACGAACGGGAGCCAGATATTTTTTTCTCTTTGTTTGAAAACATAGCTACTGATAGCGATTGGGATGACGAGGACAGAAGCATACTTTTGCAAACTGTATTGATTGGCCGCGCACAGGAGGCTTTTGTGGCTTTAACACCTGCTGATAGACGAGTGTATGACAAAGTAAAGCAAGCAGTCTTGAAATGTTATGAACTCGTTCCTGAGGCGTATCGGCAGCGATTCAGAAACTGGCGTAAAGGCGAAAAACAAACTCATACTGAGGTGGTAAGAGAGTTGAGTAGTTTTTTCAATCGTTGGCTGACCGCTGAGGGTGTGGAAACATTTGATGCGCTGCGAGAGTTGGTTATGTTAGAGCAGTTTAAAAACATCTTGCCCGAGAGGATTGCTATTTATGTCAACGAGCACGAAGTTAAGACTGTTGCGGAGGCCGCTGTCCTCGCCGACGGTTTTGTGTTGACGCACAAAGGGAAGGTGCGTGAATATTCTTCACCTTATGAGAATAACCGTAGGGAATATCGCTCAAGTCGTGTTCATGCTGGTCCTGTTGTCAAATATGATCCCCCAACGAATAATAAAACACAGGAGACTGGGGTTGGTGAGCGATGTAATTATTGTTTGGAGGTAGGACATTGGAAGCGAGAGTGTCCAGTGTTGCGTATGCGAAATGAGGTTAAAACTGACCATGGAAAGGCTGTTTGTTGCGTTTCTTCTGTTGCGCATCCTTATAAGCCTGTTGTGGTTGATATGGAGGTTTTAAATGTCGTTCAGCCTGACGCGGGTGAGAAGATCGATCTTGGAGCTGTGTCTGATAAGCGTGTAACATCTGGGAGGTCCGATGTGTCGGACTATGCGCCGTTTATTAGTGATGGTTTTGTCTCCTTGGTAGGAGAGGAGCACAGAGTCCCAGTAAAAATCTTGAGGGACACAGGAGCCTCAGAGAGCTTCATTTGTGCTTCAGTCCTGCCATTGTCTTCAGTATCAGACACGGGGAAGTGTGTTCTGATTCGCGGGATAGGCCTTCAGCCTTTCCCAGTGCCTTTACATCGGGTTCAGTTATTTTCAGGTTTTGTAAATGGCGAGGTTACAATTGCCGTGAGACCCTCTCTACCTATAGATGGTATTCATATCATTTTGGGAAATAATCTGGGTGGGTGTTTAGTGTCTCCGCCGCCTGTGGTTACAGTTGCACCTCTGCCATTAGCGGAGCCCGATGGGTGTCTGCAAGACTTTCCAGATGCTGTAACTGCCTGCGCTGTGAAGCGTACAGTGGCTCGCGCGCAGGTAGAGGCACCATCTGATGTGTCTGTGTCTATGTCTGGTTTGTTTGTTCCGGAGTTACCTGCGCCTTTGTCTTATGATGAGCTGGTCGAAGCTCAGAGAAACGATCAGAGTCTGGAGATGTTTTTTGCTTTGGCTGCAGCTGATCCTGGTAAGGGCTATCTTGTGCAGAATGGTCTTTTGCTTCGAAAGTGGGTGTTTTGTGCTGATCCTGAGGTGGCAGATCAGGGGATGCAGGTCGTGGTTCCTGAGAACTATCGCGATTTAGTTTTGGAAACGGCACACTGTGTAGAGTCTGAACATTTTAGCGTTAAGAGGACCTACAATTATATACGACAGCATTTTTATTGGCCACGCATAAAGCGGGATGTAATGAGGTTTGTCAGAACGTGTTATGTTTGTCAAGTAGCAAGGAAGCTGCTGAACTACTCCGCATCTCCGAGGGTGGCGAGTGGTCACAGCAGCCAAAACTCCAAGTTGAGTTCGGCGCCTGTCTTGGCTGTACCGAAATTGGAGCAACCATTCCGATTGCAGGTTGACATAAGTCGGGTTGGGGCGAGGGCCGCTCTTTTGCAGAACGATGAAAGGGGTGTTTTAAAATCAGTTTATTTTTCGAGAAAATGCAACAAACACCAATGTAATTACTCCGTTCTCGAGAAGGTGGCTTTTGCGCTAATTTGGGCACTTCAACCCTTCGTAGTTTTTGTGGGTGGGGGTTTACATTCGATCGTGGGTTATTCGGACAATAATCAACTCACGTTCCTCCAGTCTTTAGAGAAGCCCACCAACCAACGCCTCTTACGTTGGGCATTATTTTTACCACCTTTTCGTTAAGCTATTCGGCTCATTCGAGTGTGGAGAATGTGTGGGCTGATCACTCACGCCCCGGATGAGTCAGTTTAATGGTGTCTGTTTGTCCTGCTCAATCTGTGTCTGTTCTGCTTTCCTTAAATAGCTGTCCATGGTACCGGGATTTGCTGGTTGCAGAATGTGGTAAAGATGGAGGTGGTGGAAATGGTCACTGTTGGTCTGATTGTCCTAGTATGAGTGAGGTGCACTGGGATGGTGGTGTGAATGTATTAGTCTTTCCAATGTGTGAATGTTAGTTTTGTTATAATTTACTCATTATTCTTTACGATTTTGTTGTTGCTAATGTGGGAGCTTGATGGTTCTTTCAGAGTCCCAGTAAAATGGGCCTCTGTTCTTAAGGGGGGGGTGATGTCATGCCCGGCTTTGCCGTGCTGTGGTGCGGCCCGCCCCTTTGTCTGTGTGTCTTATGGCTGCTGTCTGTCTGTCTGTCCCAGACCCACAGGTGGAGCTGTTACCTGGCCGTGCAGCTTGATTGATGGCCACCAGGCCTGTTAAAAGAGGCCTTCCTGTCTGCTTGCGAGTTCTCTCTCTGGTCCCGGCTGTCCGTCTGCTCGGCTGGCTAGGCCTCGCTCCGCACATACACTTTTGCTATGCTACACTCCATTCTACTGATGAACACTACACATTTGGTTAACCATTACACTTACTGATTCACCTTTATTTATGTAATAAACATCTATTTGTTAAATATAGTGATCGGTGTGGTCTCCCTCCATGTCGTTACCGCTGTACGAGCCCAGTGGTCTTGACACACCTGTATCTGTATCCACTACTCTCAGTGGAGAGCTGTGTCTCTCCATTCTACAAGAATATAAGGCACATTCCATCCAACATTCTATCCATTCATCTTCTTCAGACCATTCACTCATCCACCCAATAAACTGTCTATCAACATCTATTAAACAATCTGTCTATCAACATCCATTAAACTCTCTGTCTATCAACATTAATTAGACTATCTACATTCAACTTTTAAATTATTTACTCTGTCTCAGGCTTTAAGAGTACACTCTGGCTCTCTTAAGACTAGCCAGTTAAATTGATTACACCTGTGTCAACTACTCTCAGAGAGCTGTATCAGTGTCTCTCTTAACAAGAATATAAGGCACATTCCATCCAACCTTCTATCCATTCATCTTCTTCAGACCATTCACTCATCCACCCATTAAACTGTCAATCAATATCTATTAAACAATCTGCCTATCAACATCCATTAAACATTCTGTCTATCAACATTAATTAGACTATATACAACTTTTAAAGTATTTACTGTGGGTCCCTCTCAAGCAGCGTTTATATGTCCTCCCTCGCTCCTCGATCCTCAATGATCTACATAAAGAAAGATAGAAGAAGGGCTAGACTATCCCATTGTTGCCGCTCCATCATTCTTTATGTAGATCAGTGAGGAGCGAGAGAGTACGCGTAAACGCTATACATGAAAGGCACCTTCTGTCTCAGGCTTTAAGCATACAATCTCATTAAGACTACAGATCTTGTTTCACTACTTCCTCTGTCCACAACTGTTTCAAAATAAAGGTCCTCACCGCAATAATACACTATTAAATCATTTAACCACTGAAACTACTCAACTATTGAACTGTTCAACCATTCCAACTGTCAGTTATCATCCACTATGCCTCCAGTCAACTACATGAAACCTCCATGTACCTAGCACCCAACATAGCAACCATTAAAATTAAGTGTTTATGACCATTTCCATAGCAACCAACATGATTATACTGCAGTAACTTCTTGTTTCCTGATAGTGGCCACCATGGATACCCTAGCAACAAATGTTTCAAAATAAAAGTCCTCACTAGCAAGTTAGCTAGTTAGCATGGTTAGCATAGTTAGCATTTTTAGCATTACTGCTAGAAATCATCGGTTAAGTTAGCTAATCAACCTGGTTAGCATTGTTAGTAAATTTAGCATTGCTAGCATAATAAGCATTTTTAGCGTAACTGCTAGAAATCATTAGCTAAGTTAGCTAATCAACATTTTAACATGAATAGAAATCATTAGTTAAGTTAGAACTGGAACGTTTCATCTTTAAACTGTCTACCTTCACACTATCAACTGTCTGTAAACTATGCAACCACCATGTTTACCCTAGCTACACCTTAGTAACCATATCTACATTATCTATCTATTTTTGCATTTTCATGCACTGGTAATTCCTTGGAATTGCATTTCTAGTTCTTCTTCTAACGCACGCAATTCAGCTTCAACCGCTTAACGTAGAAACTCCATTCAAACTATGTCGCGTAGGTCTTACTTACGCGATGTGTGCTTTGTATTTTTCAACTTTGTAACTTTTATACTTTTTAAACTATTAGTTAAAAACTATTACAATTTCCCCCATAGACTTAACATTGCTCATTATGACATCACGGCAGCAATTAGAATCTTACGCCAGGTGGCCGGCCACCTGGGCACCAACTGTCAGTTTCTCTCAGGCTTTACAATCTCTCTGAAGACTACATATTCTGTTCCCCTGTATCCTCTGCGCACAACAGTATCAACATAAGTCCTCCTAATTCCATCCAACTTTATATCCATTCATCTTCTTCAAACCATTCACTCATCCACCCATTTTAAACAGTCTGCCTATAAACATCAATTAGACGCTCTACATTCAACTTTTAAACAATCTACTCTGTCTCAGGCTGGCTCTCTTAAGACTAGCCAGTTAAATTGATTACACCTGTGTCAACTACTCTCAGAGAGCTGTATCAGTGTCTCTCTTAACAAGAATATAAGGCACATTCCATCCAACCTTCTATCCATTCATCTTCTTCAGACCATTCACTCATCCACCCATTAAACTGTCAATCAATATCTATTAAACAATCTGCCTATCAACATCCATTAAACATTCTATCTATCAACATTAATTAGACTATCTACATACAACTTTTAAAGTATTTACTGTGGGTCCCTCTCAAGCAGCGTTTATATGTCCTCTCTCGCTCCTCGATCCTCAATGATCTACATAAAGAAAGATAGAAGAAGGGCTAGACTATCCCATTGTTGCCGCTCCATCATTCTTTATGTAGATCAGTGAGGAGCGAGAGAGGACGCGTAAACGCTATGAGAGGCACCTTCTGTCTCAGGCTTTAAGCATACAATCTCATTAAGACTACAGATCCTGTTTCACTACTTCCTCTGTCCACAACTGTTTCAAAATAAAGGTCCTCACTGCAATAATACACTATTAAATCATTTAACCATTGAAACTACTCAACTATTGAACTGTTCAACCATTCCAACTGTCAGTTATCATCCACTATGCCTCCAGTCAACTACATGAAACCTCCATGTACCTAGCAACCAACATAGCAACCATTAAAATTAAATGTTTATGACCGTTTCCATAGCAACCAACATGATTATACTGCAGTAACTTCTTGTTTCCTGATAGTGGCCACCATGGATACCCTAGCAACAAATGTTTCAAAATAAAAGTCCTCACTAGCAAGTTAGCTAGTTAGCATGGTTAGCATAGTTAGCATTGTTAGCATAGTTAGCATTTTTAGCATAACTGCAAAAAATCATCAACTAAGTTAGCTAATCAACCTGGTTAGCATTGTTAGCAAATTTAGCATTGTTAGCATACTTTGCATTTTTAACATTACTGCTAGAAATCATCGGTTAAGTTAGCTAATCAACCTGGTTAGCATTGTTGGTAAAGTTAGCATTGCTAGCATAATAAGCATTTTTAGCGTAACTGCTAGAAATCATTAGCTAAGTTAGCTAATCAACATTTTAACATGAATAGAAATCATTAGTTAAGTTAGAACTGGAACGTTTCATCTTTAAACTGTCTACCTTCACACTATCAACTCTCTGTAAACTATGCAACCACCATGTTTACCCTAGCTACACCTAAGTAACCATATCTACATTATCTATCTATTTTTGCATTTTCATGCACTGGTAATTCCTTGGAATTGCATTTCTAGTTCCACTTCTTCTTCTAACGCTCGCAATTCAGCTTGAACCGTTTAACGTAGAAACTTGATTAAAACTTTGCTACGTAGGTCTTACTAAGGAGACCTGTGCAATATATTTTTCAACTTTGTAACTTTTATACTTTTTAAACTGTAAATTAAAAACTATTAAACATTTCCCCATAGACTTAACATTGCTCATTATGACATCACGGCAGCAATTAGAATGTTACGCCAGGTGGCCAGTCCAGGTGCAGCAGCTCTCTCTCTCTCTCTCAGGCTTTAAACTGGATCTCTTGAGACTACATTTTCTGTTCCCCCGTATCAACGGTATCAACATAAGTCTTCCTAATTCCATCCAACTTTCTATCCATTCATCTTCTTCAAACCATTCACTCATCCACCCATTCTAAACAGTCTGCCTATCAACATCAATTAGACGATCTACATTCAACTTTGAAACAATCTACTCTGTCTCAGGCCTGGCTCTCTTAAGACTAGCCAGTTAAATTGATTACACCTGTATCTGTATCCACTACTCTCTCAGTAGAGAGCTGTGTCTCTCCATTCTACAAGAATATAAGGCACATTCCATCCAACTTTCTATCCATTCATCTTCTTCAGACCATTCACTCATCCACCCATTAAACTGTTTATCAACATCCATTAAACTCTCTGTCTATCAACATTAATTAGACGATCTACATTCAACTTTTAAACAATCTACTCTGTCTCAGAGCCACCTGGGCACCAACTGTCAGTTTCTCTGGCTTTAAGCATACAGTCTCTCAGAAGACTACATATCCTGTTAACTGTTTCCTCTGTCCACAACTGTTTCAAAATAAAAGTCCTCACTGCAATAATACACTATTAAATCATTTAACCATTGAAACTACTCAACTATTGAACTGTTCAACCATTCCAACTGTCAGTTATCATCCACTATGCCTCCAGTCAACTACATGAAACCTCCATGTACCTAGCAACCAACATAGCAACCATTAAAATTAAGTGTTTATGACCGTTTCCATAGCAACCAACATGATTATACTGCAGTAACTTCTTGTTTCCTGATAGTGGCCACCATGGATACCCTAGCAACAAATGTTTCAAAATAAAAGTCCTCATTAGCAAGTTAGCTAGTTAGCATGGTTAGCATTGTTAGCATAGTTAGCATTTTTAACATAACTGCAAAAAATCATCAACTAAGTTAGCTAATCAACCTGGTTAGCATGGTTAGCAAATTTAGCATTGTTAGCATAGTTAGCATTTTTAGCATTACTGCTAGAAATCATCAGTTAAGTTAGCTAATCAACCTGGTTAGCATTGTTAGTAAAGTTAGCATTGCTAGCACAATTAGCATTTTTAACGTAACTGCTAGAAATCATTAGCTAAGTTAGCTAATCAAAATTTTAACATGAATAGAAATCATTAGTTAAGTTAGAACTGGAATGTTTCATCTTTTAACTGTCTACCTTCACACTATCAACTCTCTGTAAACTATGCAACCACCATGTTTACCCTAGCTACACCTTAGTAACCATATCTACATTATCTATCTATTTTTGCATTTTCATGCACTGGTAATTCCTTGGAATTGAATTTCTAGTTACTGAAACAAATTTGATTGTTACTGAGCTAAATGACTAGGCACAGATCTCCAAAAGTCGTGTTCTGTATTCCTGATTAATGGGCAAAATGCAGGAGGTTTTGAATGATGACATTTGCTCAGTAATGGAGCGTTTTAGCATCCTGATGATGATGATGCATTCATTTTGATGTGGCGCTCGAGACTATAGTCTTGATAGAGTCCCAGCTGAGCTTTGTATTTGCCCGAGACTGAAGCATTGATCATCCTGATTGAGGCTGTTGTGAAGGGGGCCTGCCCTGTCTGACTCAAAAAGCCCTGCATGGTTAATGACTGCCTGAAGAGCAGCAGGGTTTTGGTTTTGTATCATGTTCTCTTGTGCTTACGTTTTGACAGGAAGAGAGAGAAAAAAAAACAGAAAAGACAAAGATTGATGAATCAATATTGCTTTTTTTTGTTGATCAATAATAAACCAGTACACAAATTACTTCATTAATGCAAACATTGACTGAGAATATCCATATGTTTTCGATTAGACCACAATCATGATGAGGTGTATTCATGATAATTGCATTGCGGTGAGAGATTCGGGATGACTCAGCTCAAGGGACCACAGCTGGTTGAACTCAGGACAAGAAGCCTACTCTATGTATTTAATATTCAGACCCAGTCCAAGGCTGCCTAATGCCTTCTATATTGATCCACTGACCTCTGACCAGAGGACAGTGCATTAGCAGATCATTGTTTCTCAAAGTGCTCCTTAACATGCAAATGCTACTCCAGCCTGCAGGCATTGTTTTTTTCTAAAGTGCGTAAAGAGCACAGATGCCCTCACTGAATTGTCTGCATAGAACTAATGTACTAATATGGATAGCTCACAGACAAGTCCCCTCTAAAATTGTATGCTGCCTGGTTATTAGTGCATGTCTTAATGGGAGTTAATGTTTCTAAGCGGGGCAAAATTCAGTGAAGCTGATCTTTGGGCCTTGGAGAAACTTTGTCTGGATGCACAGTGTACTTAGATCGGTGTACTTCTGGGCCGAATAAAACTTTTATATTAAGTGTGTCTAAAACTGAAATATACATGTAAATTTGTTTTGAGAGACCGAGGCAGGCCAACAGCGTGTACTCTACTATTTGGTCTTCGGGCATATGGAAACAAAAGGCTAAGAGTCAGTCTCTAAAACCTTTCTGGCCCACTGGGCGTGCTGAAATATCTTTCTTTGAGAAACACTGAACATAAGCTTAATAATTCATTATTCCAGTGGATTCAAATTTTATTATGAGCGAGGGAAAAGAGGAGAGATAAAAGTTGGCCTACACATATGGTAACAGACTGTGCACTGAGGTGATATCAAATTGATTTTTTCAAGCCAGCTTTGAAAATGCTAGATATTTTTGCCACCCGAATAGGGTTTAATGAACTGAGGCTGTACAATGCGCAAAATCCTGCTTTGCAAATGGAAACAAGGTTTTGCCCAAAGTGCTGCCAAATCCTACTACACTGCTTTTCGCTTGAGTGCGTGTCCTTCAAATGGTCTCTTTGGTTTAGCACTGTGGCCCACTTGATGTAAATGACCATTTATTGAAAATGCTGTGCTGTAGTTATCATAAAGAGATAGCCCGCTCTTAATTTATAAGAGATTCTCTTCTCTTGTACAGGGCAATGGACTGAATGGTCTCTCCCTTTTATCTGCACTGCACTGACTAGGAAAATGATCTCATTCTTAGAATCAAAGCAAATAGACAGGAAAGATGTGGAAGATGCTGAATGTCCATGAAGTATGTCCAATATGTACGTTGGTAAACCCCACCCAAGCCATGTGATTCAACACAACATAGGTTTCCCTAACTGTGGAGGGTTGACAAACAGAGAAACATTTACATCATTCTAACACCTGATATGTTGCTGAAGGGATTAGATGATATGTCTATATGAAATTACTGCTTTGGTGGAGGACCAAAACATTTGCAACCTATCTAGTTCTTTTTGGTCAGGTCATGCTTTCTCAATGGAGGGGATATGTGTCTTTTTTTAAAACAATGCAGCAAATATCTCAATTACATATGGTGCAATTGTGACAGAATAAACAGAATTAGACAAAAGAGATAGAAGCACCTTCAGGAGAAAGTGGGTCAGACCCGCTGGTTTCAAATCAGAATTACATCTCAGGTTTCACTTCATTACCGTGCTTGGGTGAACATTGTTCCCATGGCAACCGCGACAATATGGGCAATTGTGCCCAGGCAATTTTGATTACACGGGGCAAGGTACGGTTAGATTCATCACCTGTGGCTTGCGTGTCAGGTTAATGTAAGCGAGAGTGCTGGAGGTGAAAGGGGTGGAGACGAGCTGGAGGTGGGGGTGAGACAGAGAGAGAGAGCGGGGGCGTGTGAGTGTGTGTGTGTGAGTGTGTGTGTGTGTGTGTATGTGTGTGTGTGTCTGTGTCTGTGTCTGTGTGTGTATAGCTTAATTAAGACAAAAGACCTCAGGCTGGGAAAGTGGTGATGTAGAGGAAAGATTTTGGAGGCTGGGGTGTGCCAAGCTGGAGACGGCGACAAAAGTCTGAAACACAAATGGCGTTGCAGCTGCGAGGGGCTGTTAGTGAGTCACACTGGTTTTAGAGTAGAGACTGATGGCCTACTGATGGAGGCTTGAGTCGTGACAGGAGAGAGAAGGTGAGGTCAGAGCAGTGCAGTTACATATCACCTGTCAATTAGAGGCATAGTGCTGTGTGGGGTGACTATTTTGACGATCAGAAACGCGACGCAAAGCTTATTCTTATCTTACACGCAGTCGGAGCTGGATTTTGCACCATGCGCTTCACATTAATTAAGCCTTGTGTCCAGGATTGGGCCAAAAAATCTCTATCTTAGACCCTCTAATAATCAGTATGCCACTGACCAAGAAAACATGGTCTATAGCCAAAGGCACATGCAAAAAACAGCTGAAGATGCACTATCATGAGATGTAAGCATCCCTTAGCAAGCAGTCCCAAACAACTTATCTGCAGGATAAATAGCCTTAGGATTTGTATTCAGTCATTCATGATTGGGGTAAGGGTTACTGTAAATCATCCTTACCTTGACCTTGACCTTGACCTTGTCAAAAAAGGGCCCTTGGACTCTCACTTGATGCGCATATTGAAAAGCTAATCCCACATTTTTATTAGTTTAACTTTGTTTACTGTTATGCAAGCATTTCGACAGCTCCTATATATCAGTACTTTCCAGTACTTTGGGCTTTAATAAAGACCATTGGTGGTTCCTTCAAGATGAGTTAGAATCTGCACAGTAGGCTACTATTTATAATGGACATAATGGAAACGTATGAATTTGTGTTGTGGGTGTAAGTTGCTCTGTGAAAAGCGCTGTACTGCACAGGTTTGACCTCAAGTTTTGAACCGACATACTGTAGTTCATAATTCCTAACTCGATAAGGAGAGTGTCCTTATCACTGCGGAAGGAAATGCACACAGACTCTCATTACTTTTAGCTGAATTTTCATAAATGCACTTAAAATGTGTGAATGAGTTGGATTGAAACCCAGCTAACCCTGTCGATATCTAGCCCCAGCACTATGGAGCAAGGTTTATATACTACATTTCTTCTGCCTCTTTTGCCTATGGTCCTACGGACGGAACACTATATCAGCAAAAAAGAGTATTACTTACCACCACAAAAGTTTTGCTATTTTACTTCCTTTTGTTAAAAATAAATGAATAGATTTTATACTAGCTGCAGCTTTTGCACTGTGCCAGTTTTTCCTAAAAGAGTGGTGCTGGATGTTCATCCACATCCTTTTGAGTTTGTTGTTTGCCCCTTTCATCTGTCATGTTTGACTAATGAGTCAGGAAACTTCTTTTATTCCTTTACTCCCAAAATGGGTGGTATTCAACCTCCTGCGCATGGTGGAGTTTCTTCTAGGCTCACAACCCCAGATTTCCGTCCTGTCCTGCTAACTCAACACTTGTGTGACTCTACAATAAGGAATCCTGCTCGGGGTTGATAAAGAATATAAAGGCATACCTGTGCTAACACCTGTATTTTATATACGATGTGGTCCAATGATTTATACCCTTACCATCTCAGGACAACAATGAAAAACGTTGAGAAATCATAGCTCCTACGTACAAAATACTTTTAATTCCTTTGTAAATACATAATATACCTAAGTCACGTATAAAGTGCAAGATAAGATTGCAAATGACATACAGAAATGAAAAACCCCTTTATTTCACATCGCCTGAATCACCTCTGTACTGTACAGTTCATTTATAAAAAAGAATTACATGTATGAAAATAGCACGGGAAATATAAATGGGTTGTAGACAGTCCTGAAACTCACACACACACATACACACTCTGGACTCACCACCACCGCAGCACTGTTAAAACAACGGCACTGACAACACAGCACATGGTTGAGAAAAGTTCCACCTCAACATCGCCATTTAGTCACAACGGGTCGAAAAACATAAAGCATAAATACATACAGAATCATCAAAACATCATCAAATCGTGTAACACAAAGCAGGTAGGTGAAATGAGTTTCGCTCGTTGGCATGAAGGAGGAGACCAGAATCTGTCTGTGGTTGGCCAAGCAACATTTTGGCACGATGACGGAGGTGATGAGGAGGATGATGATGATGATGATGATGACTGTGATGATTTCAACTGGTTGGCCTTCACTCACTACAACCAAGAGCACTAAATCATTGACAGGAATCTACCCAACGACAGTCTCTAGTCACATCACAGTGATACAGTTGTATCAGTTACACTGACAGTGTCACTTCCAAAGCACTTTCAAAAGTGAACTCTCACAGCATCAACGTCACCAGAAACACAGTCCCCAACCACTGTTGGTTTTGCAAAATCATGGGAAATAATATAGGTGGATCCTACTGAATTTACAGTACTCAGTGAAATTAGCATAAATAATCATTTCATTTCTTTGGCATTATGTCTTTATGAGTAATGGATATTGTAAATATTTTATTCAATTAAGAAGGCTCAAGAGTATGGTTTTGTGTGAGAACATTAATATTAATATTAATTATTTAACTATTAATGATATTAGGAAATTGGAAATTGCAATGGTAAAACTACCTTTAAATGGCTCAAGAAATATATACAGTTAATGTATATCACTTGTGCTTGTGCTACGTTGATGCAGAGCTTATGAGGATATTAAATTGGTCTTATGTGGAACCCTTTCAAGGAATTGCTATTAATAAACCAAAACAGTACAGATCGACTTATGTGACAATATACTCTCAACTGAATTTCTTTTTAAAAAAAAATGAAATCAAATGCTTTCAGTGATGAATAGAATGGCGAAAACACGCTCTGCTATGCTCTCTGCTATATGTGTGTGTGTAGGGGGGAGGGTGGCTAATGGCTGTCCTGTCAAACACAATATACAGTGAATACTTTCAGAAGGTCACTTGCATTAGCAGAGCTTACCCATCATGCCACACACACACACTTGAGAATTCTTCTCTTCTATTCGTGGCTTTCGCAGAAATCATTCTATGACCTTTCTGATTCCCTTCCCTCCTGGAGAGCACGGATTCTCAGTCAACCACTAAGGTATTGTTCGAATATATACTGTAGTTCAAAAAAAGTCTCTCACGATATTGCAAAAATAAAAATGAAAACTGAAGACACTTCTTTTCCATTAACACTGCTCCATTTAAAATGCTGTACGTTGCTGAGGATAGATAGCTCTGACAGTGGAGTCTTACTGGTAAGGGTTATGATCTATGATTTATAGGTCTGAAACTGTCAGATTTTTACCCAGTGCTTCACCAGTAAACTACCGTAATCGGGAGTTGCATCACCCTAGTAGTCCCTGAAGCTGCCAGCTTGCTGCTCAGGGCAAATAGGACTAAATATGTCTGAGCTCCCAGCCTGTCTCTGTCTTTAGTTTGGACTGCTGGGCACATGGGTGCATCCTTCTGAGTTGTTATCTGCCTTCATAAAACCCTCAGTTGTGTAAGCTCAAATATCCTAGTCACCATCTAACATAACTACCATTACCAATTAGAAATGATAGCCATAGAAGCTGTCATTATTCCCTCTACTATTTCCTAGGTTTTTGGAATTTGCATCAAAGGTTAGCACCACTCATAAAAATAACAACTAAAAGGCCTATTTGTATCACAATTTAATCAAATAAACACCTACAACAGTAGCAGTAATATGTCGAAGCACTTATAGACGATTAGCAGATATAAATGCAGAAGTTGGCCAATTACGGACTCAAATTCTCACAAAAAGCCACAACAGAAATCACTTTAGGATAGTATAAGCTGAAATGTTTAAAAAGTCAGGGTGAGCGTGGCTGCAGATTTCACGCCACACTGTCCAGGAACTCGACACGTCAACGACAGGGCACAAGACAATTTCAGCAAATAGCCTGAAGAAACACTAGACAACTCTAGACCAAACTCAAGCACACTCTTGGTCACACCAGATCCACTGTTAGCACAGTCTTGGATCAAATCAGCGATATTAATATGATTGTAGTGAGGGTTATTGCTTTGTGAATACTTGTCAGTTAGTTGTATGGTGACCCAATTAGGTGTTAGATATTTTCTTCTCTCTCGGATACCACAGTGTCATGTATTAAGCAATTATTTTCAATCATCTTCAGATTTGCTACAATTGGGCCAACCACTGACAAAACAGCAAAAGTGATTGGCTTCATATTTGTTGTTGTGTTTTTCTGTTTTATGTTTTGTGTTCTCTTTCATAACCTTGCAGTAGCACAGTGTGCTGAATTGGAGTGATTTTTAAACATTAGAGGCATCAACTGAGCCCTGGGTGAATGGATATATTCAGCTAAAACAATTTAGTCGTTAACTGCCTTTGAAATTAAATAATTATGGGACTCCGATATATCCCCCGACTGTGCCCGCATTCCTACCTAATAGATACAAAATGCTATAAATCCCGTCCTCATTAAAAATAGTGTCCTTGTCTGTGTAGTGGGTGGCCATGATGATCACAACACTGAGCTAGATATCGATGGCTATCCTCCCAGTGGGGTTTTGAGAATGGCTGGGTCACTGTTAATACACACAAGACTTGTAATCCCTCAATAGATCCTGCTGCTGCGTGTGGGTTATTTCTGTATTGTTCGTCTTCAAAGGAGGGTCCTAATGTCATCAGACTCCCGCCGTGCGCATACAAATCAGAACTCAGAAACGGACACTTTGTTAGTGTGCTCCTCTCTCTCTCACTCTCTTTCTCTCTCTCTCTCTCTCTCACTCACTCTCTCTCTCTCTCTCTCTCTCTCTCTCTCTCTCTCTCTCTCTCTCACTCTCTCTCTTTCTCTGTGCTTGTCAAACCAAGAGCAGGAGCATTTCAGATGAGTTACATCAAGTTACATCAAGACTGTGCCAGTCTGGCAGCGAGGGGCGGGTCACTGTGTCACTGTCAGTTTTTCGGGGGAGCTGGCGAAACACCAAGTTATGGCTGGCTGTTTAAAAAACGAGGTCCTCTGATCCTCCTTCGCTCTCTTTCACTGTTTTAATGAGAGGCACGGATCCTTCTCTCCTATAGGCAATGCTGGCAGACTGTCCTTGAAGAGTTGTGTGACAACATTAGATGACAGCATACATGACCAGGGGGTGGGCAACAGGCTCTTGTGCAACCACCTACGTGAGGGAGCACTCGCAACATGCAGCTCCAAGATTCAACAGATTGCCTTGATATACATCCCCTTTCAGCTTAAAATATATACTATATATAATATATATAGAGAGGTCTATCTTTGATTGAGCTTTTATTTTGTGTAAAATTATGCTAGAAATCTATAAATATAGGAGCTTTATACTCTACATACTTGTACATGTTCCAAAGGAAAAGAAAGAAAAAATTGAATGGGAATTATTATGAATTCTCAGGGTTGTTTTGGATAAATATGGTGACATTTCATGCAGTAATGTCAACTGGGATTGTGCCCTAAACACAAACAAATGGGGTTGTGCACTAGTAGAAGAGGGGACACCAGGGCAAAAACCTGAGGGGTGAGTCGCTCTGCATCATCCAGTCGAAACCAGACTCTGCGTCCGTGCACACATTCCTTGTCTGTGCAGACTGTTCTGTACTCCCTCCTGAAGAAGGCACTGAGGATGGTTTTTTTTTTCATCTGAAAGTCCGTTTACAAGACCAACCGCCTCCCCCCCCTTGGTTTTGACTGATGGTTGGATGACAGGCTTCCCAATTTCAGTGTAGCAACAACCCGCTGAGATCTTACTGATGCAAGAAAGGGTCAGAGATACTGCATGAAAGTAAAAATAAAATCTGTAAGCATCAGCATCTTAACTCTCATCCATTTGCCAAACCCCCCTTCCTGCTCCAAACATACAACCAAAATAAAAGTAAAAGTTAATAAAAGTTATGTATGTATACATGTGTTTGCTTCCAGGTACCTGAAGAACAAAGGCAGAGGCCAGGCAATGGCCAGGGGTCTGTACTGTCTCTGACCACAGAAGAGCAGCCTGTTGTCTCAGCTTCTTAAGGGCTCCAAAGGAATTCCTGTGAAATTCGTTACGGCACTACTTTGTCGTCAAAGTCAGCACGCCCTGCCTCAAAATGGCCGCCGACTCTGGAGCGGACCTTTTCCTGCCTCCGGGCACAGGTCTGCTCCAGCCTCAGCTGTTTGTCTGGGCCAGGAACCTCCTGGCCAGGAAACCTCTGATGCTGTTCTATAGAGGTACCATAAAATGGTTGGTTCATAACATGGGGCAAAACCATCCGCCCCCACCGACCCCTGAAAAAATAGTCCTGCCCAGTCGTCCGTCACCACCACCACCCCCTCCACCCCACCGCCAAGCCCCAGAGTGTGTCCACGAGTCCTCCCGCCCACCTGGCGTCGCTAAAGATACAGGTAGCCCACCCAGTAGACGATGTTGAAGAGGAGGAAGGAGGTGGGGAAGAAGACCCGCGAGTAGGTGTCCAGCTCCAGGATGTCTAGGTGCACGCGTCCGTGCCGCCAGCCGCCGCCCTTGCACTCCTCGAAGCAGCAGAAGAAGCTCTGGCAGTCCTTCCCGTCCAGGCACTCGTAGATGCAGGCGTCGTCGAACTCCTGCCAGTACATGGAGTTGTTCAGCGTGATGACGGTGGGTGGAGGCCCCACGTCCAGCACCGAGTAGTTCTGCAGAGATGGAGAGAGAGACGGCGGGAGGGAGAGATGGAGAGGGAGAGAGAGAGACGGAGGGAGGGAGAGATGGAGAGGGAGAGAGGGAGAGAAGGTGTATATACTATATTACATTTGCCTTGTTATCCAGACATTCTCTAATGTATATTGTATGTACAATGTATATGTAATTGTCTGCATCTACTTCGTGTGTACATGTAGCTGAGCTTCGGCAATAATGCTATTGAAACATTCATGCCAATAAAGCTTTATTGAATTGAAATTGAATTGAATTGAGAGAGAGGGAGAGAGGGAGAGAGAGAATAAAGATATTGTGGCAGCCACAAGTAAAATCCTCCACAGAGATAGCTGAGCAGTCTCATATCTTCAAAACAACCTGCATCCTCCCCACCCCTCACACAACCCCTCAATGCCCTCAATGAGAGAGAGAAGGAGAGGGAGAGAAAGAGAGATAGAAACGGAGACAGGGAGAGAGAGAGAGAGATAGAGACAGACAAAGAGATAGAGAGAGAGGAAGAGAGACAGACAGAGAGAGAGAGAGAGAGAGAGGGAAGAGACAGTAGTCTTGAGATATCTGCGCAGAAACGTTGTGGTGGATTAAGACGGATGAGATACAGTCAGGGGGCCGGGGGAAGTGCACTGTCATGTGTTAAATCTGTGCACTAAGCAAAAGCCCCGCGCACATCCCATACGCCGGCAGCGAGCTGTCACTCAGGCCAGCGGAGATGAGACCATCTGCCAAGAGCCGCTCTCTTGCGCTCCGCGCCCCTGCACCGCAACACAGCACAGCGCAGCGCAGGAGAGGAGAGGAGGAGGGGAGAGGAGGGGAGAGGAGAGGAGAGGAGGGAAGCGGAGGGTAGAGGAGTGGAGAGGAGAGGAGGGTAGAAGAGTGGAGAGGGGAGGAGAGGAGAGGAGGGGAGGGGAGAGGAGAGGAGAGGAGAGGAGGGGAGAAGAGAGAAGCGGAGAGGAGAGGAGAGGCGAGGGGGGGGGAGAGGAGAGGAGAGGGGGGAGAGGAGAGGAGTGGACATCCAGTGTGCCCATCAATCTCTTCCTGGAGCTGGCTTGCACTCACACACACACACACACACACACACACACACTCTTTCTCTCTCTCTATCTATCTCTAAATCCTCTCAGGGGGCTAGAAATCTGTCTGAATCTGTCTACAGTGCTATAGTGACTTCCTGGGCCTGCACTCCTTCAAATGTCACACTCATACAAGTAAAGTCTTGTATTCGTTTCAATAACAAGACAACCGAGAAAATTCATGTACATTTCAGTGTTCATGCAAATATTTGATGTCAGATCAACCGAAGAGGAGAGAAAAAGAAAGTTAATCTGTTTTATCTCTCATTCAGTGTGTTACTACATGGAGACTCAAGTTATAAATACCACATTTAAATATAAATACCACACTTGGCAAGACTTATGAAAAGCTTAGGCTACATCAGCCATCACTGACATACTGTAGACATGGACAAAAGAATAGTGTTCTGGGTCTCTCCTGAGTCTCACCAACCACAAATTTCAAGTGATGAAGCCTCTTCCAAAGAGAATTAATTTAAGGCCTGCCTGGCAGTTATTTTCAATTTGCAGTGATGGGGTTCCTCCCAGATCATTACCAACAACAGTGAACATTGCTTCAAGGTCTTCAATAGCATTACCTTCAATTATAGCAACATTCACATGTCCAATTCTCACTTAATCAAATAAATGACCATGCTAAATGGAGAAAATGGCCTCAGGGTGTGGACATTTCGGTTCAACGGTAGCCTACATCCTCATGCTAAAGACCTATGGCACATATACTAGCCTTGAAGCTAAAACACAAAAGCCTTAAATAGATTGTAATTTCCTTCATTGCTTTTGTAGGCACACCATATCACCATATATATTATTCACCACAAAAAATCTCCCTTGTGATATAAACCCTCCTATAAAGATAAAATAGCCTTACAGGAGGCTTTGCAGGGTCACATCTGTGTTCTATGCTTTTGAACGGCACACACACTTCAGTGCAGCACTGGATGGAGTGCTGTGGCAGTGCGTCGACTGCAGTAAAGTTCTCGCTGCTCTCCTCTCCTCCACGTGCCTCATTACAGTAACTGGACCTCCAGTGAGTGGACAGCACTGGGCTGCAGGTCAAACTCATGTGTGCCAGAGGGACAGAGAGCATGCACCAGTAAACAACATGTGTGAGAGAGAGAGAGAGAGAGAGAGAGAGACAGAGAGAGAGAGAGAAAGCGAGAGAGTGTGTGTGTGTATGTTTGTGTTTGAATGCACGAGTAAATTGTGGTTTGTATTTACGCGTAGAAAGTCTTTGAGTGAATGAGAGAGAGGGTGAAATAGACAGACAGAGTGGATGTCATTTGTATGTGTGTGGTTGTATGTGTGTGTGTGTGTGTGTGTGTGTGTGTGTGTGTGTGTGTGTGTGTCTTTGAGTGAATGAGAGAGAGGGTGAAACAGACAGACAGAGTGGATGTCATTTGTATGTGTGTGATTGTATGTGTGTTTGTGTGTGTGTGTCTGTGTAAGTGCATGTGTGTGTGTGTGTGTGTGTGTGAATGTGCTGGACCCATGTGTATAGGTGGAGTGAGGGGATGGGGCGTATGTTTCTCACCGATCTCTTGGTCTTGCTGCAGAGTGGTCTCCTCGTGCAGTACGAGTAGTAGTTGAGCGCGGCATACTCCATCATGGCCGCAAACACAAACAGGAAACTGACGGTGACAAACAGGTCCATGGCGGTTACATACGACACTCTCGGCAACGAGTTCCTAGCGACCGTGCTCAGCGTGGTCATCGTCAACACTGTGGTGATTCCTGGACAAAAACAACAGAGAGTAAGAGAGAGACCGAAGGTGGAAAGAGAGAAAGAGAGAGAAAGAGTGACAGAGAGAAAAGGATACAGAGATAGGGCAAGAAAGAGGAGCTAGATAGATAGCTAGATAGCTAGATAGATAGATACAGTAGATGATAGAGAATAGAGAATAGAAATAGAGAATAGAAAACCTAGAGATAGCTGCACTGTGTAATTCCCCATACAAGGAGCACAGTGAAGCTGCAGGAAACAGTAATCTCTTCAACAAGCATATCTCTCAGGGCTGTGTCAAGGGGAGGAGGGATTGCCCAAATGAAGAGACTAATCATGTTGGGCTGTGTCCCACACCTTTGTTGTCACCACGTTCAGGGGTCATATAGTTAGGGCAGCTAATGGGGATCCTGCTTATTGAAATAGTCCACCTACACACACACACACACACACACACACACACACACTCACACTCACACTCACACTCACACTCACACACACACACACACACACACACACACACACACACACACACACACACACACACACACACGCACATATAGTTTTTTTCATACAGAATCGCACACTCAAATGCATGACCCCCCCCCCCCCCCTGCCCCGGACACATATGAACACACACACATACTCTCAAAAGACATAAGCACAAAAGGTGCACAAAGACACACACGCACGCACACGCATGCACGCACGCACGCACGCACGCACAAACACACACACACACACACACACACACACACACACACACATTGACAAAGCTTGACTCTCTCTCGCATGAAGATAATAAAGAAGCCTCTGTGAAAAAAATGGTGACTGTACCCCAGCATTCCCAAGGTTTCTATGGAAACAAGTGGACTAAATCTATTTCAGGCATGCATTTTGCACTCAATCCCTCTGCCTCGTCTGCTGCGGCCAGACTTACAGTAATACACACACCTGCACGGCAGCCTATACTGCTCTTGCACTCTTTTTTTTTTTTTTTTACAATTTGGATGTTGTATGCAACTATATTTTACCAAGCAGTATACTTTTCGAAGGCTTTTTTCCACTCAAAATCATACAATTATGAGTAGTCTTGCAGAATCACACACTCACACTGTAACACACACACAAACACACACCCTTACCACCACCACCCCCGACAGGTACACCACCCCACACACATGAGACCCCCTCCCCCACACACCCCATTACCCCCCCCCCCCACACACACACCATAACAATCCCCTTCACACACACAATTAATACTTTTTTAATACGGTAGCTACTATTGCATTTTTAAAGTTAGTAATAATCATATTGAGTGAGGATTTAGAGTATGACAATAAACTTGAACTTGAACTAGCTACTCACACTGCAAGACAGCAGAGAAAACATTTGGACATGCCAGAAATCCAGGCAGATTTTTTTTAGGGCTGGAACATTGATTGTTCTGTTTTTTACTTGGGTGCTGTGACCTTGCACAAACGCCAAGACAAGAATTGAGTTCAATTCTGGAGTTTGTCGGGGCCGACTGCACTGGGGCTAAAACAAGACCAGAGTAGCACAGTGTCTGTCTGGGACTTCGACTTAAGGGACTGAGACGACAGCTGTCCTCTGCCAGAACATGTTTATGATATGGATATATCCGTCTTGTGACAAGGTTACAAACTCTGTCGCAGTCTAACTCTGGGCCTCTCTCTCTCTTGTCTCTCTCTTGTCTCTCTCTCTCTCGCTCTCTCTTTTTCAAATTCAAAAGTACCTTTCAAACAACAATTTCAAAAGAAGACCATGAACATTCAACAGTACTGCAAGAGCATTGAGGGGATTGTCTCTCTCTGTTTCTCTCTCTCTTCCTCTCCCGCCTCCTTCATGCTTTCTTGGCCCGAGTCATGTGTGAGCCTGTGTTTGTCCAGGTGGTGCCTCGGCTCCACCGCTGGGTCTTGGTCCTGCTGTTCACCCTGGCAGCTCCCTGTTCCCCTGCCTCTCTCCCCTCCTCTCCCCTGCCTCTCTCTCCTCCTCTCTCTCTGGATCCCATCGATCAACCAGGAAGCCTGGGAAAGCAAAACTCTATTCTTTTGCTTTCTTTTTTCTTTCCTCTCAAGGGGTAATGACTTCTTTTGTCAGACAGATTAATTGCATTCATCCCCCCCCCCCCCCCATCCTCTCCCTCTCTCGGCTTCTCTTCCTTTCTGTCTGACCGATGTGGAATCCGCTGGCCAGGTGAATGATATTGTCTCTCAAGGATCCCATTTCTTATCTCGTGAATGTAGGCCCGAGACAATTCAGGCAGGTCCTTTTGGAGTTGACCATTTGAGCAAGACTTGATGCTGCTTGTGGTTTTGTGTGTTTGTCAGAGAGGCTGGCAGACCTGGTCTAATGTAGCTTTTTTTTTTTTAAAGAACACAACAGTGAGAATTACAAGAGCCTTCTTGTTGAAATGATGTCTGTTATTATCAGTTCTGTCACACAAGGTGGGCTTACATTCCTCAAGGACTACTCCCTCTCAACAGATACACATAGAATTCTGAAGGTCACATTGAATGAACGTATAAATACTATTGTATGTTCACGTAGCCCACAAGACGACTAAAACAGAGTACGTTTCTGAAACTCATGACACTCAGCAGCCATCATTTTCTTGTGTACTGTGTGTGGATCACTGCCACACACACACACACACACACACGCACGCACGCACGCACGCACGCACGCACGCACGCACGCACGCACGCACGCACGCACGCACGCACGCACACACACACACACACACACACACACACACACACACACACACACACACACACACACACACACAATCAATGAAGTGAAATTATAGAAGAAAAAATAAACAAAGAGAACTGAAAGGAATTACCTTGACCAAACTGTTCCACAGGACTGCACATTAACTGACAGAGAGCAAGAGAAGAAAAGTGAACAGAAATAACAGAAATAAGCAAAGCAAAATGGAGAACTGAAAAAACTGCTGAGCTTTCCCCAAGTCTCCTCGGGAGTGCAAAAATGGAGGACTTCAAGCAAACATGCAAAAGCAAATGTGTTGCAGTAGTACAAACTCAAAGGATGCGTGTGATCTGATGGATCATGCACCTGCGGTGTTCAGCACTGTGGAAGTACACCCACTGACAAACACACAGTCACACAAATAGCCCACTGATTTCCACACACACGGTTTTGTTCGAACGCTACACCTAAATTGGTGACAGAGGAGTTGAATGCAGTTAATAAGGTTGTGGTAAACCCCCAAAGGAACCCAAACCTCAAGGATCAACTCCAACAATGTTAAGTTCTTGCCATTTGGGTTCCAGGGTGACTACAGTAGTTCAGCTCTGTGCCTTTGAGAGTAAGCGCTGCTTGGTTGCGATTCCGTACCTAGTGTAGTTCTGGCTGGGGTTGATTCTTTCTTGATCCAGAAGGACACCCAGGAGAGAACCACGGTGAGGATGCAGGGGATGTACGTCTGGATGGTGAAGTAGCCCATCCGCCGACTCAGGTCAAAATAAACCGTCATCACCACATAGTCACCTGGAAACGACAAAGAACTGTGTGGGTCACGTCAAAGTGATTGAGTGATAGTCAAACACGCAGGTAATCAAGATTCAAGCTCAAGCTGCATGGGCTCAGAAAACCTGCTTGAGACGCCATCGTTCATAATGCCACAATATCAATAACAGTGAATTGAATTGAATTGAATTGAATTGAACAGCCGAATAAGTCTACTTGCTGGCCATACATTATGGAGAATATGAAAGAGTCTGTCGACAGTGAGTAATAGAAATATGCTTATGTTTAGGGTTCCTGGTATATTTATGGGACATTGACAAATAGCCGACAGGTTTTAGACACAAGCATTTGCCAATTGCTTATTAGTCTGCACATGTAGAGCACTTCTGGCTGATTTGCCCCTTCTGTTTGCCCCCACTTACTGCTCCTCCTAACCTTTCATATCTGTTGACAATGTTTACAGTGAGCAGGAATAGTCTATGGTTATTATCAATTGACATGCTGAATTAGTTGGAGTATTTGGCCAACCGTTTCAGATAATGTATTGGATAATTACAGAGGAAAATAAGAAAAATCTTATTTTTTAAAAGAGCCATAAAATAAGCCATGAAAACAGTTCTTTTGACTTTTGTCTACACATCATTCACACGATGAAGTACTGCTAGTGTCAAAGTTGCCAATTAAAACAATTATCTCCTTTTGGGGCTTTTCAGTCTAAAGGTACTTGTCCCTAACAATCTTCACCTCACTCGGTCAGCAATGTTTTAGTCCACTACATCCAGAGGAAATGAAGAAGTCTGTTTTGATACAGTAAGTAGAAGTAGAACCATACAGTATAGAATAGTGGCCCTGTGTGCTCACCAAACATCCATTCCATGTGTTCTCAGAACATTCAGCATAGAACTCCTTCGTCTTGACTCGTGTGAATTACTGTATATGATTACCACCTAGTCAAAAAGTCCCAGGGTGAGGATGCCTCACAGACTGGAATCTAGAAATCATCTTGCACCTGTGACTTATTCACTTCAAGTGAGAGGGTGTGAGAGTAGGGAGAAAATAAATATGGCACTCTTAGCGAAAACAATTTGGTGAAATGCTCCCCTGATTTGCTTTTTAAAAATCTATTCTGAATTAATTTGTCGCTGCCATTTTGGCCTTTTTCTGACACCAATCCACTGAGATGGGTGGAGACTCTCAATCCTACTCAAAGACAAATGTAATTCTATAAAGACAACAAATCTGTCTCGATCCAATTATGAAATTTTACTGACAGTCTCATGGTAAACAGAACCAAGACACCCAAGGGGAAGATGAGAATAATCTCACTTAATCAGTGTGAAGGAACTGACCTGGATGAGACAGAGAGAAAGATGTCAGCAAATAAAAAATGCCTCACAATTTATATACCTCAAGGGCAGAGCTTGCTGTAAACCGGTGAATGGGTACGATAAAAGTGACAGAGTTGTATTTAGACATATTCTGAGGTGACTTCTTAAAAAAAAAGACAAAAAAACCCCACAGTCTTCAAAAGAATACATTTAGCGGTGGCTTGAGGGAGAGAGCTAGTGCTTGTCTTACACGTTAGCCAGATTGAAAAAGCATGTCATCGTCTGCTTATGACTACCTCGTGCCTCAGACAATCGTTGCTGGGCGTCGACTCGCTGTTGACTGTTCGCAAAAGCCAAGATGACAGAGGCATCTAAGGAGGAGGCTTTCTGATGAGAAGTGTTTCTCTGTGTCAGAATAAAGCCTCAAAAAAGAGCTTTTCTTTGTGTGACAATCGGCAACAACTCTAATCATGTGCCAGTCCTGGTGGAATGTGTGGATGTGTGCTTTTGTCCTTCCTACATTTCATTCCATTCTCGGTAGATTGACTTCACCAGGGGACATAGAGATCAGGTACCTCCTCTGACCTTTTGTCTGTAGATCACAGATAATGCACCCCAATGGACAAACACAAACGCACACGCACACGCACACGCACACACACACACACACACACACACACACACACAAACACACATACACAGGTGCAGCACACACACACACACACACACACACACACACACACACACACACACACACACACACACACACACACACACACACACACACAATATTGATTTTCTTCTGGTTTGTCCCCATCATTGAACATGAAGACTATTTTGAGTTTTCCAATTCCACCATTTCAGTGTTTGCGCCCAGGCATTTTGAGTGTTTTCGGTCATCTTCTCGTGTTTTGATAGAGTTCCAAACAAGGTCCAGTTCGATTTAAGCATTATGCTCATTATAAACAACAAATCAGGCGCTGATAAAGAAGATCACAAAAGGGGCAGATATTTGGAGTTTAAATCAAACCAGACGTGAGTTTATTACTCAACTGACATGCAATTGGCCAACAATTGAAAGTTGTTAAGAGCACTGTTAGGGAGTATTCCCTACACTGTTTGTTGACAATTGTGTAATGGACCTTTACAGTAAATGAATGGCGTCTTCCACTGAATTTGTTACAGACAACCCCCAGTGTACTTCTTCTAATGTCTAATTGTACATTAGCGCCTACCTACAGTGTATACCTTTTCCATGTCTGCTTAGACAGAGCTCTATTGGGTGGCTATTATACTTTGTGGTCGAGCCTCGTGCCTACTTGGCTTACTGTGATGCAGTGGATTGCACAAAGCTGCATTTCCATTCTGAAGTCATCAAACTGTGTGCTTGCACCTCATCTATCACTCTGGGTCTGTTGTGAAAATTTCTCTCCTCACATGCGATGTCCCTGGCAACACGTGAAATCAATACATATTAAAGAGATGCCATTTGTCTTTGTTCTACTACCATTCGAGGGTCGAGTGGGGGTGGGGGGGGGGGGGGGGGGATCTCATCCATGTGAGAAATAGCCTTTTGACCATGTCCACATTTGGAGTTATTAAGCTCTGGGAAAATGTCACAGCATCCTAATACTCAGCTGACATTTCCAGAGCCAGGATCAGACAAAACACAGATATGAGACAGCGGCAGCAGAGGATTCTTTCAAGCATTCAGGTTGCATTTTTTCAGAAGCCTATGTTTTATTTTGTTCAAGGGGCCTGGGCACAACAAGCACAAAAAAAACAAAGAGGACTGGTTACCTGATGTTGTTTTCAATATGTCTGATGTGTTCCGCAAGCCCATGAAATCAAACTGATAGAGTCGCCAGGACTTCTGGTCTGAGGCTTCAATCGAGTTCTTCTTCCATTTGTAAATCATCTCGTCCCGAGGATAACCATCTGCAATTGAAAAAAAAAAGCCACAAGTCAGTCAACCACCACAGTGCCTGTATGAGTGATGGGCAATGTTACACTTCACTGTCATTTGGGTTTCGGTGGAGCACCTGACTGATGGCTGGGAAGGGAGAGGTAGACTGAGAATAATGACAGTAATGATAATGGTGTTGTTTGGGAGGCCATTTTGTCATAATGGCATTAATCGGCTGGTTTTGAAGGTGTTTTGCCATAACTCTATCCAGGCTGGTGTTTTGCCAGAACTATCCAGACTGGCCATCCATGGCCACTTCTAACCAGTCAGGATGAGTAAGATGACCAGGTGCTAGACTGAACTCTTGATGTGCAATATTCACCCCTCTCTCTTTCTCTCTCTCTCTCTCTCTCTCTCTCTCTCTCTCTCTCTCTCTCTCTCTCTCTCTCTGTCTGTCTGTCTGTCTGTCTGTCTGGGGTTTGGCTCTGATCATGAGGATTTGTAGGCAGCCAGTTCTGTAAATCACGTTACACGCTACACCCTACAAGGTACCAAAATAAAGCACATCCTACAAACACCACAACATGGCATACTTTACAAAACAGAAAAAAAAATATTGGTTTTGTTTTGATTGATAGAAATGTTACCTCTGACAAAAATGGCAATGTTTTCATCTTGATTCACACCCAGATTAATACTACAACATAATTGAATTTCTTTGCAAATGTGCATTAATCCTGTTGACTTACAAGTAAATGATAATTATGCCTAATAGTCTTCAGAGGTAAGAGGCGTTCAATTAACAAAGCAAACTCATTAGCTGAGGGGGAAGAGGCTCTCCCTTAATTGCTAATTGTTTTCAAATATTCCTGATGAATGACATTAGCATCCTACTTCCTTTTATTGTTCTCTCTGAGTCTCTCGGCTGAATTTGCTACATTAAACAGCCTCAGGTGATGCTCGAAATATCACAAAAGACTGCTGCAGAACTGGAGAACAACTCGACGGGCTTAAACAAATGTCCCACACTCGACACGCATACTCACAAAAGTGTGGACGGTGTTTCATATTGTTTATATCTCCAAAATGCTGCGCACAGGAAAGGCTATTATGGCGAGATTGCTCCAGGCCAGCAACTCCGATTGAACTTCCACAGCAGCTAAGCACAACCAATGCCCACCCGGAGTCCCTGGAGTGTTTTCTAACAAATGACAACAGTTTACATGATTGCTGGACGACTGGCAAATATTTAACAGCTTCCCTGAAATTAAGGGGGCTGCTACCCACTTCTGTTTTTCTTTTTTGTTTGTTTCTTGCCCTATGAGGCAATGAGCTACACTATGAGTATGGAGCAGGGGGTTTATTGTTGCGATCAATACAGCCTAATTGCCCAACAAGTCATACATTCACAGAATCAATTCAGGATGACAAATGTAGCAAAGCTGGTGTTAATGCAGCCAGTGAAACACAATAGCTTAAAGAGCTTCATTGTCACATCAACCGAGAGGTCATTTATTAACCTACATGTTCAGCATGCAGGAGTTTGGTTAATTGGCACAAGAGGGGGATTAGACCAATGTGTTTCCGTATGAAAAGAGGGTATTTGGTAATTGGAGGCTTCCTCCATCCATACAACACATCCCAAAGGGCCTGACTTTGCACAACTGCGTGATCCATCAGTAGAATGGTGAGGAATAGATGTACTGCACTGTAATGCATGCACCCATTAATGTAACAATGCAACATGAAAAGCCTTCTTCTAGTCCACACATTGCCCTGGTATTGAATAGTCTGAGACCACCAGACAATGAGCCATCACACAACTACTTCAGAGCAGGGGAAGTTGAGGCACAAGTGGTTGCGTTGTCTGTCCCACATTCGGATCTACGTGCCCACGGAGACCCAATCTCGAATCTGACCCATGGTCACTTGCTGATCCCGTCTCACCTCTCTCTCCTCCACTAGCTTCCTGTTGTCCCTTCACTGTCCTATCTGGATAAAGGCAATAGGCCCGGAAATATACGGTAAAAAAACCTTCTTCTGAGCTGATGGGCCAGTTCACCTGATTAGTATTACAATGACACTACTGTTTGGTTGGCAAAGCCCTCTCTTTGTCTTTCTCTGTTCCTGTTTGTGTCACTCACTCCATCTGTCTCTTGTCTCTTCTCTTGTCCCCATCTCTCTTTTTTCTCTCTTTCTCTCTATCCCTCTGTTCTCTCTCTCTTTGTTTTCCATCGCTCTGATTTTTCCTCCTACAACCATATTGTACTTAGTTCATTATCTCAGCTTCTTTAGACACACACACACACACACACACACACACACACAGCTCCTGGGACTTGATGGCCCTGATGGCAAGCAAATTTCACTTAATCAGGAGACACACACAGACAAAAAGCCTTGCCATCACCATGGGAACAAGGCCACCACCTCCATCACTATGCTGTGGTTCGAGTGTGAGAAAGGACCAGAAATGCAGTGTGTGCGTGTGTGTGTGTGTGTGTGTGCGTGCGTGCGTGCCTGCGTATGTGTGTGTGTGTGTGTGTGTGTGTGTGTGTGTGTGTATGTGTGTGCGCCTGTGTGTAGGTGTGTGTGTGTGTGTGCGCCTGTGTGTGGGCGTGTGTGCCTGTGTGGGTGTGTGTGGGCGTGTGTGCACCAGTGTGTGTGTGGTGGCTGTGGGTGGCCCTGGACTGCAGAGCAGCAGTGATTTAAACTTGGCCCAGTGCGGGGAGCGCGAGCTCATCAAAGCAAATCACTTTGTAATTTTGATAATTCATCTCGCAGAGAGAGGCCATTATCGATTCACGGAAGATAAAATGCAACCCATATATCTCAGTTTGCACATTCCTGTACTAAAGCGCTCACTGCCATATCGGGACCGTGCTTAAGGTGGGACTGGGCACAGGGGCGGGTGGGGCAAGGGGGTGGGATTGGGTGACGGACTGTCAGAGAGATTTGTGACCCGTGCAATGACCTCCAACACCGCAGCAGAAATTGCAGCAAGAATCACAATCGATTGTAGATTAATGCTACATTAATCTTTCTTCTCAGGAGGGGTCAGGTGAACTCGTCATGGACGTGCATAGGAAAAGACAGGATAGAGAGTGGAGGATGAGAGAAGAGAGGTGAGGTGAGGAGTGGAGAAGAGAGGAGGAGAGGAGGAGGAGAGGGACTGCTGCCTGTCTATCAGTCTGAAGCCGGCAGGGGCTTAGAGTTGTTTAGCTAGTTGGACCAGCAGTGACCCCCTGACTCTTCAGGAGGTCTTTTATCTCTGAAAAACAGCTGTGGAACATCAGCTAATAGCTCTGGAAAGCCCTTGCATAGCTGAATCTACAGTGGCCATAGAGAGAGAGAGAGAGAGAGAGAGAGAGAGAGAGAGAGAGAGAGAGAGAGAGAGAGAAAGAGAAAGAGAAAGAGGGGGGATTAAAACAAAGAGGGGTGGCCCTGGCTCTAGCCTTCCATAATATCAAATCCATTGGACCAGCATGGCTATTGGCTTCACATCACTACAATGTTTCAGGAGGTAAATCATTACATTCTTATATGGTTTAGTATACAATTCAATTCAATACATTCAAGATGCCACATGAAACTAAACTGAGAAAAAAAGTCAATAAAAATAAAGAAAGTAGAAATATCACATCTATGTTCAATGTATCTATGTATCTATGTACACTACACTACATCTACCCAACTGCAATATGTTTATGGTGACTTAGACCATCACTTGTGGTCTATTCGTCCAGTGAGGTATTGTAACTTGTGTCTTTTTTTAAAACGGATGCTGCCAAAAACATGAGGAGGAGAGAGGAAAGGCAAAACCCTGCTTGCTGCACGGTGCATCCAGTTTATTGATGAACCGATGCTTTGGTCATTCAGTCAGACCTTCATTAATCAGAGAACATGAGTGAGCGATGGGGAAGTTATTCTGAGTGGCCCCCTCCAGAAGTGACACTCAGCCTCATAAAAACACTCCGGCTCCATGCGCTCAGGAGCCAAGTGGAGAAATTGTTTAGTCACACGTTTTGCAGCGGACGGCTGCCAAAGCCACCGGCCGCCTCCGCACTACGGTAATGAGGACAAGTCCAGTGGCGGCACTGCAGTGATGGGAGACGCATCCGCGAGGATGCATCAATCCAGGCCAGAACAGAGGAGGAAGCTCACACCTACACACACACACACACACACACATGCGCAGCTCACAGGCTCCAGTCCATTAAAAACCAAACAGTTTTCATTGGAGTGCAATGGATAACTAAAGAATGAAATGGAAGGTGTCATTGAACTAAACAGGAGGGTGTGAAACGGCAATTGAACAGCAACACAGTCCACTTCAGACGACGATCAGCGGCAACACAATGCACGGGACTCACGATTTGTTTATTTCGCATCATGTTTCCCATGTGACACCTAACAACTCATGAAATGGATTCTAGGTTCATCATATGAATAAGTCAAGTTTTTAAAATTCGAAGCAATACAGCGGAAATGTCCTTGTGCAAAAGAAAAAACATAGGCTCCTCTGCTTTGTAACAAAACGCTCTGAATGTTATAATATGAGATTCATTATTAAGTAATAGTGACAAACCAGTGCATACATTCACTACAGAACACACAAGAGCTCCAAACATTATGCTCAGTAGCAGTTGAACATCAGTAGCAGTTTGAATTTGTTTTTTTGGCTCCCAAATGTTCATATCCAGTAAGTGATGGCAAACCAGCCAGCCAGTGAAACCGATATCCGCTGATGATAACCCACGAGGAAATTGAGATATGACTTAGACCACTTCACTTCCAAGCACCAGACACGGCAATGTTATGCGCATAAGAGTAGAACTCTGAGATAGCGAAACCATTAATCCATCTGATTAGTCTTGCTGTCTACAAACTAATAACGCTGGCTTTCAGAGGAAGGAATTAGGCATATGAAATGGCCATAAGGTGAAAAGCAAACTCATCTCATCACAGCAAGCTTAATTTAAAGTTAGCTCACAGCGCATCACTCTGTAATGTATGAGCCGCGAATGACTTCTCACAACAGATATATTTAGAGTTTGTACTTTTCCTACAGTCCATGAATGTCTGCTTTACTTTGTTCAGAGGATATCTTGTTTTCACAAACTCAATAAAGCATCTCATCTGCTCCTTCCCTTAACTCCCGTATTTTATTGGCTAATCATTCAATTACTTTTTATATCTTCATCAGAAACCTGCCTCTTGGAGCCTTGAAGTTGTCTTTCATCTTGGTTAGCCTTTTCATGTGTCATGCTGACATAACGTTAAATGGAATTCTATTAACTACTTATTACCTTTTCTATTGATTTACTTCCACACAAAGAGCAAAATTTCATATCCTTTTTAAGTATGTCTTTGCCCATACCATTATGTGAGATTGTATAACATTGATCTGAACAACATTTTGTAATGGACAGAACATACGACCTTCTGCTGAGAGGCTATGTTTCTTTCATGGTAAAGCACGACACAACAAAGCGAATAAAGTTTTAAACAATGTGGCTTCCAATAACAAGAACAACATTGTCGGCACACACCAAATCACAGTGCAACGGCCTTTAGACACTATGGTAAGCAAATCAGGCTTACATGTAGCAGAGTTATAAACCTGTCTGCTTGTGTGTATACAACAGCTCACCTGGATAAAGACAATGTCAGCTATGCAATATCAGTGTGAAGAAAGAGGAACAAACATTGGGGAACACTGACAGAAAAAAATAAATTTCTCTGCCATCTGACAAAACGTGTACCTCGTGCAGCTCAGTTTCCTAGTGAACGTGACCGAAAGACGGCCATCTTTGTCAGAGGGAGGCGATTGCCTTGAATGGGTGTCTCTCATCACACTGGAGCCTAATTAGAGTCAAATCACTTGGAGCCAGAGGGCTCTCTGTTCACAGCTATGGACATGTGACCGCGCAATTCAATGCACGCCAAGGGGCAAATTATTCCACACATCACGGCCACCTGAAAGCGGCGACAGGATTTTGGAGTGTGTTCACGGACGTCCCTATGGCGGGGGCCGAGCGGCTTTTGATGGGGATGTTAATGGCGACCACCCCGACTCCCAGCTCTCCCGTTTCTGCCTCTGAGTGGGGTCAAAGCGATTCTCTGAGCTGCCAACACATGGCAGATGGATCTGACACACACACACACACACACACACACACACACACACACACACACACACACAAACACACACACACACACACACACACACACACACACACACACATATTGTCAGAAAAATGCCCTCGGCTTTGTGCCACCTAAGCCCTGTCAATCACATAGCCAAAAAATATGAAGCCTCATATTTCCTGCAGGAGGGAAGATCTAGGTGGATTTTTCAGCCTTCAAAATAGAGAATAGGGGTCCCAGGGAGACATCAGCTGTTTCGTGCCGTGTGAGAGAATTTGAGGAATGGGAAATTCAGAGACCTGGCAGGGTACCTGCTCTCTTTCTCCCCCTCCTCTCTTTCTCTCTGTGTTTGTATGTGTGTGTGTGTGTGTGTATGTGTGTGTGTGTGTGTGTGTGTGTGTTTGTATCTGAGAGACAGATAAAAATGTGTGTGTGTATGTGTATGCGTGTGTGTGTGTGTGTGTGTGTGTGTGTGTGTGTGTGTGTGTGTGTGTGTGTGTGTGTGTGTGTGTGTGTGTGTGCGTGTGTGTGTGTGTGTGTGTATGTTTGTGTGTGTATGTCTATAACTAGCTGTGAGAGGGAGTCCAGTAAATCTTGAGATGGTCAAGCACACAGTGGGGGAGAACAGGGCAGACTGATTGTGGCACCCAGGGGTCTCACCCGTCTGTGGTAACCCAGTGCCTCTTGGTGGGGGGGTGGGGGGGGGGGGGGTAGTTGGGGGGGTGAGGGGGCAGTTGGGGGGGTGGGGGGGGGGGGGGGGGTTAGCAGTGACATGCAGGTGGAAGCTTTTGATACAGAGATGGGATTTGACTTCCTGCTGGCAACACCTGCTTCTCAGTGTCTGACTCTTTTTGTGTGGTACTGCAAAAGACTGCCTGATAACGTCATACATGTATCTATGTGGACATATACAAATACTGTACTTGCATGTTTCACGTGCGATACCGTGCAGGTATTCAATGAATTTTTTTTGTTATGTGGCCTTTGCACGACGGAGTATTAGGGCCACACATGAAGAAAACAAATATTTTTGCCCTGACAAGATTAAACTCAACATGTCAATTTTAAAGTCAACAGGTCGACATTAAAGTCGAAATTTCGAGGATAAAGTTGAAATGTAATTTCAACATTAATCTCGACGTGTCGACTTTAAAGTCGACATATTGATATTAAACTCAACATTTCGAGAATAAATTTGAAATATCATGTAGACTTTTATCTCGACGTGTCTAAAGTCATTAAACCTGAACTTACAGTTTAAACATACAGTTCAAGCTATGTAGGCCTGCACTTCCCACAACTTCAGTAGGCTATTTGACAGTCATGAATGATACTGCCAAAGGTGTTGGGCTATTTCTGATGGATTGCTGCTACGTGGAATGTCTATTAACTCATTGCAGTCATCGTGAAGCGCGTATATCTCATCTTTCTAAAACTGCTGAATGTCTCACCTGCATAAAATATAGTAACATAAGTTATTTTACTTAGAATACATGGGGTTTGTTGCCTGGTCGGGACGACAGTTTAATTCGTCCCACATAGACATTCAGAATAAGCCTGTTTTGCATCCATTACAAACCGTGCAACGTGAAAGTCAGTGAGGACACCTATTGTCTACTCAATAAGCATGAAGTCGAACCTTTAGATGAAACACATTATTTAAGAATAAAGAATAATAATAATAGCCTAATGACAAAAACGCTAATGAAGTTTACTTTTGACCATCAAATTATTTATCGCCTGTAACTCTGTGATATTACAGAAGGTAGGCTATAAAACGAAATTATGTGGCTGAGCAATGAGATATGTTCTATGTTTTGTCCTTTTGTAGGCCTATAGCTTAAACTGTAGGCCTATGTTTTCAGTGTAGGATTTCGAGTTTAATGTCGACATGTCGAGATTAAAGTCGACATGATATTTCAACTTCATTCTCGAAATGTTGAGTTTAATGTCAACATGTCAACTTTAAAGTCGACACGTCGAGATTAATGTCGACATGACATTTCTTCTTTATTCTCGAAATTTCAGGTTTAATGTCGACATGTTGACTTTACTGTAAAGTCGACATGTCGAGTTTAATCTCGTCATGGCAAAAACATATTTTTTCTTCATGTGTGGCCCTAATACTCTGTCATGCCTTTGAGAGTTAGATCGAGTGAAATTATTGGTGTAGTTTTACATTTCTTTAATCTAGCAATGTCAAAGACCATGTTGTATAGCCATGATATTAATTTCAAAAAAAGGTTTATATAACATACCCAATTATTTAATTGTTCAATTATTTAATTAATCAAGAGTCATTTTACTGTAAATTGAGAATGACAAAGTCAAAGGTGCATTTTTAAAATAGATTGTATTCTGCCAGCACTTCCTGTTATGGTTGATTAAGAATGTGAACCAGGCTGCAATGTCAGTGACATTTACTTGGTCTGAAACCGCTGTGAAAGGTATGACTCAGCTGACGCCAATCCGCCGTGCAAATTATGTCGGGTCATCACCCTGGAAATTGGAGAAGCGGTACTTTGTGCGTCTGCGAGCACAAAGGAGTGTTAAAATGTTTCTCCTCGCTCTTTAGAACAAGGTGTGAACCTGTGTGAGGGGTCACTGCGCTGAGATTGGGGGAGTGTGTGGGTATGTGTGTGTGGGGGGGAGGGGGCTGATGGTTACTTCAGGTAATCTTTATCATTGAATGCGGTTTAAAGCCACACAACGTCGTTCTTTATACCTTCAAATAATGGCTTCTGACTTATTTGAATGCCACACTGATTAAAATGAAGTAGAGTCTCAAGTATTCACCTGGAATATCAGGTAGGAGCATGCTCCTTTTCCTTGGCTTTATAGTCAAACTGAGAGAGAGAGAGAGAGAGAGAGAGAGAGAGAGAGAGAGAGAGAGAGAGAGAGAGAGAGAGAGAGAGAGAGAAAGAGAGAAGGGGGGCCTGAAGCTGACTGATCTCTACCTGATAGGTACTGGGCTCGGCTGAGGTTATGGATCCTGCTGCTATCTGTTTTTGTCTCTGGCACAGTTCTATGGAGAGTGAAAACTCAGCTCAATGCCTGGAGAGAGGACAGTCATCTGTGCTGCTCAGGGATACTCAAAGTAAGACAGAGTGACAGTGAAACACTACTGTTTTCATATGCCACTAAAACATAGCCATGTTGCCATATTTGGAGTTGAAGCATTTCCCCATGCCATGGAAACTTTATCATTCAGTATATTAAACACATGACCAGCTCAATACGCAATAGATTCGCTGTCAATGGTAAGTTAATAGCAATGTTGAGTGGTTATCCCATGAAAGTGCAATTTGTTCTCAATTAAATGATTTTGATGAGCTTGTTCAATCTGAAAAGTTACAACACAGAGCTCCACACATCATCACACTAACCAAACATTCAAGCACCACAACATACTCACGAGTCACGACTGACCCAGAGAAGGACAGTCACAGACCAGAATGGTCAGGTTCATTCACCGAAGAAGCTAACCATTTAGGAATACACTGTGTGTTCAGAGCAGGGTAGAGCTAGCCATTTCATCATGTTAGCCCTGTAATGAATGACAACATAACTCTGACCATATATTTTGGAATAAAGAAAGAAAGAAGCAACTTCAGCACATCCTTCACTGTAAACATGACATCAAGCTCTTGCTTTAGACACATCTTAAATAAAGTGTTGAACGCAGCCAAGCAGGGCTAATTCATTCAGCAAGGATGGCATGCTCTGGTGTCAGAGAAAGAACTGTTTACATACAGATGATCTGATTGCGAATGTCTGACCTTAGGCTAATAAAACTGAAGTGTCTCTGTGTCTCAACAGCAAATGGTGCTTTAATTACAGTCAGATCTATCTGAAGAGGCATTCAGGATGGAGCAATGCGAGTTTGGGAACACATTTTGAAGACAGAAATGACCTCTCTAGTCTTACAGTATGTCCTGTTGGTTTTTGAAATAAGATCTGAGAATGCCTCTTGAAATAATCAGAATGGCCCACGACAGGGGTGAAAATGATCTGAATACATTCTTCATCGGAATGTCTGTGACCTCAAGAATTCCATTTCCTTTTACTTCAGCTCCCTTGCCACCATGCACAGGCTGCTTCATACAAACCAGCTACAAATGACTTTATCCCAAATAATATGCCACACTACATTAGCTGGAGTACATTGCTTGTATGTGGGTGTGTAAGAGCTCTGAAGGGGGTGATTGCCTTTCTTTCTTTGTCTCTTGTTGTGGAGGAGATTTACATTACATTGCACCATGTCTGACGTGTCTTTTTTCCCCCCTCTTAGGCCCCAATGTCCTCATAAAGAGACATTTTACGACACAGTCCACACAGCATTTGGTGTTTTTTTTTTTTTTTTTAGGTGAGAGCCTTTTAGCTGCCTGGTCACTGGAGCCTACTAATGCGCAGCGAAATGAACTAATGCCAGCAGCATAAAGCAACCGATTTTCCACCACCTGCCCTGTTACGCCATCTTGGCGGTATGTTTTACTTTGGGGAGGTACAATACAAATCCACTGCAGCCAGTCTACCAGTCTGTTAACCGTGCTATCGGTTGTTTTGGCCAGGTCTTAAATGTAAATTGGATTTGAATTTGCTGTGATGGATGAGAAAACTTCACAGCACCTGCAACATCCCGCATTCTGTTAATTCCCTCAGCTGTTTATAAATCATTTAATTAAACGCAGTGACAATTGGACCAGTTGCTAGTAAGTGATCACTTTCTATTTGACCAGCTTTGGAAGCACAAGGGAGAATGCAACAGCTCCAACAGTAGATGGTAAAATGGCTTAACGATTCACTCACGGTATTTCATTGGTTTCTAGATGAACTTAGGTTAATTCTGTTCTTTCAACTAACTTTACTTTGTAGCATTTAAGGCACTTCCCTGTGGTGCAAATGCTTAAATTTGAGTAAATCTACCTGAAAAAGAAGGAAGATGCTACTTTAAGCTTTAAGCAAATTGTTTGAAATTAGCTATACAAAACATCATGCTGAACAACAATCCATTACATTGCTTCCACTATTTTTTTTATCATCTTTTCTCAACTCGAACTGTCATATACAGTACAGAAAAGCACCTTCCTAACAATTCCTAACAATTCAATATAAATTAGGCAGCAATATAAACACATTTATCGTTTAAAGCAGAGAGTCCAGCACACGGATCAAAGCACCTATGAGTCCACTTCAGCGGTCCACATTATATCTGACACATTTTGCTCCTGCTACTCAAATATAGTCTATATTTACTTCCTCATTTCTTTTGTATTGATAATATCTGATCAGGGAGTCATTCTGCAAGCACAGCAGCTCACATTTATTGCAAGAAAACCTATTTATTAAGCTGTGGAAACATATGTCATATTTTTTGTTATCCGAGTTGACAATGGCAAGTCTACTTGCTAACAAAAAAACACAGAGTTTGATGTTATTTTTTAACTTATTCCTTCTTTGATCATCAATAAAGTATTGTTAAAATACTTTGTAAAATACTAGTGATAACATAACATCAAAACATATCGGCACCTCCACATTCTCCTCTCCCACACAGAAGCAGAGGATTCTCTCTCTCTCTCTCTTCTATGACATATTATGTTTATGGTAATGAGCTCTAGGATCTCTCACACTGCAAACAACCCAAACTCCACACAAGCCAAAGTTTGCTTATCCAGCAGACACCATGATGAATGCATCTTTGATACGCTTGACGTATTTCTGTATTTGTTGCAGAGAGAGAGAGAGAGAGAGAGAGAGAGAGAGAGAGAGAGAGAGAGACAGAGACAGAGAGAGAGAGGCAGAGATGATGAAAGGGCTCGAGCGGAACTCACAGCTGGAGAAGATGAGGGGGCAGGAGTGGGCATCCATGGGGAAGTTGTGCAGCTGAAGCTGGCACTCAGCGTTGATGGTGAGCCTAGAGAGAGAGAGAGAGACACAGAAAAGCAGCTCCATGAGTTAGGCTGCTCCTCACCTCACACCGTGCAGTCACATGGGGCCTGTAAGAGGGCCATCGTGTCATAAAGCTGAAAAGGTAATAACCGATCACATTAGGAGCATTTAATGCACACTAAGCTTGATTTGTTGCTGCCCAATATATAATATCCGATTATGATTAAGGACAGTTATTGCAAATATATTTGATGTGTAACGTCCCCAGGAGAATATATCTTTTATTACAGACAGTTATAGAAAATAGGCAGGCCAACAGAGGGCCTGAAATGTATCTTTCAAGTATTATTTGGAGTCCAAAATGGGTCCTAATATCATGGATATGTATATTTTTTTGTGTCTGTGAGCGGGTGTGTGTGCCTGTGTGTTTCACCAATTGTTGCAAAGTGTGGGGGAGAAAGAGAGGGAATGAGAAAGATAGAGAGAGAGAGAGAGACATAATGTGTGAGGGTTTTCAAAATTGAGCGAATAATGGAGTACACATGAAGGTGTAATATATACAGTGTATATTGGCAGATATCAGTGTGTATGAATGGTGAGTGAAAAGTATTGATGTGATTGATTGCAATCTTAATATTGGAATGTATTACTCGCCTAACTGAAGATTGATCATGCATGTATGTGTTTAAGAACAATCATGAAACCATAACTCAGATCATAGAAATGTTATCATCAGCGACAGAGGTGGATTACATTTTGGAAACTTATACATCTACCAGCCACTGGCAGATGTTTGGTCATATTCACCATCCACTCAAAAGAAAACGATCACTTTGTCTGGAATCTACGAGCCACTTTCATATTTTACCACCATTTGGCTGGTGGCCGGTGATAATTTCCATCGTTGGACATACTTCATGACATGGTTGTTAGTACATTGTAATAATGCTGTTATTGCATAATAATGCTATAAATCGAGGGCTGAGAACCAAAGGGGCGTAAGTGACATTTTTACCAACTTTACAGGAGAGCCAACACAAATCGAACTGCTTCTGTATGTTCACAGTTAAAGACTTTTGGTTTTTGTTCAATAACTATTTTTATAAATATTGTACTTCTATAATTGTGTCAGCTAAGAGAGCTCATCAAGAGCTTTCAGGTGATATATATAACTCAATTTTGACCAAAATGTCACTTACGCCCCTTAGGTCAGCCCTCGAAATACTGTACAATGCAATATAGAAAGTGACTAAATGTAGAAGAAGAATGTTATGTAAATATCTTTGTATTATTCATTACATTTTGTGGATGATTTTTACTTTCCTCACCCTTCTTTTACACATCCCAAACAAAACATACAGGTATCAATGATGCTGAGAACAGATGTTAGAGATACAATTATGGAGAGTGAGAGTAAGCGAACAATGTACAGTATCTTACTGACTTGCTTACAGTAATGAGGAGGGAAAGTTTCCTCAGTTTCAAAGGAAAGCCTCTGGAGTCAAATGTTGTAAACTTGGAGAAAGTGCACAGAACAACTCATAACAGATGCAACTTGGCATGTCTTTCCAAATCTAAACCATTCCAAACCCCATTTTCCACTGTAGCACAACAAGACCTCCACATTACAAGCAGTGAAGGGCATGGTGCAAAAAAAACTCAAACCGAACCTCTTGGCAGCCTTCAGAGGGCTGATACGACCTTGGTGCCGAAGTCTAACAAAATATTTTGCTGTTTGCAGAACACACTCGACAGAGGCCCTGGGACAGCTTTGTTTGAGAACTACATCACTTTGGGAGACACGACGAGTCAAACAGGATAGGAATGAGAGGGTAAGTATCCGAGACAGTTCTCATTTGTTGGCTTGTGTCTGACGGAGGACGGAGATTGGTTTTGTGTATTCCCCACATACACCTGTGTCTCACCTCACACCCCACAACATCGCGCTCCAGTCCCGTGAGATGGGGAGCAGAGATGTAGGCCAGTGACGGCGTCACAGAGAAATGCCTTTGACTGCGACAAGAAAAGTCACATCACAGTGTGACTGTACAAAACAGCATGTTACACACACAATGTGGACAGCAACAGAGAGGTTTCTCTCAGAACTATTTCGAAGTGAGTTTAAATCCAAAGTACAAGGACTCTTGAAGCATGCTGCCCTCTACTAGCCTGGTCCTAACCATCCCATAATACTACCATTTCATTTCGTATTATGGTCTGGCATTTCTTTGCTCTGAAGCGCTTGCAGGAAGCGGGAAGTAACGCCCAGTTCTGGTTTGAATTGATTGGATAGCTCTCACCCAATCGGCGATAGTTACTCATAACAACATAGCGCAGGCGTTTAACGTCATCGTCACGAGCGCCCTCCCCCTTTCGCCCCCACCAACCCGTCTCTTCGTTTATTGGCTGCTTTCTGGAGGGGGGGCGTTCTGTTACAATTCTACCGAGCAGAATGCTCCACAGAGGAGCACGGCCAGACTCGTAGTGGAGGCAATCCTTGGCCGGAAGTACGTGGATGGCTCGCGAGGCTAGCCCTCTACCCCAATCTTGCTATGCTAGTGAAAGTGGAACTTAATTCACATAGCTGTTCCCTGGCTCAGATCTGCTCCAAAATCTAATAGGTTCCTCTGTGGCCCATCCTACACTGTTCCACCAAGTTTAATAAAAATTGGACCAGTAGTTTTTGCATAACAGTGCTTACGGACTCAAAACAAACAATAACAAGTTCAAGTTATTTATATAGCACATTATCATACACAATAGTCAAGCTTGGCATCCAAGATTGACTGTCTAAGGGTGAGTAAGTGATCACCTACAGCACCAATTCTGAATCTAAACTGGGACCCAGTGCCAAGACCTGAGAACTGGAGTGATGTGCTCTATTTTCTTTAGCTCAACAACTACAAAAACATAATAAATCATAAACATAATCTCCTTGTTGGACGGTAACAATATATCAACATCAGGTGTTAAGACTGTGACTAACGCTAGGGAATAAATTATGAGGATATCTGTACAGACTATCTAAGCTGAGAGTGTACAGAGGCCTGGCGCGAGGGAGCATCCTCATCACCTGAATAGCCTCCATTGTTTATCCGAGCTGACAACAACGCCAACGAGAGCAATTAATCTGGAGCATGGCATTTCACTGCCCCCCTTAATCATCAACTACCACTGGTGGGACTGCAAAGCCCATGAATATTGATTCCCAATGTGCCTCTGTACTGAGGTGTGTGTGTGTGTGTGTGTGTGTGTGTGTGTGTGTGTGTGTGTGTGTGTGTGTGTGCGTGTGTGTGTGTGTGTGGTCGTGGTGGCAGTGGGTGGTTGGGGGGTTTTAATACTCTTTGTTCCTGATTGGACTGTCATGAACTTGCCTGTGAGCCTGAATGCGGGGTCTTCCTGTTGCCAAGGAAATGCTTGGCAGAGCGTTGGAGACAGGATGACAAAGTTGCTCTGCCTGGCTGTGAAATCTCCCCTGGTCCAAATAGCAACTTTGCATCCCCTGCTCCTCAGGAAGCAGGCTGGAGCACTAAATAGGCCACTGTCTTAAGTCCCGCTCAAAGAAATAAATTAACCAAGACGCACTCCGCCAAAAATACATTCCTTTCGCTGGAGGTGAGCTTTCGCTCTTTTTGAAAAGTATCTCTTTTTTTGTGATTTGGCCTTTGGTTAACCAACAAAAACATGATTTTTTATCAGTGTAAGGTAGCTTTGACAGGGCCTTCATCAGTGTCAACCTTGGGAGAAAGTATGGAATGCTTTGGATGAATGGAAGAGCTGGAGCTTTTACACAAGTAAGCGAGTAATTTCTCTCATATAGGAAAACCCTTACAAAACATTGAGTCAAGGTCAAAATAGGGCTTCAGAACTATGTACGAGAACATAAAGATGTCTCAGCATACAAAAATCATGGATGGAATGGAGATAGGATAACTCCATGATGAGTGCAATGTAGGGATGATGGCTCTCTTATAGGACAATACACATCCCTACACTGTTTTTTTTGCCACTGCTCTTCTTACTGATGTGAATGCAATGTCACACATTAACATCTCATCAATCAATTAGCTGTGAATGCTATTTCCCATTGTTGCCATGGCTACGACTACAGACTATATTGATATGGAACACTGATTATTAGACTTAATTTTTTTTCTGTGTGTGCCCTGTTATATCAACATAACAGACATCTATCTATGCGATGTTAGAAATGAGAAATTAGTTTTTTTTTTTTATATACATACATGTAAATGTGTCTGTCTGTGTCTTATATAAACGGACATGCAAGGCCCACTCCTCACTCTCCCACTCTTGGGTAATGAAATAAAGATCTCTTGCATCTTCTAGAATCTCAGTGCTCTGGGATGGAGAGACATTCAAATATTTTTCAGCTAGAACTAGAAAGGCATTTGGATTTTGTCGACCTCTATCTGAGCCAAATGCAGTATCTCATAATGTGAAAGTGAAACTTTGTTCACAGCCATCCCCTGCTGGGGACTCAACTCATTTGAATGTCACTCAGCAACCATAGGATGACATCAGAAAAATGTGCAGTGGCCTATTAAAGGTGCTCTAAGCGATGTTACATGGTTTCTAAGCTAAAACGTTTTTTTGTCACATACAGCAAACATCACCTCACCATCCGCTAGCTGCCTGAGCCCTGAATACACTGGAAAAAGGGGGTCTCTGTGGACAGTCCAGGCTCCAGAAATGGCAACAAAAACAACCTGGTCCAGCCTGGACCATAAAAACATAACCAACTGTTCCATCCAATCACTGACAAGATGTGCGTAAAGGAGAGTTTCAATTGCATGAGAGGGAGGGAGGGCATAGCGAGCTAGCTCTCTGTTTTGTTTGAACGACAACAGAAGTGACCCATACCCAACATCGCTTAGAGCACCTTTAATTTTTTTACAGAGCTGTATATTAATGCGACGTGTTATGAATGTGACTGACTGAGAAAAGATGATATGGATATCTTCATATAGAAGCTCGACTGAGTCTGAGCTGTGAGAGTATATAGCGTACTAGTGAGATAGAGCAATTATCTTTTTCCGCTGTGGCGCTGGGAGAGAAACACACCCACACCCGTCATCTTGTGCGCTTTTAGTGAGCAGAGCGGCCTTACAAGCAAGGAGAGGATTTCCATGGCCGACCGAGCCATTCACCCCTCTCTCTTTCTCAGTGCAAACAAACTCCATTTATTTATGAAGAAAAGAGCCGCAGGCACCAACTCCCTTCACATCTGCTTTCATTATGCATGTCTGCGATATTGTTTACATATTGTCTCACAGCGGCAACAACAGAAAAAGCAACATAGACAAAACTTAGTCAGTGGGGTAGGTCATGCAGCTAGCCAAAGCTTCACACACACACTGTATATCCTGGGGAATCATTTTCCCTATCTTCCAATATTTCGTCCCAGCCCACTACACAGTTATCTACAGAATGAAGACCTCTTGTAAAGTTAACAATAATGATTACAACACATCAAGAGGGCCTTGCTCTCCCTTAGCTCAACGGGTGGTGGAGACGTGATGCTACATGCACATTGTCAAAGCATTATGCTACTGTGAAACAGATCCTGAAGCATGGACTACAGAACCAAACCAACCTCAAACGGAAAAATCTGCTCATCTGTGAATTGAGAGGATCAAAGGAAATACGTTGAATGAAGTCAGCTAAATGCACTAAGTCTTTCACAAGAAATTTAGATGAATATCAGTTCAGTTTTGGGGTTTTAAGACCTGTTTTGAGACCTACGTCTCCTGGTGGTTCCACTGGTATGTCTGCCCGTCCCGTCACTGGTACTTTTGGGGCCGATTTAAAGATGGTAAACAAGGTGTATGTGTAAATGTTGCGTAGTTCTCGCCTCTGTTTCTGATAAGCCCGGGGCCTGTCCAGATAGCAGGCATGATGAATGGTTTGGAATTTGCGTCTGTGAATCTGAGCGTCTCTACGGTGCCCTCTTCCTCTGGACTGTTCCCAAAAACACGTTTCGGTCCCTTGCGCTCCAGTGATGTTGTCCCTGTCTGTCACGGCATGTACGAAAAAAAAAACTGTGTGTTTATTTATGAGGCCGATAAATAAGATCAGGCAACGCGACGCATTAGGCTGGCTGAACTTTAAGCGGCCTTGTACGCGCTAAACTTTCCCGAGCTTAACTCAGAGGCTGTGTCACGATGACAGAGCGGCTTCGCTGATCCGTGGCATGCAGGGGCCACAATGAAGTCACATTTCACATGTCTAAGCAGCGCCACCACAATCTGCCAGTTCACCCGAGGCCAGGAGCAATCTCTGGCAACAAATCTGGGACTCTTTTCCACCAAAGGCATTTCAGCAGAAAGATGATTGAAGATTTGTTTATCCTGCAGCCAAAAAGGAGAGCGCTTCCCAAGGAGACGAGGTGTTTTTTAATGGCTTCCACAAAGGCTCAGAACAGAGTCGAGATCTGTCAAACTTTATAATGGCCAAAGCTGTCAGGAGGTTGACGCCTGTGCTCATATCCCCCCACGAGGGAATCTTTAGTGACACTCTAATATCAAAGTTATTAACAGCTGTGACAGGGACAACTTTACTGTTGTTGAACACTTTGATTTGTTTTAGCAAGTTTGTCTAATTTTAACTTTAACTGACAACATTAAGGAGGCGAGGTAAAAGAAGAGGGCCTTCATGGACAAAAGAGCTTGTCACTGAAATGGTCATTGATATTCTTTAAAAAAAAACAAGTGCCATCTGATTACTTTTTTTTCATTTGGATATTAACACAATCCAATTAAGCAGACTCCTTTTGTGTTCTCAAGAGGATGAGTCACACCAACAGTCAAGGCTACAGATCAAGAGCTCAGAAAGGACTGGTCCTGTGAACAGATGTCTCATAAAGGGCCATTTGTAGTGTTTATTTTTTTTGTTTTTCATCTCCACGTGTTCATATGTCACCTTTAGTGTGTTAATATCCCATAATTATTAATGCAGTGTTCATGTGAAATCACTTCTGAATGATCATCTATTCTAGTGCTTTCTTTCAAAAGGTTTTGGTTTTGGAAACAACTGTTACATTTTAAGGATGTTGCTGCTATCAAAGAATGTTGAACAATCCTTTCAGAAAGTTTCGAATACACAGTATTGTTTGACAGTAATGGTTCATAGTCTTTGGTAGCATATGCAACTATATCTCACTTTTGTCTTGTGATATTCAACTACAATATTTTAGCTCAGTAATAAAAAAGACACACACTCATGCACGCACACACCCGCGCGCTCACACACACACACACACACACACACACACACACACACACACACACACACACGTCAAATTTACCTCAGCGTGTAGAGGATCTTTCCATCATTCCATATTCTAAGGAGTTGATTAGGTGTGGTAATCCAGTGAGAGTCTGCATTCTTTGAGTTCCTGAATATGGTGTCAGGCAGCCAGATCAGACCCACCATGTTGCTGTTCAGAGTCAATATTTTCATTGTGCTGTTGTATCTTAGTCGACTGTCTGTCCATGTCTGGGCGAAAATGATGTCGATTTGGTACTCCTGCAACAGAATCACAATAGGGAAAAAAAGAATCAATGAGTGCTCATTGTTAGTGGCAAGACAGGTGGTACTGCCTGAATCTGTGTTAAAAACCCATGCCAATACATGGAGTAAACCATAGAAAAGTCCAGTGCATCATCGAGCGCACTGAGGTGTCAAACTGGTGCAACGTCTCGTTTGGAATAAAAACAGTAATTTCAATTGATTACCTGCCAAAATGCCTGGAAAAAATCCTCATCTTTTCAGGTAATATGTTCAGGCATTCCTGGGTAACCCTCAGCCCTTATTTGTTCACAATACCGTTATAGAAGTCAGGCAGCACTAATAAGAGATGACAGAACGAGCTCTCAACGAGAGAGGAGCATGGTGCAAATCAAACCCATCCATTTCCAAGCACAGACATCTGCTCCAGCGCTTAGAGGAGCGAGGTCTGCTAAGTACCACATCAGAATGTGTTTAGAATCCATCATGTCCTGAATCACAGCAATTAGCTCAGGTCAGACATCACCAGTCAGTGACAAACATCACCAAATGGTCATAGGTGTGCCAATGTGTGTCAGTGACAAAATAAGGATAAAATCTGTTTACCACGTGATGTGGTGATGATGTCAAATTCGAGCTTCAAATGGCAAATACCAGTGTCAAATAATTGACAGAGGAATCTTACATTACTCCAGTCATTTCACAAGTCTCAACCAACCATTCCCATGGAACATTCCCTGATTTTGAACAGTGTTCAGTTAATTCCATGCTCATTGGTTCTATTTATCACATGAGCAGTATTGACCATGTTTACATGCAGAACCCAATCTGTTGGGTCAAAAGGCCTAAACATATGTCTGAAAACGTAATAAAGAACTTAAGTTAAGTAAGTTCAAAGCTGGTTGATGCTAGCCTGTCTCCGCCCACCTACGTACTCATTTCGATTCAGCTGAAGACTGGCAAAGATGTGCCTTCAACGGATTTCTTATAAAACCAACTGAGAGCCACCAATCAACCAGCGAACAGAGGGCGTGGCTGAGAGTTGCAAGTCTATCGTTATCGTTGTGTCTCCCCTGGTTAACATACATAATTACCAAACGTTGGTTATTACAGTATTGGTTTAAAGGAACTTCAATGATGTTTGCCAATGACGCCTGACCCGATTCTTTGCATGCAAGAGAAACGAAGTCAAGAGTCTGGCTAGGCAGATGTACTCTTAGCATGTAATCCACATAAACATGTGGTTTAACACTGACCACATACATACTTAATTATCCTACAATAGAATTTTCCCACCTGAATATGCACAGTTGACCCTCGAATCACATAATTAGCCGTATACAGTCGCTGTACGTCTGCTGTACTGAAACTGATCAGATTTGGGATAAGTCTGTTCTCTGTTCTATCCTAAAATGGATAAACGGGCTCTGTAGATGTGGCTTAAGGGATTTGTTTAGTCGCTGGCTGTATCCCTCTATTCTCACTGTGAACTTTGCGAGTCGCTGAGGGACGTGTACACATCCTCCGCCCTGCCCACGTCAGAGAAGCGTTGCTTTAATAGAATCTTTTCATTCAGGATTTGGGAGGTGGATCCCAGCCAAGCGAGCTGATTTGGACAGAGGTCAGGATCAGCTTTGCGTTGCTTTAACAGGGATTACGCATTTGAGCGCTTGAGGAGGGAAGACCCAGAGTCATAAAAAAAAAAAAAAAAAAAAGTATTTTCCCAGGCCTTGAAATCATTTGAGGATTTAGTGGGATACAGTGTCCATCCGATCATACCAATTTCACAGATTAGCAGAATGGTGCCTGGCTAGAAGCCACCGAAACTCTCTATGCCACATCCTACAGCCCGCTTTGTGAAATAGCACCCCCAAAAGAGCCAAGTTGTGGGAGGGGAGAGGAGAGGAGAGGAGAGGAGAGGAGAGGAGAGGAGAGGAGAGGAGCAGAGCGGAGCGGAGCCCGGAGTGGCTGTTAATAATGTATCACGCTCAGGCACCAGGTCTCCGCTATCCTAAAGTGACTTGTTAGCAGAGGACCCCGGCTTAATCACACTGAGCTTTTACCAGAGCGGGAACATGCCGGGGATCTGGGCCATCTGTTCCGGACTCTTCCACTGAACTTACATTTGGGTGACAGGAGTCTCAGTGCACACCGCTTGTCGGCTAGCCACCGCGCTTACTGAAGATAGGTCAGAGACAGAGAACGAAAGAGTCAGTGAAAGAAGGAAAGAAAAAGAAAAACAGAAGTAATGGTGTGCCTAGGACAATAATTTTACTCTACCCCCTTAAAAGCAAATAGGCTATTTGGATTTTGGGAGCTCAGGGTTATTCTCTCTAAGGGGTTATTTTCTGCCTCAAGGACATCTCAACACAAGTTACAATAATGGTATTCCACATGTACTGGATGTCTTTTTTCTTCATTAAATTTCTTGCAGCTTGGTCTCAAAATGTTTTCTTGATTTCATTAGTGTAGAGTTGTGATAATGACCACCATTATGGTCTACTGTGTTGTCCAAGCTGGGACCTTCAACTGGATTAGTCTCTTCCTCAGTCTCACCCATTCATGTTAATGTTTTTGTTTATTGTCTATTGCATATTGCAGATTGTGTATATGTTGTATTGTGTCTTGCCTATTACACATTGTGTATTGTCTATGTGCTGTATTACATTTTGTCTAGCCCAATTTTCTGTCTGTATTACTAGACACACAATACCTTGTGTGTACCACTGTAACTCACCAAATAAATATGATTCTGAGGTATTTCACAAAGAGTCCACTTTAGCTACAAGACAAGACAAATACTCTACAGGAGTGTATACAGTATTTGCAACATCCTAGTTCTTGGTGTCACTTGCTTGGCCTTCTGTTGCTTGAGGGACATTCATAAATTCCCTATTTGTGTTGTATTTTACAACATACTGTACTAGAGAGTACATGCAATGTCTACAGTAAAATCAAGCGTTGCTTCATAACAAATGTTAAACAAACAAAAGATGGACAAAGTACTTAATTTGCCCCACTGTCTTAAGCCATAACTTTGCAAACAATTCCACTATGTCCTCATAAATGTCATGTATGTTTGGATTATAAAAATGTCTTTTTAAATGAAGTAAAATGGAATCCCAACAGCAGATAAGGGCAATTAAAGCAAAATTAAGGGAACATTATAACTCCAAACAAAATATTCCTGCATATTTTCCTCAGGGAAAATGATTGACATTTCACGTGGCAGTTTTAAGTCCCGAAAACTGAATGTGCACATAAATAGGACAATTAAAATTTCCATTTCAAGCGTACGCTATGATTAGAACTTCCGGACGGTTCGATTAAAATGTGTGCATGCGTCTGAAAAGGTCCTCCTCGCGTGTGTCCTTATGGTAATACTAGGTACGGACAACTAATGGTCTCATTATTCATGCAGCCTTTGAAGTTTAGACTGGGCCCTGAAACAGTCCAGCTAATTTACTCTTGCCAGTCCCTCCGTCTGGCCTGTCTGGGAGTTGACCCCCTCAGTTGTATTAAACCCAAATGTTGGAAGGGATTTCAGAGGACTAATTACAACCACTGGAAATTCTCTGATGATGTCAGTGTAGATCCAGTCATTGACTCCAAATGGACATACTACCTGTGAGGGTGGCCCAGCTCCACCGTACCTGCTCTTTTGTTACCATAGAATGCTGCTGACTTATGACAACCTTGTCAGAATGTTTACAGAATATTTTTTTTCTTGATCTTTTGCAATCAATGCTTTTCCCAAACATTATTGAACTGCAGAGTATTTTAATGCATCACACCATATGAGACAGCAAAACAATGTCCTTCAGAGTGTGGTCTCTCTGCCCGTCGTCCAGTCGTATAGCCTTTCAGGCTGAATAGTCGCTGTCGCTCTTATATTGTTCCGTCCAGGCGTCCTAAAACCGGACGTCACATGACCTTTCTCCATATCAGCGGACAGGATCTTTTCGCCACCCGTTTTAATTTGCCGCCGCCCGTGGTCATAAGGTCATGACAGCTTAATCGCAGTCTTTTGTGTGAGAGGTAAAAAAAAAAAAAAAAAAGGTAGACAGGAGAATGAGGACAGCACTTCTCCCCAGGTCAAACAAGCATCCAGTGGAGAGAGAGAGAGAGAGAGAGAGAGAGAGGGAAAAGGGGGAAAAAAACAGAAGCGCAAAGAAATAAGATAAACAGAACTAATTTGAGCTGAAGCCATTGCAGCTGGGCACAGATATACACAGACGGTGGCTTAAATAGAAGAGGAAGGCAGACAAATACAGTCTGTTCTGCTCTTGTGCGTTTTATGATGCTGAGCTGACCTTCAGGTTCTCTCCCTGGAGTTCCATTACAGAAGAGAGCGTTGCAACTTTGTTGTCTTAACTTTTGAACGAAGAACAAACCCAAAGTTGAAAAACCCTGGCCTAGTTTTCACAATGAGGCGATATCTCTGCTTCTCACGCGCCTGATTGTTCCAGACTGATACACCATGCATGCAAATAAACAATATGTTTTGATAATTTGTGTGTCTCTGAGCCTCAAAAAGCTGAAGCCAAAAACGGTCACAGTTCTCTCCAGTATATTTGCTTTTGTGGGTGAAGAAAAGGCAAAGTGAGCTTATTAACATAACACAATTCATATACATGCTTGGGTGATTTAAAATGGCCTACAACGGAATGGATAAAGAAGGGTAGAAAACTAGCGAGGGGGGTGGGGGCCACATTAAGGAGGTGGTCTAATATGCAGACAGTGCTGGGTCTGACAGGTCTCTCCCAGCGTGCCTGGGAGCCCAGTTTTGTGGCACTAAGTGAACGCATGACGTGTGACCGGGAACTGACATCCCCAACGTGGGGACCTTCCCAGACATGCCTCTGCCTTGGTCATGAATACTTCACCACAGTCCCTTCCCTGTGGACACAGTGATGGCAAACGATTTAGACTTAGATTAGACTATAGATTGAGACTGCACTGCAATCTGGCTGTGTGAGACAAACGATTTATTCACAATTCAAGTCACAGCGTCTAACTATGGCCAAGCCTACATAAGCCGAGGATAATGTTCTGGTTTCTTTTAAAAGAAAACATGTAGGAAGTGTGTAGGAATTTATTTGGCAACAACTTCATAAACCATTACTGGGGTATTCAGTAAGTCTGATTTGAATGTTCATTCACAAATTCTTTCTTTCCTTCTTTCTTTTTTTCCTGTTAAATGTTCAGACTTGAGTCATGAGTCCATTAGAAATGTGGCTGCACTGCAACAGAGTTAATGTATCAATGCAGGAAACATCACAACGTAGCTAAACCATATACAGATATTCGGTTTCAGGCTCTAGTGTAATGTTCATTCTTAGAGTATATTTTACCTAAAGCCCATTTCATTTACTGCAACATAATGATGACTGTACTGTAGGCAACACTTTTATGTTGCAGTGAAAATGAACTATAATATCAGTAGGCCTAATATATTTACACATATGCTCAACCTGAGGCTGTGTCGGTCCATTAAATATGCAACAGAATATAAGCAAGTATACCGGTAAAGCACTTACCAGCTACTCAGCACTTACAGAAATGTAACTCATCAAGATCTTCCCACACTCTGCACGATATACGCCAAAAATAACCCGTTTTTTTGCAAGATGATTATTTCTACATCCCCTGACGAATTCACCTATTCAGTGTACACTTAGATATATTTCCTGTAAACAGGAAGTTCCCTGCTGAGAATGCGTATGGAATCCAATTTCTGTCCCTGCATGAAAAAAATACTAGTTTCAAAGGCTCTATTAAACCAGTAAATATCCAACTGACAATGATTGAAAGAGAGTTTAACAAGAAAACAATATGCAGATTTTTATCTTTAGAGCTGCGTGATAATAGACTGAAATATAACAATTTCTGAAAAACAAACAGCACACCAGCGCTGTAATAAAAATAGGGAAATTAAGAACAAATGTGAGAATGAGATGCGATCATAATTTCCCCATGTTCCCCGCATCCATAAAACACTGCTCCAACCCAGCACAATGAGATTTCCTGCAACTATAAAATTCTATTTCTGGGGGACATGTTCCGTTATACAGGGTTTATTGTGACCAAAAGCGATATTTGTCATTACGGTAAATGGTTTAGCTCCAGTTCCAGAGCGTGAGGAATCATTTTCCAGCAGATTCCCTGTCATCCGAGATGACCAGGCGCGCTCATAAATGATTTCCCTTTCCCAAAGCCTGCCGCACTGCCAACACCCACCCACCACCACCCTCACCCCCACCACCACCACCCTCACCCCCACCACCACCACCACCACCACCACCACCGCCACCACTACCCCAGGCCAGGATGGATTGACTGGGACGATACGTCGATAAGCAGCAGAGGCCACACGTCGTTTCATAACACTGCCACCATGCACAGCGCTTGCTTTTGATTTGTGTGTGGATGTCTACATGGCAGGTGATTTACGTCCCCCTGACGTTAATTAAAGTCCTTGTGCCATCCATCATCTGTAAAAGTGGGACATCAGATGGCTGAGAATGAGAAAGTGGGGGGCGTGAGGGGTTGAGAGGGCAAGTCTACAAAGCATTTTTTAGCTAAGGTCAGTAGGCATATAGCTGGATGAGCAACATGTTTTGTGTCTTTAAATGTGACAATGATGATGACAGATTTGTTTGGGTATTATGTACAAAAAAACAAATAAAGACATCCAGAGGAAACATGCTGCAGAAGGTAAACTAAAGCTGAAAGAAACCACCTTCAAAGTAAAATGGCTACATAAAAGATCTTCTCTACACAAGGCTCCTCTCCCCCATATTTCTCATTCATCAATCACTGAAAGTAATGAAACTCTGCTGTGAGCACACAATGTAACCTCACAACAGTCTCCAACAGAAAACACTGCTGTTCCCTCTTGAAAACATCCTCCACTTTTCTTTATAATCATATCACCATCATCATAATCATCCATATATCTCTACACAGGGAATGCATACTGTATAATCCCGTGTCCCATATACTGCATATCCTAGAATCTATAGATGATGGAATACTGCAGCACAGCTTCGGTGTGTCAGTCAGTCACACACTGCAGTAGAGACTATGGCAGTCAGATGGCAGAGAGAAAGCTCTCTCCTCTCCGTGGCTCTCCACCCAAAGGGGGATGTGTTGCTGCTGCTGCTGCATGCCTGGAGTTTAGAGCGCAGCTAAGCTGGAGAGGAAGGGGGGGAATATTGAGAATGGCGTCTGATGTTACAGTAGGAATACCCCAGGAGTCACGGGAGAGAGCTCCACTCCGAGAGCCCCTTTCAAGTGAGGAGCAAAGTGCTTACTCGGCTATTTCACGGTGAACCTTCCGTCTCTCTCTCTCCTTCTCTCCCTCCCTCCTTCCCTCCCATCGCTCCCCATACTGTACTTCTCCATACTTCTCTCTCGTTCTTTGACCCTCTTTCTCCATTTTTAACCATCTCTTTTTTTCTCTCTCCATGGTTTCCTCAAATTCCCTCTCTCGTTCCTCTCTCTTTTCTCTATCGGTTTCTCACTCATTTGCACTTTCTTTCTCAATGTTTTTTTCCCCCTCGCCTTCCTCCCTCGATTCTCTCCGTCTGCTCCTCTCTCTCAACCCTGTTAAACAGATTTCCCATGATCTCTCTCTCTCTCTCTCTCTCTCTCTTTCTCACTCTGTCTTGCATAGTCTTTGTTCATCAGCAGGTGTGACGTCAAGAGGCAGGCTTCTCTCTCCAATCATCTCTCTCTCTCTCTCTCTCTCTCTCTCTCTCTCATTGATGAGCGGGGCAGAGAGAGCAAGAACACACCCCGATTTTAAACTAGGGCACCCCGTGAGGCGTTGATGCTTTGCCAGATAAATGTTGGCTCTGCGCAACTCATGCAGCAAACCCCCCCTGGCCCCGTGCAAACCCCGAGCCCCGGCCAAACAGATCTAACTCTGCTTTAACTGGCAGGCTCAGAGGCATCCCCTTCTGTCCTCCATACCAGGGCCCTGAGGCCCCTGACTGACATGGAACCACAGAGGCTTCCAGTCAAACCGTGCTGTACTGTATATGCAGACTGCAGCTCCTGCAGATCCAACGCACTGTTGAACTAAGCTAGTTATTCTGGGACCTAGAGCATGATGCCCCTCGCCCCCCCACCCCTGCAGACATACAGTGGGCCCGTCATGACTCTAGATGCACTATAGCTGAAGTGCCTATACATAAATAAACCTGTGGCACAGTGCGGGGCAGATAACACTGTACCGTTATGCCGTGTTACTGCTGAGTTATGGGTTTTCCATAGGGTACACATACTGACCTATTTTGAGATGCATGCGTTAAGTGCATTTACTGTAAAGCGTGTCTGGTTCACTTTTGCCATTTTGACGGTAGAATAAGCAACCAGGCGCCAGGCGCATAGTTCAAAAGGGTGCTTGCTAAGGTGTCAGAGGTTATCAGACTAGTTAGACTTCTTGACAGTACACACTCTCAAAATAACTGCATGTGTAAAACTGCACATTTCACTACAAGCCAGGTATTCTTGGTCAGTGGCGATATCATTTTCAGTGTTGTCAAAATAGCAATTTGTGATCATACGCCTGATCACATCTCGTTTTTTTTCCATTGACACGCCTGTTCAGTCAACGATTTGGAAGAAAGATTAATTTTTCGACGAGACAGTGTGCACTCCTGGCAGAAGAACAATAACCGTGTTGGTCATAAACTAGCAAAGACAGTTGTGCCGTGCCTGGTGCCCGATGTGTCGGGTATAAGATATGGCTTGATGAAAAGCATCTGCATGATCTGCTAAATGAACAGATGGGAATGTTAACTTCTGCTGCAAGCAGTAAGTGGAGCTATGAATTTCATTTCTTGAAGGGTCTTCTTCTCCCAAGACTTACCATCTATCGCTATTTAGTCCTCTTTGAATGTGATGCTAATGTCATCAAATGCCTTTAACCATGATTTGCGAGTCACAACTTTGCTCACAGTGTCTGACAACATGTGATTTCATACACAGACTAAAAGACCCCAAAACAAGACTCTAGACAAGACAAAACCAAAAAACGTGATGACGTCATATTTTTCTAGCTCGGCCCCACCCATCAGGTATGTCCATTTTCATTTCACTATGATTTCACTCATCTGGCACCTGACTAGGCTGGGTGAACCTGAACTTCCAGGAAATTTGAATTTTGCCCGGCAGCTCAGGCTGCAAACCAGCAGATCTATCTCCTCTTTTTACTGCCAGAACCTTTGGCTCCAATCAGAAACAAGCTTATCCAAAAGACGCACCGGATCGTTGGTCTGATTGGTTAAATGACTATCCAAGTGTACAGAGTCATCTGAACGATGCCCACTGATCACGCCTCTTGTGCAGTAGAAACAAAGTGCAGCCTCCTCAGACTAATGTTCAATCTTAAAAGATTGAGTTTAGTATGGTGAAAACCAGACTAGCACCTGACAATACACCAATGTTTCCCTCAGCCCCCAGGAAGGAGGGCCAATCAGCAACAAAAGTGGATGACGTTAGTGTCTCAATCAAAACAATATTTTTTCCCCTTCCTCCTCTATAATGTAATAAATTTTACCTATATTATTATCTTATTTTAACATCTCTTGTTCCTTCATTGTTTCTTTAATCTCGGCTTCATTGAAAATGAGGGCTACCCTCAATGACTCTCCGCGAATAAATAAAGGTTGAATGAATGAAAGAATGGATATTTCTAAAAAATGCAATCAGAAGAATGTGTATGTGATTGTGATTATTTACTATGAATGGCTCATCATTTCAAGTTTATTTCCCCATCCCTGACAGACAATGAGAGAAATGGCCAGCACACTGAAACTCCCATCACATTCCCTTAGTTCACTTTCTGAGTGAGAACAATACACTATATCCTACCGAGGCAATCTTTAAAAAAAATAAAATAAAATACCTTTGACACACACAACCGAGTCATTGGTGTGAAAACAATCATTTACACAACAGCAGTGTGACAATGTGGCACCATAGCGCATGAGCTCTTGGAGTTGAATAGCAACGCCTTCCCCCCAAGTCTTCTCTGCTGTCTGCAAACCAACAATAGATACATTAAGGTGTCAGATTATGGTGTAAGGTAAGGTGAGAGTCATGCTGGGTCGGATGAGGTCCAGAGGTATAGCACACATTTGCCGCATCAGGGCCAGACCTGGGCCGGGCTCACTTAAAGACGCACCGGCACTGCGGGGGTTGGTCACCTCCTTCCACGGCTGGACAATCAGGTGGAAATTAAACATGAGGAAGGAGTGACCAGAGCCGTCTAATGTGTTTAATTCAAAATGAAATTGGGAGCATGCAAGGTTAACCAGACAACTCTGCATGCACAAATCGATTTGCAACTTAATATTTGCCATTTCCCACCTACGGCTTTTGAAAAGAGCTCCCCGCCACTGCTTTCTGCTGTGTACCAGTAATTTAACAACGTTTTTTTTTGTGTGTGTGTAACCACAGCTATTGTGCTCTGGTTCAAAGGAACTCCATGTCCGTGATTGCTTGGATTTCATCTTCTGCTGAATATGTACCATTGAATCATTTATCATCCTTTTTAACATCAAAAAGAAGACGGCCAACTAAAAGGTAGCGAATGTAAAAACCCTATGTGAACCTCCACAGAGTGCTTTATTTCTCGGCTGTATTTAAGTAGCACCTCAAACCATGGAGGGCGTGTGTGTCTGTATGTGTGTGTGTGTGTGTGTGTGTGTGTGTGTGTGTGTGTGTGTGTGTGTGTGTGTATGTGTGTGTGTGTGTTTCTCTCTGTGTGTGAGTGTGTGTGTGTGTGAAGTATTTCCTCTGACTGCCTTTGCAGTGTTTCTGCAAAGTAAAGATACAGGCCCAGCCACAGCTCAATGAAGAGGAATCAAATGAATGCATAATGATGATACACCCGGAGTGCATGTCCTGCACAGCATTTGACTTGCAGCAATCGTTCCATTTGAGAAATAACAGCACAAGATGCCTTTGATGTTCATCTGTGTTGTAAATGGCATCAGTCCAATGCACCGGCAATAGCTTTCAGTGTATTTTTTTTAAGAAGCTCCTGATATTGCAATACTTACTTCTGTCTTGCAAGCTTCTATACCTATGATTACACCCAGTTTGTAGACGGCTTACACAGTTGACTGAACATTGCACTGTACCACTTTATATGACAGTGCTTTTGATGTGTTGTAATTATACCATTAAGTACGGCGTTGCACACTCATAATTAACTTTTAAAAGCACAATTATACCCAACACTTATACGGACTGACTGTAACTCTAATTCTATCCTCAAACCTCACCTTACTGTTGGTATGTACACAGTATCAATATAATGTACTCCTTGTTAGGCAATAGATTGCATTGTACTAGATTTTATTCAATTGTGTAATTACAATGTAACGACAGACAAATACAAACTGTTATCTGTTGCAGGTAGCGGTAGGCCGCATAGATAAAAAGCCCAAAATGCTTGGCTTGCTGCTTTGCAGTGTGGCAGGTGGGATTAAGGACTTTGCAGGGCAGTCTCCCTTGAGTGATCATTCAGACAGCAGCACCTTCCACTGTATCGGGTGTATGAGCTTTGCGACATATGGCTTTATCAGATGTCTGACTCAGCAGAAAATGAACGTGTCAAATGAGCCTGAGCTCACGCTGTGAATGACTGGAATGAGAGTTTGACGGCTGTGCTGATTCAGCAGATTTTCCAGTCATCTGGAGGAATCAGTATCTACTGAAAAATCTTACACAACCACTCTCCAGCCTTCCACAAAAAAGGAGATTCCAATTCCATAATATTATTGCTGGTGTGCATTCAGGAATGATATTTCTGTTTTTCTGCGCCATTTCATTTGTCACCATTTTTTTATGAAACATTTCACTTGCCATGGGGTGTAACGGAAGTGTCCTCAATTGGATTGACATGTCCAGAACCAATTAAACTACAGTTCTGACCTTTTGGATGTTTACACTTGCACAGTCATGTTAAGGCATAGAGCTTTCTTCAGTGTGCATTCTAAACTGAATTAGTTCATTAGTTAGATTTGAGTTAGATTTATTAGTTAGATTTGAGTAGGTTGTTAATCATGTCTTACTATAGAAAAAACCAAGGAAGTTCCTAGTCCTCCACTAAAAGATACAGACACAGTGATTATAGCTTATTTTAAATCTATCTACCAGGAAATATGGAGAACCTTAAAAAGCAGAAACTTCTAGAGAAACGTTTCTAGTGAAAAGTGGTGAAAAACTTCAAGCGGCTGGATTTTTATTCGGATTGCGATCACAAAAACAGAGGGAGGTAATAACGTCTGGGAGTCTAAGGACTCGACAGTGAGATCTGCAATGGAGATTTCAACCTGGCCACTCTTTCCTGCTTGAAGAGACTTAGAGAGATAGGATACCCTGGCTGCCAATTATTTTGTATGAACACTGCATATGGAAGGCAGGGGTTGGACTTCTTTAGTGTGTGTAACACAAACGCTATTGGCAATTCAAACATATGATGTTGCAGGATAATTAACTCCACGTCTCACTGCCAACAACAACCCAGCATCCATTTCCCATTTGTGAACAATCCAATGGCGACGTGTCAAAGCCAAGCGTTGCAGTGCAGAGGCACGCTCTCTGTAGTAATGTGTGTGGAGCCCGAGAAAGCAATGAGCTGTTTGGCAGCAGCTTCAGATGGAGCCCTAATGCGCGTGCTGCCTACCTCCATTTCTCTCGCTCTCGCTCTCTCTCTCCCCGCTCCTTTACAGAACTCACAGGCTCTGTGAGTGGGCGGAAACACCAGTGGAAGCTCTCGAGTTTCCCAGGAAGCATCAGTCTAAGCATGCCTTGGCCTGGTGAGCGTTTAATTGGACGACATTTTTTTTTCTCTTTCTTTTTTGGAATCGTGCTCCCTTTGAAATGGAGGAAAAGAAACACTGCGCTTGTGCGTTATGCCAAATCACAAATCAACACGAGAGGCTAAACGCATTGAAACAGAGTTATTGCCTTTGCATTTCTCTCACTTTGTGTGTTCGAGTATGTGTGTGTCAGTGTGTGACGGTGTGTGTGTGTGTGTGTGTGTGTGTGTGTGTGTTAGAGAGTGTGTGTGTGTATCGCTATATTGGGAGGCTTTTTGGTCTTGAGAGTTGGGTGATAAATTGCAGTGACTTTGATTTGTTGGGGAAAATGCCCAATGCCATGCCAGGGCCAATTTGTCTCCCAGAAAGCTCTAAGGCAGAGATAGTGATAAAACGTCCCCTCTCTCAGATCAATGGAGTGGTGTAACACAGGCAGCCCCACTCAGATCTCCACTGGCACCCAGCTGTCAACCAAGCTCTCATTTCCCACATTTTCTGGTGCAGGAAAGTGAGGTTTTGCACAGTCATCAACTGCTATGGGAAAAAAAGATACACGCTTAGTGCTTTTGGGGAGGAGGGGGGAAAGGGAGCAAACTTTTGCAAGTCTGAGGTTGATGAAGAAAACTTGTAATTTCCTAATTTCTACTTTCCCCATTAATTGAAATGAATAATTGATTTAATTGAATATTTGGCTTTAACCATCTGTAATTTCAGGATATGAGAAAGGAGATATTGACGGTACGGTGTAAGCGCACTGTGTGTGATGATGGGTAATACATGAAAGCCTCTTCAAGGCTATCAGTGAAGCAGAAAAGATAGGCTTCTCCAACATATGAAGTTGTTTATGTTCAATGTCAAATGTTTCTTTTCAAGGAAAAGGGAAAAAAGCCACCATCAAGTCCATCCATCCAGAAAATGCATGGTCAAGTCTGATTGGGTGCTCTCAAGACTTGACAACTTGAATGATTTGTTTCATTTGCAGAAGTACACACAAATTAATGAGAATATATTATCCTCTCTAGACCAGAAGTCTGTTCCGTGACTTCCGTGGCTTCCCCACCACTTTTTCAAATAATATCTGAGGCTCTGTTTAAACAAAACAAAAAAAAACAAAAGGTACATTGACTCAGTGCCAACACTAAACTTCTTGGTTTAGTACACAAGGGTAAGAAGAACAAGGGTTGCAGTACTTTATCTCAGGAGCAGCAAAATGTGGAATGATTCCTTAAAGGAGAATACGGTGTGCTTTAAATCTGCACCTGCTAAACTGATGTGCATTCGGGTTAGGCTATTTGCTGTGGCTTTCTTTAAACACCATTGCTGCTATTTCCCACTGACTGAGAAAATCGCTGCTCTTTTGAAAAAGACATTTTCTCATCATGAGGACTTTCACAAAGAGGGTGTCGGTGGAGGAGAGAGTTTATTGGCTATTTGCTGTACATGATGATGAGGAGAAATCAAACATGAGTCAATTCAAACTAGAATACCATAAAAGCACTAGTGATGGTGATTGCCGTGACCTGATTCTGATACAAGACCTCATTCTTCTACACATGCATTGGCTTTTTAGAAAAGCAAGCATTTCAGAAAGCATTTGCTTTTTAGAAAATACATAATCCCAGAATGTGTCTGTGTGTGAGTGTGTGTGTGTGTGTGTGTGTGTGTGTGTGTGTGTGTGTGTGTGTTTCCAGACAAATATGCTTACATTTTAGAATCATATCAGTTTATATTCCATGTATTCCTTTTACTGAGAGGTAAGTACACACTTTGACTGGCCATTAACTACATACATTTAACATTACAATAATGCAGTGTAATTATGGGCTTGTTTTGAGTGATTTGCTTTTCACTTTGATTACATACCACCTGGGGCCTGATTGGAGTGCCAAAGGGCTTTGCTTTTGGATATTCCATATTTTTGTCAGGTACCACGATTCTCAGTTGTGGGACTAAAAGCCATTTGTTGCTGTCTGTAAAGCCTTTATGGTGTCTGAGGCTTTGTGTTGCCATCAAAGAAATGCAAGGACCTTTGAAAGACAGTGGTGATTAAAAAAAACCTTTTTTCTCTAATGCTGCTGGTGTTGGTGGCGAATGCGTTTTCTTTTTAGTTCTTCCCACCTAAAATGGGAGCTGAGCATTAAATGGACTAAAGTGTATATGCGTGCAAGTACAGTATACTGACCTTCGATGATGAAACAACAAACAAACAGTAACCAAACATAGCATAACCAAACAGTTCGACAGCCTTCAGCTAAGTCTCTTCCCATCTGTCTGTCTGAATGTGGGTCTGTCTACCTGTCCACCTGTCTAACTGTCTTCCGGTCTACCTGTCCTATAATCTTGTTTCCTTATTATGAGCTGGACAGATGGGTCTCTGTTCCCTTTAAAGAAATTGCTGAATAAAGACTCTGGTTCTCCAAGGGGAATTGAGATCCATCATCCGACCCCCCCGCCACCAACCCAGCACTGAATTCCAACTACAATGTTAAAAACAACGAGGTCATGTTCCATCATCTTCAAAGGGTTGAATAACTTTGACATAGGTGAAGGGTCACCACAATTAGAATATCATGCTGACTAACCACACACATAAGAGGTACTTGGGAACACGATTGGTGACAGGGCCATCAATGTATTATCCATGGGTAATATATACTGTAGTAACTGTCAAATAGATGTCATTTTGTACATTTATTCAAGGTTAGTTAATAATGTACAAGTTTAATTTCAGGCTTGATGTGTACATATTTGTGTAACTGAACCCATTATGATAAATGCACTGATATTATTTACAAAACAGGTATTAGGAATGCATCACAATCTACCAGGACATCCAGATGGTCTCAATAAGTTACTTCAGTTAGCGTGTGTGTATGTGTGTGTGTGTGTGTGTGTGTGTGTGTGTGTGTGTGTGTGTGTGCGTGTGAGAGAGTGCTTGTGTGTGTGTGTGTGTGTGTGTGTGTGTGTGTGTGTGTGTGTGTGTGTGTGTGTGTGTGTGTGTGTGTGAGAGAGAGAGTGAGTAAGCTTGTGTGTGTGTGTTTGTATGTGTGTGTGTGTGTGTGTGTGTGTGTGTGTGTGTGTGGTGTGCGCATTAGAGCTCCACTCCACATCAGCCTCGCCCAGGCACTGAGAGGCCTGTTTGTTGTCCCCTGTTCCCCTCACGCTCCCTGCGATGTGTGTGGGTGTTTTGCTGGTGTAGCAAACACATCTCACCCCCCCCCCCCCCCCCCCCTCCCCGGCTCCTTAATGTCAGGAGACATCGCTAATTCTCTTCCCTGGCAACTCCGCCTAACGAATCTACTTCCTCTTTGTCCAATTTCGAAACTCTTTTCTTAACAACTCTCTTTCTCTATTCTTAACAACTCCTCCAAAGGTACATTCCTGTAATATGTTCTCTTAAAAAAAACAAACAAACAAACAAAAAATCAACATCATCCCATACAATGAATCTATGTACTGAATGACTCCTGTTACGTAGGTCAGTCCAAGTTTAGAGCACATCATTTCATGTATCCGTGGACAAAAAACAAAGTGAGGCACATCAGGCATTAAAACAAATACTGTGTATATCTGAAGTGCAGACTTAAGAGGACATAATGAGGGGCCGACTCAGTGTAGTGGTAGACCAATTGAGACTAACTCTTGCTCCAATAGCTGAGGCATGGCGAACACAACAAACACCTCAAACTCACGACCACTTAAACATAGCGGCTATTAGCATAACTTCTGAAAAAAACACCCTTTGTTAGAGACTGCAAACTGACTCATATTAGCACACTGACTTATACAACTCAGATTACCTGGTTAAAATGACTTCTTATTCTGAATGCCCCAGTGAATGGACCTTTGTGTGAGCTAATGGCTAGCCTAAGATAAGCGTGGTCACCACGAAGGACATGAAGGAGGCACTCTTTCTCTAATCAAAATACCCTGCCAAGTTGCTTACAAGGTCAAACACTGTCCATAGCACTGGATATTGGTCCTGCTTTATCAAAATGCACCTAATTTGTTTTTATAATGATCTGAAGTAAAATCTTCCATCTAACAGACATACTTAAACAGTTAATTATATGGCCAGCTATTCTGCTAAGCCTCACAAGCAGGAATTCAAACTATGTTGCGTATTTGCAATGGCTAGCCAACCACTGCTGTAACAGGATCCTCTGAGTGGCTGTTGCTCGACTCGAAGAGTGACCAAATGAGCGGGCAGACCAGAGGCTGTGGGAGGACGTGTGCCCCCGAGGGCTCTCACGGATGGCATAATGGCCCTGTCTGCGGGCCACTGAGCCAGCCACTCTGACAGCCTAACACACTGCGGCCAGCTTGGCCTTCAGGCTACACCAAACCCTACAACTAGCCGCTAGCCACTGCACCATGTCCATGAAGGCCTAACATTTGCACCAGGGAGACATATGCCAGTTCTAATAGGAGGGAAAATTGCTCCTCTGCTCACAGTCTTGCTAGAATGGGAGAGATGATTGTATCTCAACACAATATTGTCTTGATATTGTGCAAATCTGTTAGATGTACTAAGTGCACTACGCACCACAGAGATGACCTGGCAGGCAAAAAAACTGTAACTGATCAGTTTGAAAGAATGCAATGTGATAAAAACAAGCCATGTGCGAGATGAGCATTCATTACCTGCAGAATCAATAAAGCAAATCATTAACACCTCATTTGATGAAGTGAGGGTGTAAATTAATGCCATGACACAGACTCAGACACAGGGTCTAGTTGGCTGAGAACACACATACATAGAGTATTTGTTATCATATTGTTAATTAACAAAAAGGGTCAGAATTTTAGCTTTGTGTTAGTACCTCATTTATTTCCAACCAAAGGGAAAGGAAAATTCTAAGAGTGAAATTCTGGTCAAGAGGCCAGGTCTTTGTGATAGCCTCTCTCCTAAATCAAAGATCAAAGGCAGGCCTAATATATAAAAAGACGGTCAAGCTTTGATTGTGATGGAAACTTGTGTGAAAAAGCACACCTGTCATGTCAAGTCTCGGGGGAAAAGGAATGAATTACAAATTAATAAATAAATAAACCATATTCAGCCACAGAGAGGGGTGGCAGGGAGGATTATCATCCCCTTTCCAAGACTACGGGACTACTGACACATGAGTTGGGGAAAACATACATTTTCATGAGGTCCATATTCAAATAGCTAATTTACCGTACTATCCCACAATAGGCAAGAGAGTAGTATGCTGTACAAATACCTCCATTTGATAAGGTCAATTCAAATAGGGGTTACTTTTCCTCTTACTCTGCATCCAGACCTTTCCTTAACTGGACAGACATCTAATTGGAGACTTAACCAGCATGCTGTCAATCAGTTTCTTTCTAAGAGTATGCTAATTGCTACAACAAGATACTGAAGATGATCTATATACCAAGCAGTAGCTCCTATGATGGAAATGAATACTGGTAATAGATATTTTCAAGAAGTACCATTAGCATAATACAATCAATCCATTAAAGTATCACATTATACACCTGAACTGATTAAGACAAAAAAAAAAAACTTAATCAAATACCATCAAAATGGCCATGAATGGTTGATGTCCAAAGACCCTGCTTTTCTTTCATTAATTCTGTAATTATTTGTTTGTAATAAATAATGGCAAGTCTATTTCAATAAGATCCCCACAATGACTAAATGGACAGAAGCACACGGGTCTGTTAAATAGCAGTGACACAGGGACTCTGTTACTGTGTTCACTACCCGCAGTTCTCTTGGCAACAATTCTGTTGATTTTTTCTCCTCTTAAAACAAGACCTGAGACTTTGTTTTGTTTGTTGCTATTGATTATTTACCCTCTTTATTACTTGTAAAACATTTCAAGAGACTGTTCCCTGTGTACACTGCTGTGAAGTACCCAGCCAGGAGGAATGGCAGAGGACAAAACTCTATCACTGCATGCAGAATGAATACAAGGACAGAACTGGGCACTCCTGATCATGTTTACCGCCAGAAGACAGTTTGTGAAATTCTGCCGACATACACACTGAAAAGAGTTCAGTGGTTGGATGGACATTATGGGATATACCAACCTACATACATGTAAGGTATGTGAGGTTGTGTGAAATTATGGACAGAGATCTTGTTTTAAAAAGCTACTCATACACCATAAGTACATAGTACAAGTTACCACTCAACATTAGCAATAAACACAATGAAATCAAATAATAATGTAGGCCTGCTGAAACTTTCCCACAGTCTGAAAAACATACCATGAAGGCCATAAACAAACGGCATGTATAAGCATTAGGTATGAACCATCAATGTCCAGTATTGACAAAGATTCTTTTTTAGTCACTTCTTTTTATCAACCATGTCTGGTATTGATCTTCTATACAGCGATCAAACACTAAAGCCTGAGGTGTAGGCTATGGGTTGTTTAATATAGCATCAGACCCACTGATATGAAAACGGCAATGAATTAACGTTCACAGGGGGCTCATTTCAGGCAACATAACTTACTTGACAACAGGGGTAATGTCAGGCTGTGTCTCGTTACAGGAGTGGAGAATGTTTTATAGATCAATTTTGATGGAAACAGTAGTGGTAAAAATGGGCAATAAAACCGCTGTGCCTCGTGCAAAACAGCAGTAAACAACCGCTTCATCATGCCAGGCAAATGAGGAACCTGGTACTGCCACACAAAATTGAAGTATTTCTGATAATGCAGCTCTTAGGATTGATATTGATTCTGTTCAGTTGCTTGTTGCTCATGCACACCATTTATGTCTGACAAGCATTGGAGTATATGCTCCTCTTTGGTCCATGTTGACCACAGGGCTTGTGATGAATGAGAGACAACTCAGCCAAACATTGTCAGAGCTTAATGCTTTTGGAAAGATATTGAATCTCGGATGAGGAAAAGAGATCAAGAGGAGCTGTTTGTAAAATGACTATTGTTCATATTTTGCTTCTGTTTCCAATTTCCTCAGAAGGAAATGTGTGACCTCACAGCCTTCATACTGTAGCACACACTTGGTCATTGTAATGTGTTTGCTGACCTTGTCTGATGAGAATAACAATACCAATGATTATTATTATGGTTGTTAATGTCATTGTAATTATTCATGGAGTTGTTTTATGACACTGGTTTTATGGGAGTGTTTCTTGTGACTGTTCCCTGTTGTTGTCAACTACTAAGAGAGATTATGAAAGAGGATGGTTGAGGGCTGGCTGGTTAGCATGTTCTCTTTAGTAGATATCTGGGCAGCAGAGCAGAGGCGATCTTGACATCATGTCAAAGCTCAGTGATTTCCTAATATTCCTTTACTGTATTTCCAGTTCTTTTTCATGTAGCACCTTTAAGCCAGCACCGTTGTGCCATGGGCAAAGGTTCAGTTACCTGGTGATTGTAACTACAGTACTGTACCCCAGGGTCAAATATACTATTTCTATCAAGACGGGACAAGTCCGGTCTGGCTTTTTTAATTAGTTTAAATAATGGAACCATGTGATTGAACGCATTGACTGACTCACTCTATAATGTAAGGCTTTACAGACTACCTGTCCACAAAATGCCACGTCCTTGATGACTATGTCCTATGTGTACTTCGCCCCTCCACCGGTGTAGCAATTTAGCAGCCTTTCATGGAGTCCCTGGACCACTCAGTCATTGTTCCCCAGCCCACAGAGCCTCCCAGGCAGCCATGATTAGTACTGGAGGATGGGGGCGACGCAGAGCCGGTGCGGGGGCTGTTCTCTTCAGGCCCCGCTGGAACTACACTACGGGGAAGCGGCCAAGATCTCTCAAGTGTACCTGGCTTTCTCTCTCTCCTCCATTCCACTGTTCTTTCCCTTTTTCTTCTTTTTCCGTTTTTTTTCAACCGCGGGTCCATGCTGGCCTAAGTTGTTTTGAACCCACACAAGATAGGAGTAGTGTGGGAAGGGAACACCATAGGACTTCTGTGTGCCTTGAAAACGTTCACATAATGCCACACACTGACATGTTTTAAAGCCTGTTAAATGTTGTGTTGCAGAGAACACTCCACTATTAGTAGTCTAGTCTCTCAAAGCTTTTTCTTTCTTCTTATGGCATTAGGGGAAGGCTGATTATATGACTTTTATTCCCTTGTTACCAAATATCTCACACCACTAAAAATGAGGAAACTGGTGCCAAGTTGGAAACTAATGGGCTGACAAAATTCTCCATTACAGAGATCTGGGATATTTTTCATGTGTTGTATTTCCTTATGGAATTGTCCTCAAGAATATATGAGTTAATCTACTTTTGTGTTTCCTGATTGTTAATAATGTTGCTGATCATCTCACGCCATTTTACTCAAACAAATCACTCCCAGGAGTTGTGTGATGTTCATGAAGTAGTCTATAATGTTTGCATTCCCCATATGAGGGTAGAGTTGTGATCATAATCTCTCAGTCTCATTACGCAATTTCAGAATAAAATTACTATTAAAACCATTAGGACGTCCCTGTGGGAGCAGCGGCAATAACAAAGACAACACCAGGCCCAGACACAAGTTTTCAAGTCGTCTGCTCCGTACAAATCCGCAAGGCAAAACCTCTCCTGTCTTGTTCATGCAAATCGAGCTTGCGAAAGTGTGCCAAACGGAAAAGGTCTGTGGCAGAGCAGCCTGCGTATCGTCGCGTCTGAGCTCAGGGGCGCTTCTGTGATCCACGCTGACAGGAGTTCGGCTGGAGGAAGCACAGATAAATTTGTGAGATAAATTTGTTTGCGTGTCACGTCTCGTCATCTCCCAGGTGAACTGGCGAACAACTCCTGGGGGGTAAGGGGGGGGCTTGGCAGTGTGGCACAAATGGCCACTGCTGCGCCGGCAGCATATCCTTGGCTACGTGTGGTTGCCTAGGACACCAAGTCACCTAGGCGTTTAAAAATAGCCCCCTCAGCACAGCGGCGGCTTGAAGGGAGCCATTTCAAATACAGGCCTGGGTAATGGGAGCAAAGCTCACCACCATCTAATTGTGAGTCATTCAGAACCGTGGATAGTTTACTGCTATGCTCAGAGTCCCCATTGCGGAAGTGGTTGCATGCAAGTACTGCATGACCACACTCCAGTAACGAGAAGATACAGTATATAGGCTACGAGAAGAGAGGCATGAACGCTATGCTATGTATTTTTTTGTACGTGATACAGTATTCTTGTTCTTGTACTTTTCTGTCTGTAGTAAAGGATACCTAGACTTTGTAATAATTACAGTCACTGATGAACTGTCACAAAACTGCCAAAAAAACCAAACGTAAAACAAAACAAACTGGCTGCTGATTCAAGATCAGTAAATCAGTCTATTAGTTACTAACTCTCCGGGGAAACGAATCAAAGCTCTGAAATGGATAAAAGTCCATCAAGGTAATGTACCTTTGAGGACTGCCATCCATTTCCTGCCATACAAAGACTACAGACAACCCTGGCCCTGTGCTGTGCAATCACTACTGCGCTCTGTCACTGTCTGTACTTTAAAGGTCAGCAGGGTTGAAATGCCCCTGTTCCCCAAGAGATTCTATTAACAGAATCGCGTCTATCATTTTTTGTTAGTGCTTCTGAGGACTTTATTCATCTCCAAACTGCTTGAAAAAATAATTGGGACATCGTATTACAACATATTACATTACTTTCGGTTTTTATGGAGGTTGTTTACTATTTCCCCCCAAAACTTCCTGTTTCCATCACAGTGCTATAAAGTATTCTCAGGTAAAGTCTGCAGAAAGGCACACTTATATGGCGTGTGGACACTGGGGTAAATGTGTGTGCAAGAGAGCCCTTCACAATTTCACAGTGGGACAGCCCTATGCCCTCACAGTGAGAGCGTGCCTTGATATACGTGAGTCTAAAGACATTCGGATTAAGCCTACAAGGAAATCAAGGTCTGCCCCACATCCAGGCCAGATAAGGGCAGCATACACTCCAACATTCCAAGTTAGCCTCTGTACACGGATCAGATCGAGGACACAACCCACACACTGACTGGCAGTTCTGTCAGAGTTCTGTTTTCTGGCCTTTTCACTCTAGTGGAGATCACAGGAATGATGTCAGCTGACAGCCCCTGTGGATGAGGGGTAATGGGAGCTTAGAGTCAGTGAAATGGAGGAGAAAGGGGGAGGAGGTGGGATGCTTGGATACGCTGAGGCGAATAATGTGAAGAGGTAATGAAGGTTTTTAAATCTCCTGGAATGCAGAAGTGGGGTGAGTGACAGCTGTCAATCATCCCCCATGAACTCCTCCTGGACTTTGTGTAGAAAACATAATCAATCATGTCTTGTCTTGTCCTCTCTTACCTCAGCATTACAGAATTACCACCTATCTCAAACAGAAGGCATGACAGAGCCATTAGGAGCATCTCACTGCTATTTTTGTTCACGTTTGCCTGACATCAAAAGCAGTGTTTTAAGTCTACACAATGTTTTAATGTGAGATCTCTGTGATTTTCTGAAAATCAACTACTTTGGTGTGGCAGATAAGACAAAGCTCATACCACAGTGTTAAAAGATGCTATGTTTAGTAGAGAATACTATTTACTCTCTGTCTATATCTGTGCCTATGACCATTGTCTTGATGTATCTATTTATGCTGTATTGTACATAAATTTACATAGCGTGATCAAAATGCCTTCATTTTATAAGAAATAGCCTGCAGACGTGGAAGATGAAGAAATTAAATAATAAAAGACTTGGAATTGAATGAGAGAATGCTTTTAAAGCACATGTTACGAGCAAAAAAAAAAAAGGAAAAAAAAAAGCTAACTTGAAAATGAATTTTTTATAGCTCGCGAATTACAGGATGCTACGCCGACTTCTGTCCTCCAAGGAACCGCACACACCTCTTCTTACTTTCTTTCTCCGATGCAATTTTCTTAATTGTACTTCCAGTGTAAGGGTGAATAGCTACTAATGCTACCCTTGTTTTTGTTTTGCTCGTCACCATCGGAGATGACAGTTCCCGTTCCCATGGGAGAGGCATGTTTCCTCTTGACAGGCTCTCATGACAGGTGTCATTTATCAGCTCGGGTACCTGCCTGCTGAGCTTTGTGACTGGCTGACAATTGGCTGTGAAGAACACAGGGCACAACACAGTTGGGTGCTGTCCATCAGTGACCCCCCCCACCCCCCCCCATCAACCCCTCCCCTCCTCATAACGTCAAGGCCATATCGATTGAATTGAAGATGGAACAGATACAGCACTGGCTTATTCCAGGAAACTGATACTGGGTGTTGACGTGGGTCATTGTGCCTTATCTTAAAGTGTCAATTTATTTTTCTGAGGTGATAGGAAGCCCATGTCACTGTATATCACTGTGAAACAGCTGCCCATGCAGAATCACATAAAATGGCTGAAATGTTTGTTGTACATTCACGTTCACAATATATTTTAATCTATACATGGATCAATACCTGACACTGCACATCAACATCCAATCGAAAGTGCAAGAGGGTGAAACCATAGTGTTAAGATGATTTTAGGTATAGGCTACTTTAATAGTTAGTTTTAGCTATGTTTATCGCGGAAGCTGCTGTGACAACCAGAAATATTTACTGTACATTGTTTGTAATAGATAGAGGGCATTTTGGAGTCATTTTGTTGAAATAGAACTGTGGATAATGAGCCTCCAAATGCCTACTGGGCTACTTATATTATATTAAAGTACAGTAGTTGTATGTTACAACAACCACTAGCATTTAAAACTGGAGTCTAGCATTGTAGACGCCCCTAGTGGCAGCAAATCTAATTGGCTACCCGGGGCAGTCTAGCAACTCTCCGTAGAGCTTGGGAGTTGGGCTTTGGCAGAAATCACCTCATGAAATCACCTAATCACATCACGTATAGAATTACATTACGTAAAGATGACTGACATGCGATCAGAAGTTGCGACCATTAAGCATCCTGCTACTTGAAAATAAGAAGATGATTTGTTTAGCGCGATATTTGCGTGGAGAGGAAATTTGAAAGACAACTTTTTATCCCACCCCTCCGATTGAGCCCTGCCTATGCTGAGTTCCCAGACCCTACATCTTGATGTGGGTCTGGCTGGTTAGGCTAACAGTCTGCAGTGCAGTACAAATTCTAAATGTCAGTGTTAGCTGACATACCTTAAACCGTCCTGTGTGGCATAGACAGTTGCTCTATATTGAAAAGGAATTTAGGAACGACCAGTGTGTGCATAGTTTCTAATCTATCCTCAGATATCCCATTAAGACCATAAAGTATTGGTAATAGTAAATGGAAGTCAACTTGAATTGATTACTAACTTGATTACTAAAATGTAAATATACACAATAATGAGCCAAACATCCCGTTTTTTTGTCACACTGATTTCACATGAAAAAAACAACAACATTGTGGACTTTCTCTGTATCTCAAATAACGATCATTTCCATTTTGGCACTTAGTTGTGGACATGATGGCTGTCATCCACTGTAAGTCCTCCGTAATCCTGCAGCTAATAACAAAATAGCATTTCTATCTGCTTTCAGTGAGAGATTAACTGCGCCTTTTCGCTTGTCGAAAGACTTCATTTTCAGGATGTCTTCTAAAACATAATATGGGCCATTTGCTGCAATGACAGGGTGTAGATCAACTTTGTAATTCAGGGATAATTTTGACTAAGACGACTTATGCAGTAAATTTAAATGATTCAACAAGCACAAATACAGATAGGCCTACTGACTGTTCTAAACCATCTTTCTTTTAAGCGGCACAATTAGCTTTTTGTCTTCTGTAGTCATCAGGGCTGCTCTTAAGAAACATGGATGAACATAATCTCACTATCATCTGGGCTCCTGTTTTCTACTCCCTCTGTGGTAGTCTAATTCCTCTCGATATAATGCTCCTTCCCATCAACATCTAGCATCAGTGCTTTTTTATTTATTTATTTTTAAGACAACGCTGCTTTTTAGGAAAGGGCAACATAAATAGATGAGCTGGTCTCAGCTGTGGATTTGGGTCATGTCTGGGCTACATTCGCTCCCGAGTCAGCTGGTGTGTGTATAGCCTCTAGTTAGCCCTGATGGCTTCCCCAACGCTGACTCTACCATTTCTTTCAAACTCACTGGAGTCAGTTAAAATGCTTTACAGGCTTGATGGACACCATATGAGAAATACCCAACCTTTCTAGTACACTGTCCATGTCCACTCAGCAGTTAGTCAAGGTTCTAGACCCCTGTGCAATTTCGCATATTGGAAAGGTGACTCAGGACTTTTTAAAACTGTGATTCCAGTATGAATGCAGTTGAATGTCACCGACACAGGCTCATAAATTTGTTTCGGAGAAAATAGTTTATTTACACAAAATGAAAAATTATTCCAAGGGTAGGCAGGCAAATGAGAACAGAAGGATGAATCGCTAACTGAGGCACATTTCCAAAATCTACAGAAGGAAGCAAACTAACAAGAGTCCAAAAAATCCTTTTTAAGGATCAAGGCTCTGCCAGCATAGAACACAAAAATGAACAAAAGGTCAAACTTAAGTCAAGGAAGAGTATCCAGATAATGGCAGTGAAGTCTTCAGGGAGCTTTATTAGCATCGAGCAGGACAGAAGTTGCCAAAAACGAGGCCAGACAAGGAAATATGGGTTTAAGTAGGGAAGGCACTAATGAGTCGCAGGTGCAGGTGATCAGTAGGGATTGAGACCGGGAGGCGGGAACTTCATGAGAGTGAGCAAAAATCATTAAGGGCGAAGCAAGATACTTCATGAGAAGCCACTTCCTGGAACCCGAATCGCAAGGGGGGGGGGGGGGGGGGGGGGGGGGGGGGGGGGGGGGGTCAAAATCCCCCTTTATGCAGAACAGAGGCAACAATTGTTCCGTTGAAGTCTATGGGCATGACACACCCCTTTATGCAGAGGAAGTGATCCCCATTTTGCGCCCATAGACATGGGCCTTTTCCAAAGCGTGCCCCTTGGCCCTCGCCCTACACACTTCCACTTCATTTGCGCGTTCACGGGTCCGCCACATTGAGTATCATCCGAAACAAAATTTGAGTCGAGTGAAGTGCCTAGGGAGAGGGGCTACTACGCCTTCAGGAGTGAGTCTGCATGGATGCCGACTTGGCACACAGGTGCAACCGTTTTCACATGTTCGTGCAGCTTGTGTAATCTCCCTGCCAGTTGTTTTTTGGTCCGTATGACCACAACCCAATAGAATGTCTTTGGGAAGAATTAGAGCGAAGACTGAGAGCCAGTGGCTTCGTCCAACATCAGTGTATAACCTCATAAATGCGCCTCTGGAAGAATAGTCAAAAATGTCTATAAAAACACAACTTGTGGAAAGCCTTCCCAGAAGAGTTGAAGATGTTATAGCTGCAAAGGGTGGACCATCGTCATATTAAACCCTATAAATTAAGAATAGAATGGGACTGAAGTTCATATGGGGGTCAAGGCAGGTGACCCAATACTTTTGGCAATATAGTGTACAGTATATTGCCTTCATAATGTCTAAGATGTCTAAGACAAATCTGACGTCAATTTCCTTCTCCCTTCAAGCGAAAATTAAGTTCACAACAGGGTCAAAGTGAGTAGGGACTACGACAAAGTATCTTGCTCCGCCTTAAGGATCTTTGGAGTGAGTCGAGATAGAAATGGGTTAGTGGGTGTGGCTAGTGGAGGGTGTCGCTTCCCGATGCGAGTCGAGGTCAGATGTGAGTTGTGCATGCTCAGACTTAAATGATTTACGGCATAACACCAAGGGACCCACATCTGCTTCATCGGTTTTATACAGATTCTGTTAAAAAACATTCTCCATGGAGATAGTTTGCAACACCTATTTGGTTTGTCATGCCAACGCCAGTCTATACATATCCCGGCCCTTCCATGGCAAAAAAAGTCAACATGTGAATAAATCGTGCCAATCATGTGTTGTGATCTCGCCGCTGGAGCAAGGATGGTGTTGTGAAGCCTTGCACACAAACATCTCTGCCGAAATAGATGCACGATAAGCGCCCAAAAAGTGTTAGAATATGGCCGCGCGGTGGAGAGACTTGCCTAACAGGACCTTAGTGTGTCTGTGTCACACTGAAACTTCAAGCTGTATAAGCAATCTGCAACTTCAAGGTTTCAAACCTCACATGGGCATTCACAGGCTTAGTATTTGTCTCTGTGAGCTTGTTATGTATTTTGTCGTGTTTTGAACCTATGCCTGCACCAGGATGCATTTGTTTTTTCAAGGGTGAACGCCACTATAGTCTTATATTCATCTCAGAGTCTTTCTGAGTTCCCATCTCATGAAGATGACGTACAGTATGGATACTTGAAAAGTTTGGAATCAACGACCCATGGGCAGTCTGTGAACTTGACAAACTCTTGTCTTCCCTTCTGAAAATATCTGTCCCTCATTTCACACAATGAACGGATATTGTCAAGCGTGCAGATACTCATGAGACGGACCTCCCACTGACACACTGGCGCAGGTTTGATTCTGTTTCAGACCACCAAAGGGGGCAGCTTGCAAAAAAATGAAAAGTAAAAAAAAAATGAAACCTAAAACAAGGAGCCCGTGACCACATATTGGGTTGGCTCTTTTGACCAGAGATGCACACAAATGGAGGTGACTCGCAATGGAGGAATTTGTGCTTAAAATGGGCGACTAAAGAAGAAATGTTAAGACCCATGTTGTCCTTATGTTCACTATTTTGGGTGGAACAGTTTGAGAAAGAATGGGGGAGAGTGACTGTCACCCATACAGCTCCTGTCAGTCATTACGGAATATTATCTGTGTTTTTGTGTGGCTGTGGTGATGACCTACAGCTTGTGCTAATCCCTGTGCTCTCATATAATTGTTACCTATAATCCCCCCCATGCTTTTAAATAGCAGGCAGAGAATTGGGTGCTAAAATGCAACCTGCCTTTCCAAAGAGAAAACTGACCTTTTCTTTTTGTGCCATTTTATTTCTGATACACCCACACAGAGAGAGAGAGAGAGAGAGAGAGAGAGAGAGAGAGAGAGAGAGAGAGAGAGAGAGAGAGAGAGAGAGAGAGAGAGAGAGACAGGGAGGCACACTCACACTCACACACACACACACACACACGGTGATAAATACATGCAGGACTTTCCCCGCCAACACACATGCACAATCAGTGGAACGCACAATGTTAGCTGTGCCACACACTCACACAGGGGCTCCAAATCAGCAAAGATCACCCTCTCTCTCTCTCTCTCTCTCTCTCTCTCTCTCTCTCTCTCTCTCTCTCTCTCTCTCTCGTCTCTCTCTCGCTCACGCCTACACATTTGCAGGGTGCTTGTTTTCAATAGTATATCAGTTCAATCACTGAACAGTGCTTCACTTCAACGACGCAGACAGTATCTATTATAATCTTCTTTATAGATTCCATTCAAGAGCTGCACTTCCCTCAACCCTCCCTAATAATAGGGCTGGGGAGCGGTGCTCCTGGGCCTAGCGATAGAGCCGAGGTAAGCCGAGAGGTTTCTGTTTGACAGCAAGTTAGCACACTGTACGCATACTGATTATAAAAGTCTATTTGCTTACCTACCGAAAATCGCTCCGCGTGCTCTCGAATAATGATCGCCTGATTATTTAATTGCCGTCAAATTAACCATGTAGCATTCCGTGTCCATCGTATTTAAATGGGGACGTATTAATTGTCTCTTACCAATTCATGTGTGCGGCTACAGCACATGCCATTAGGGAGCAAAAAAAAGAGAAGAAAAATGGGAATAATTTGCTTGTCGCCTAATGGAATATGCAGAGGAGGCCCAGAAAATGGGCAAATGCGAATTAAACAATTGAAGCACATTCTCTTTAGAGGATATTTACATGTATGGTTTATATGGCTTGGTTGGATCACAAAGTCAGACTGAGCTGACATTTTGATGTGTGACTTTGTTTCTGAGGGCAGGTGAGTTGAGGCGAGTTCAGGCCAACAGGGAGCAAATTCTACAATTAGTCTGCAAATTCTAGAATTAAACTGTTCTGGGTCCATTCCGGAGTGCCCTTTTATCTTTGGAAAGAGCGACAGGTCATTGTTGCATTTCACATTTGCGTGTTTCAACAGACACAAAGAATTCATCTCCGTTTGTCATCTGCGAGACATCATAATGCTGTTTAATTATACACTCCATTAAAATGGTGAAACCCAAAACAATAAAAACGGTGACAACTGATAAATAAATCCCCGACGGGATTGTGCCTGTGAAAATGAGCTTGTCACGCTACAAAGAAAAGAGGCATGTGTGTGTGTGTGTGTGTGTGTGTGTGTGTGTGTGTGTGTGTGTGTGTGTGTGTGTGTGTGTCGCGATACCTAAGCACACGCACATGTTCTGCAGCCGGGGCTGATGACAGAACTCCTGTCTGTGCCGCACGCTCCCTCAGAGTCGCGGCACAATGCAGCTGCCATGCCCAACATGCTCCTCACTCGGCAACTACGCTTCGGCTCAAAATCTCTAATGGTAAACTGAAACAAGGACTAGCAGCACATACTCTGTTATTTTGCACAAGTCTGCCCAAATGATTGGGGAAGCGATTTTCAATTGGCTTCTAAATCCTGAACAACAGTGGAACTCATGTGCCAAAGGGGGGTTGACAGTAACAGGAACGCTTTTGTTGTAATTGCTCCCAAGACAGTGAATTAGAAACCTATCATTGAACTGACACAACGCGAGACAGCAATGTGTTACATTGAAAGTGATTTCAGTGGCAAGTTGTTGTTCTTGTCTCACCAGAGGAAAATTTAAGCAAATATACTCCACATTTATTCTAAGGAAATTATGTCCTGCAAGTCCAGATGGACCTTAAACTGTGTCTGCTGTGACTGCACCGACATTTGTGTGAGTAATTACGCCTCTTTGAATCCACATATATCTAGAATTTGCTAGATGAGCTAAATTGTCACAAAGAACACCAGAGAGAGAGAGAAGCACATTTTTCTAGATCATTCATATTTATATAAGCATTCATAATCTATTAGCTCCTCATTTCCTCCCTGACAGCTCATAAAGATGATGCAATAAGCTGAAATGAAAAAGATTGTTGGAATAAGATAACCGAATGTCTGGATGTCTGTGATATTATATCTAATATACAGGATATTTACTTTTCTTTTGCCTTTCCTCACTGTTGACGAATGGCAACATTAGGTGTTCAAATGTAGTCTCTCAAAAAGACAAACCACCTCTTTCCAAAGACTCGGTTTAGGAGCTGTCACATAGGAATGTTCTGTTCATCTGTGCTATACATTCTGGCATATTCATTAGGTTGATAACCGTTGTGAGAAATGTCTGCCACTACGGTAGGGTAGTGCGCAATGTCTGTCAGCTGTGTGACAGCCTCTCCACTTTATTTTGGTAAGCTTCCTGAAAATGCAAATATGCACATACATACCAGGAGGACACACACATAGCCGACACACACACACACACACACACACACACACACACACACACACACACACGCGCGCGCACACATGCACATAGGCATTACGCACACACACACACGCACACACACACACACACACACACACACACACACACACACACACACACACACACACACACACACCCTCACTTGAGGCATGAAAATGTCTTTCAAGCACCATCAAGTGGCAAATCAGTCACCAGCGCCTGATTTGCTCGACAGTATTTTAAGTGTTTTCATCATCAGGAAGTTCTTTTTCTGAACTTGTCTTCCTGAGGTTCATGTAAGACTTGTTTGGGCTACGCATGGATAACTAAACATATTCCTTCACATTTTCCCACAGCCTTCCCTTTCAAACATGTCATCATTCAAACTTTTCTGACAGATTAGTATTTAAACCTTCACCAAATACAGTTGATCTTAATTGCACTTATAATGCATTTAATCACTGTGCTCTAACGCTGACAGAACTATAATGATTTAACCCCAGAGTGCTATAGTGATTTCATACGTGAAACTGAGGATGAGAGAGAGCCCATGTTGGCCTTCTTATACCTACAGTGAGAATCACTCTCCAGTCCCATCCAGGTCCTATCCCTCCTTTTTGCATAATGATCTCATCCTATTGTAATGGAAATGCAGTCATACTTTAATATGCAATTTGACCCACAGAATCTTTAAGGTAGGTAACAATGGTGTCACATTTGATGATCTGCCTTTGAGATTCAATATACAGTAGGTGGTGAAATCCTTTGATTCTACCGATTGGCCTGCCGCGCTGCTTTTGACACTCTGCTTCTTTCCAGCCCCCGCGGGACCTCCAGCGTAGCCCTCACACGCTCCACCAGTTATCATCGCTGACATCCAACCATGCCTCGGTTAACCACAGCAAACACCTCTCACCAGGGTGGCTAGAGTTAGAGACTAGACTAGACTTCCTGCCTGCGGGCCTTGACAGAGAGACTGGCTTGGCAATAACTCAATCCCCATCTCCTTCGCAAGCGCGTGTAAAGCTGACCGCCGCCACCATAGGCCTTTCCCCTCCCCTCCCCGCCCGTAAGTGCTGACCCCCCGCCTCCATCCCTCCCTAGAGTGCAAGCCTCCAGCATCCCCCTCGGCCAGACGGGGAACGAGCAATGGGAGAGATTCTGAATGTGTCAAAATTGGGGTGAAACTGCTAATGTAAAGGTGATGTGTGTGGGTGGGATAAAGGTCAAGAATGTAGAATATCTATATGGCAACTGTATTATCATGTGCAAGTCTCTATAGGGTTAAGTGGAGGTGGATTGTGGCTGTTTAGGGAATTCACCAGTATCGTCAAAACGATTCAGAAGGATTCAGTGGAAAGAAAAGTAACGATTCGCACGCCATCCGAAAACCAACTCAGTAATGCTAATCACTCAAGGACGTGTCAGTTATGATGCTACATATGTCATTATTTCCATTGTTTAATTCTAATGAGACAGATGCAGCAGTCATTCTCTTTATGTTGGGACAGTTTGGGAGAGCAGAGAAGGAAGACCGGATACCTGACGTTTTCTTTATTTTTTCTTCAATTATTTTCTAACCTCCCACTACATCACAATGTTGACATACTGTATTTTCCTACGGAGTAACCAGCCATGACACTTTTTGGATTAACTGTAAGACGTTTTGCAATGGAGTCACCAGCCATGACATTCTTTGGATTAACTATAATTGAGGCCAATGAGCAAGAATATGAAAGATGCAATCACTTTCAACAGTTTCCTCAAAAAGTCGTTTTGAAATGGACTCTTAGAAGATGAGGTTGAGGCCTGCCGTGGAAAGATAAGACCACCTGGCCGTGTTGCTATATAGAATGAGTCAACTGTACACATCAGTGAAGTTTCCCTTACCATGTTTATCGAGGACACGGGGCCGATGCTGTTCACATAGATGTCAACATCAATCACCGTAGGTTTAACTGCAAACAGAGAGAAACAAAAGAGAAACCATGTTAATCTCCCTGGGGCATCTCCCGGCATCTCCAGCGAGGCGAGCCAGCCAGGACCCCCACTTTTTCAGGATCGAAGGTCAAAGATAGCCAGGATCAGCGACGAGGCTTATTTATCATCCATTTCCAGCGTGTTCGATTCCAGCGTCTCTGGAGAGTCGTAGTAATGTTAAGCATCGCTAACCGAGAGGCCACACGCGCACGCATGCACACACACATGCACACACACACACGCACACACACACACACACACACACACACACACACACGGCTTGTGTGGCTTTCCTCAGTATTCTCCCTTCAACTCCCCAGGCTCGACACGTTCACACAGGGACAGCGAGGAGGCCGGTAAAAGCCTGTTGTTTCAGGTGCGACTTAAAATGCAAATGAGCCAAGCCAGTAATTGGCTTTGCGAAAGACCACGCATGTTTTCCAGGAGGGGGACAGACAATTAAAAATGGAATTGTTCTAATTGTTATCTGGGCACACCTCAGACTTGGGTTTGCACCGGGAGTTCCCCCTGCATTCATAAGCTTAAATTGAGGTAAAAGGTTCAGGCAGAGTGCATGAACACCATCATAAGCATCAGTGAGTTATTTGCTGCATCTTAATCACGAGTATAAAACACATACAGAACAGTATGCTGCAAAAACAACAAGCTCAGGCCAGTGTTCATGGGATGTCCCCTCGTATGTTGGGTTTCACTGGACAGAACTTGATTACTCAGGAAGAGCTGCACGTCTTGACTAGCATATGCCGTTTTAACATACCGGGAGACCATTGGTCATGCTGGTCTAAGCAGGAAAAACTGCAGAGAGGGGCATATTCCCCACACACACACCCACACACACACCACCACCACCACAGATCAGCATATTTTGCATTTTGAACATGTCTGTGCAGATTTTTTGGCTAGATTAAATACACTTGACTTTGCAAGCTAAGATTACTGTAACACTGTTGAATATCTACATAAAACCAGAATTTCCAGGCTAGCAGTTTTATACAGGACAATCCTTAAGATTTGACAAGCAACAATCTAATTTCAAACCTGCAAGTCATAGTGGTGACTAGACAGCACTAGCATCCCTAACCAGGGCTATCTTTGTGTTTTGACTATTTAGTACTAAGACAGATATAGTACTAACACTGACACGGCCTATGAAGCCAGCATTTCTCCTGAACTCAAAAAACTGTGTTTTTTCATGTCTTTGGATGTCTTTTGCAGCGTCCGTAGGTGATGGATAACGTCCCCTAGAGCATGCTAAGTGCTGCTGTGGCCGATGCGTTCGCGCTCACACCTGGTCATATTGTCAGAGCTCATTTAGCTCTACGATGGTCAGACAGCTGTCCTCCACCATCTGGAGACGCCAATTAACGCTGACATCGGTGACTCTCGGCTAATTAATAGAGGTTGACTCAGATTAGACACGTGAACTTGATATTATGGAAGTGATGGGGGACATCACCGGTTAACACAGAGGCCGGTGTCAATCCTCTTCTCAACCAGTCCATCACTGTCAATAAAAACATTGTTGTACCTCCTCAAATGTGTTTATAGAGCATTGGATGTGCAGGAACCTTATCCAATCACTATTCTGGATGATACAATATCTGAAAAATATGTGAAATGTATTTGAAGCGCAATAATAGTAGAAATACCAAATTACAATATAATGACATCATCTGTATGTGTATAAGTTTGAAATGTTGCAAGTCAATAACAAGAATTTGAAGGCATCTGCAAGATTTCATAGTCATTTCATAGTTCTCTCCCTCTCACATCCATCTGCATGGAACAGCTCTCTCTATGTGATGGGCATCAGGCTCAGTGGAAAAGCACGCCCTGGTGCCGGAGATGAAAAGAAGCACGGAAGTAGCCGTTTTGGGCAAAGGGAGAGATGAAGATGTGTGAAAGACTGCACTGACAACCTTTTATTAGGCTTTTCGCACATAGAGCACTGGAGCTGTGCAAGTGGAATGGGAGGAGGGGCGTGGGGGGGGGGGGGGGGGGGGGGTGGGGTGGGGGGGGGGGTGAGGCAGGGGGCGGAGGGGCATCACTGCTGGAGATCAGGCTTGCTCCACAGATGGTTAGAGGTGCTGATGATTTAGGAGACAGCACAGTGTGTGTGAGAATGATACTGATAGTGTGACTCTCTCTATCTCTCTCTCTGTCTCTCTCTCGGTGTGTGAGTGTCTCTTTCTTTCTCTCTCTCTCGCATAGTGTGTGTGCGTTGTGTTTGAGTGTCTGTAGCAATGGTTTCAAAGATTCTGCAGCATCTGTGTGATTGTGAGTTAGTGTGTGTGTGTGTGTGTGTGTGTCTTTGTATGTGTCTCTGTGTATGTGTGTGTCTGTGTGTGTGTGTGTGTGTCTGTGTGTGTGTCTGTGTGTGTGTGTGTGTGTGTGTGTGTGTGTGTGTGTGTGTGTGTGTGTGTGTGTGTGTGTGTGTGCCTGTGTGTGTGTGCGCACGCACGTTTGTGTGTGAGTGAGTGACTACATCTAAATCGCCCAAATCCCTGCACACAATGGCCCCTGTGTGCAATGGTGCAAGGCCATGGTGAGTGCATCCTCGGGTTCCTTGGTGAAGACTTTTTAAGAGATGAAAGCGGCTGCCTTTTCTATAGAGCCCTTTCCAAGAACCGCTCTCTGCCAGAAAGAGCCAATGCCACGCTGACAACATCTTTAAAAGGACCCAAACTATGTCTGCTTCTTAAAAAAGACCCACCGCTGATGAGAAGAGAAGCACTGGATGGACATCAATAGAATACCTGACAGCACAGTGCATGGGAGATAGAAAGTGAAGCATTTGGCAGAGAGCAACTTTTAAAAGTATCTCCAAAAAGTAAGAACTTCAGCACGACTTCATATTTCACAGCGTAGAAGTAAAGAGTAAAATCATATTGTATTATGATTGCATAGCTAAGGTCAGGTGATACTTGGTCAGGATTACAGCTACTGTATGTAAGTATGCTCTTACATACTAATAGAAAGTGTGCTACGCATTAATTAACACACATTGCACTAACACTATAACAACAGATTTGCTGCACTGTGATAACACAGAGTGTTGCTAAAGAAAGTTCCGTCTGGTCTGGTAAGAGCAGCCTTGTGTGGAGAGATAGCAGCTGGGCACTGTAAAAATGGACTTATGGCCTTTGTGTCTGACACTGGGTTGGTCATTATGGCTTAATTGCTCTCCCTGTGGAAAACTTTCGCCCAGACGTCCAGTGGAGGCTGGGGGCCAATCGATGGGCTCTGACTTTGACCCACACACTGGCTTGACCATAGAACTTGTGCACTGTCAGAGTAGTCACATTTGCGCCACTCCAGTTTGTTGCCTTTGTTTGTTTCTCTGTCTCTCTCTCTCTCTCTCTCTCTCTCTCTCTCTCTCTCTCCCTCTATATATATATATATATATATATATATATATATCTGTCTCTCTGTCCCTCTCTCTCTGTATCCCTCTGTCTCTGTCTCTCTCTCTCTCTCTCTCTCTCTGTATCTCTCTGTCTCCCTCCCGCTCTCTCTCTCTCTCTCTCTCTCTCTCTCTCTCCATTCTCTGATTTCCTCAGCCTCAGTGACCTCAGATCTAACTTGTTGCCTGTCTCCACAGTCCAATGTCTGCCCTCAGAGGGCTTGCTGTGTCTCTGCAGAGTATTTTCTGTGAACCAGCATCAGACACTGTTAGCAGACCGCGTCGGTCAGACAAGATGGTCTGAGAGATCTGAAATCATGGAAGGGAGTCTATTTTTGGTAAATATGGTAACATGAACAATTTTCTAAACCAAATTACTTCATATTTTAATGAACAGAACGAAAACAACATACAATTAATTAGAAAAAAAAATCTGTTTAGATTGCACTGTTTTGTTATGTCTGGCTTTTCATTGCAATTATACTTTCATCTTGCCTGACAAAGGGCAATGAATAACAGTAATAATCACATTCAGACATGGTAAGCAGTAATATATTGTAATTTTCAAATACTTTGTTTATGAGTTTATGCTAATATCTATGTAACATCTATCAGTGAAAACTTATGTTCAGGAAATGCATGAGGAAAACTTATATTAAAATTATCATTACACCTATATGTTTCTAATCATTTATGCTTATTTTTTGCCTCTGTTTGTTTCAAAAATACAGAAACACATTACATAGCAAATTGAGTCCCTATGATTAGCAGAAGGTGAGGGATTTGGATTCAGGGTAGAAACAGAAACACTTAATAATAAATAAAGAGGACGATAATAGCAAATAATAACGGGAGAAACAGACATAGTGTGATAATATATGATAATACTGTCTTTATACCTGTGGCTAAACCTTCCACGCCATAAGTCTTAAATCCTTCACACTGAATTCTTCCAAAACCCACATTATCACCCGTGAAGCAATAGTTCACCCCAAAAAATGAACATTATGCCATTATCCAGACAACCTCATTGCCTGAAAGGTTGCTTGTCCATGCACACAAAATGAGTTATTCGGCAAAATGTCAGTGACCAGAAGGAACTGGCTACCCTCATAAAAAAGAGCTATGCTGTAAAAAAAGAGCTGAGTCAGCAGTGCAACTCATTTTGAACTACTGGGAAAAAAAACGGGCTTGTACTATGTTGGAGGATAAGTAGGAACTGAATCAAATTCTTTAGCTAAACCATGAAGGATATCTCTAAAGTATATTACTTTACAAAATGTCTGTAAGTAGGCTCGACAAAAGAAGGAGCAGCTTTTTGTCTGGAGGCGTATGTCTTTCTTCCTCTACGACCCCGCCTAAGTTGTTTATATCTTTCCCTGGTTTCAAGGAGAGTTGCCATAACACCTCTGCCTCTGAAAATGCTTTCACCATTTTCACACCTCCTTCTCTCTCTCTCTCTCTTTCTCTCTCCCTCTCTCTCTCTCTCTCTCTCTCTCTCTCTCTCTCTCTCTCTCTCTCTCTTTATTTGCCTCTTCACTCTCCTTGGACCTGACAGCAAAGTCCAGTGTGCTTGGTCCGGTGAAGGGTAAACACTGCAGTTATGGCCTAATGATTATGGTACCTGCATTCCCCCCGCTCTGCTCTGCCTGGCTGCACAGGTCTGGGTCATTACGGTGGTAGTGGTGGGGAGAGGTATAGGGTAGGACAGAGAGAGAGAGAGACAGATAGAGAGAGAGAGAGAGAGAGAGATAGAGACAGATAGAGAGAGAGAGAGAGAGAGAGAGAGATAGAGGAAGGCTGAGTGACAAAAGCAGAAGAGAGAGAGAGAGAGAGAGAGAGAGAGAGAGAGAGAGAGAGAGAGAGAGAGAGAGAGAGAGAGAGAGAGAAAGAGAGCATGATCCAGTGTAATGTCATTTCTCCCATCCTAATCCCATTTGATAATCTGGGCCGCCTGGCCTGCTCCCGTGACAGCTGCTCAGGCCTGGATGACGGTCTGTTGTGTCTGTTGTGTCTGGCCGTCTGGTTGGCTCGCCAGTGGGGCTGGGCTGCTGTGGTCAGACACCTCTCACTTCTGACAGAGACACATTCATCACAGCCGTTGGGTGCACTGAGAGAGATGGGAGAGGAGAGGAGAGGAGAGGAGAGGAGAGGAGAGGAGAGGAGAGGAGAGGAGCGGAGAGGAGAGGAGAGGAGAGGAGAGGAGAGGAAAGGACAGGAGAGGAGAGGAGAGGAGAGGAGAGGTAAAAGAGCGGTGGATGGATGAGAGAAGAGGCGAGGAGAGGAGAGAAGAGGAGAGGAGAGGACAGGTAAAAGAGCTGTGAATGGAGGAGAGTAGAGGGGGGTAAAGGAGTGGTCAATGGATGAGAGGAGAGAGAGCAGGGTAAAAAAGTGGTGAATGGGGGAGAAGAAAGGGGGAGTAAAACAGTGGTGAATTGAGGAGAGTAGAGGGGAAACAGAGTGGTGAATGGCGGAGAGGAGCGAGGGGGAGTAAAACAGAGTGGTGAATAGAGGAGAGAAGGGAGGAGGAGAAGACGGAACAAGAGGAAAGAAAAGAAAGGAAGGACAAGATAATAGAAGCTAAAGAGAAAAGGATTGAGAAGATGACAGGAGTTGAAATGAGACAGGAGAAGGAGGAAGGGGGGAAAGTACACATAAGACAAGAGAGAGTGAAGGAGAAATGTGAAGTGAAGTGAAGTGAAGCGACGAGACAAAAGCGCAGGTCAGGTGAGGGGAAGGCAGATGAGATGAGGAGAGCAGGCGAGCGGGGAACAAGAGCGGAGATAACTTCGGGGGAGCGGAGACTTGGCCCCGGGAGCTCTCCTGTTCTCTCCCGCGTCCCCCCCCCCTCCTGCTCCTGCAGTGGGCAGCCTTATCTGGGGTCGGCAGGATCCTGTGCCCAGCCATCTGTACTCCCTCTGGGCCCCGCCGGGCTCCCGCAGGGGTCTCGCCCGGGCGTCGCCACTCTCGCATCGCCGCACCGCACCGCACCGCACTGCACCGCCCGCGCCAACGCCGCTCGCCATCAACAATTCATGGACGGGATTTCATGCTCAGCTGACGGGCAGCCGTCTAAAGAGCCGTTTTTTAAATCTATTAGGCCCCGTGCTTTGACACGCCGCTGCCACAGCCGCTGCCTCCGCCGGCGCCGTAATAAGCCATTCTCCCGCTCACATGGCAAAGTGCACCCCATCATTGTGCATTACTGGTCTTTAGGGGCCCTGCGTCGCAGCCAATTAAGTTGGGGGGGGGGGCAGTGGTGTCTGCAAACCGCTGGGGTTGTGCGCCAAGGCACTTTGCATTAGCAAGAATGGGGACAATCTGTGTGATGGGCATTACACCACTGTGGCAGGGAGACCGTTGCATCTTCCCTTCATTCCGATGATTGTTCATTACCAAATGGCTCTGTCAGACATCTCATGAACTATGTACTGTACAGTAGCGTTTGGAAAGGAGAGCCACGCGTTGGAAAGGCTGGTCAATATAGGAGAGATCAGCCTGGATCTCCTGCAGCTGAAAACTCCCAATTCATCTAAGCATCCTTTGTATGTACTTATGTGTGAACTGTACTATGAAAAACAAATGTGTACACTGTGCCTCTATCAATGTGCTTATGGTTAGCATTTGGTGTAGTTAGTGACATGTACTAACGCATACTTGAGCATATTCTATCATCAAAATACATTATATGCAACATGAAGCAATTGCAGACATTGCTGTGTCATGTAGAATTAAGACATTTGGTTGTAAACTATATAGATTTCACACATCTATGTATAAATATGAATTTGGTAACACTTTATAATAAGGGTACATGAATTCTCATGAACTAATGCATGAATTAATGCATGTATTACGCATTAGTTAATCCATTAATATATCATGAATCATTATGACTTAACATGAATTCACTGATTGTCATTAATGAATTAATACATAAATAACTCATCATCTTAAGCATTAAGTACGGTTGGCACATCATCATGAATCATGATTAATTAAGCATGATCATGATGACTTTTTGTCAGACAAAATTTTGGACATCACCGTCATGGAGAGAAAAGAAAAGTAATTACACATGAATTCATGTTAACTAAATATCATGAATTATCATGAGTTAATTCATTAACTCATGCATTAATTATACATGGAAATCTCATTAATAAACATGAATTAATAGTATGTCATTAATGACATCAGGTATGGACAACAAAAAGGTACAGTGGGTAAATCATTATGAATAATGATCAATTACACATGATCATGGTGATTTCTAGGTTTTTGAAATGTGCTCCAAGGGGTAAGTAAACTATACATTAACTCATCATGAACTAATTAAGACCATTTTCAGAGAATATCGAAGAATCCACATCGTTCAAATATAGGCATGTCCTCATTAGCTAAGCATTATCTTTTCATTAGTTAATCATGTCTGTGGCCCCTCAGATAAAGTGATGGACAGGTGGTGCTTCAAATGCATGAAGTTTGAAGTCATGCAAAAATGGTCAATTTACATTAATTAATGATGAATTACTCATGAGTTCATCATGTTTGTGGCCCCTCACCTAAAGTGGTAAATGGACCCTTCTTTATCACTGACGAAAGAAGTGGATTCTTCGATATTCTCTGAATATGGTCTTAATCAGTTCATGATGAGTTAATGTATAGTTTACTTACCCCTTGGAGCACATTTCAAAAACCTAGAAATCACCATGATCATGTGTAATTGATCATTATTCATAATGATTTACCCACTGTACCTAATGCTCAAAATGAATTTGTTGTCCATACCTGATGTCATTAATGACATACTATTAATTCATGTTTATTAATGAGATTTTCATGTATAATTAATGCATGAGTTAATGAATTAACTCATGATAATTCATGACATTTAGTTAACATGAATTCATGTGTAATTACTTTTCTTTTTTCTCCATGACGGTGATGTCCAAAATTTTGTCTGCCAAAAAGTCATCATGATCATGCTTAAAGGAGTCCTAGAATTCAAAACCACATTCACCTTGTTACTGTTGAATTTAGGCTGCGAGCAGTGTCCAAAGGACAACACCAAAGACTTTACCGCGTCCCCCGCCTGCTTTCGTATGCAAATTGGGAAATAGAAACAGCCATGTTGAAATGCTCCAATCTGAACAGAGCTCAGATAACACGTAATAGGCGCCCATCCCCCTTTAGATACACCCCTCGGCCCCTCTCATTTGCATAACTTCGATTAATAATTCTTGTTAAACTGCTCTTACGATGCTAGTATCTAGATATGTGGTCTATGGCAGAGACGTTGTAATGCTAGCGTTATTACAGCTAACTTTGGAGAGTTACTATACTAAGAAATGTACTGATAAAACTTACCAATCTAACACATTCATTCTGTTGGGGAATCTGCTGCACTTCATCTTCGTCAGAACCTTCTTCTGACTCGGTTTATACATGTACGGCTGTATTCCTTATTTAAATCCATTGTTGATAGCTTTATCAAAGACTTTGGCTTTATTTACCAGCAGTAAACGTAGTTTCACTTTGTTCTAGCTTCAGACCGGTGGATTGAGCCAATCAACTTTCAGGACATATCGGCCAATAGACCAATCAGCGCGCATCTCATTTGAATATTCATGAACTTGCTGAGTGGGCGGGAAAAACAAACTGTTTCATTGCAAGGCTTATTTATGACCTTGTATTAGGCGATCTAGCAGTGCTCCTGGGGCGTTTTCAGCCCCACAAATTTACATATGACATTATTTAGGCTCAAAGATCAATTTGTAATGGTCAAAAAATGCGTTCTATGACTCCTTTAATTAATCATGATTCATGATGATGTGCCAACCGTACTTAGTGCTTAAGATGATGAGTTATTTATGTATTAATTCATCATCAATTCATGTGCACAGAAATTGAACATGAGTATTACTGAATAGTAAGTTCAGGGAACATGGGACCAGAAAAGCAGTGTTTATTTTGTGGGTATTTTCAAACAGACACTGAATATTAAGCGACTTGAACAACTTCCAACTTTCTCTTTTAAACTTTGTGTTTAATCAGCTGAAGATGAGGCTGAAGACAATGCACATGAATCACATCAGTGCTGCCATCAAATAGCTCTGAACAAACTCTAATAACAGCCTGTGAAGATCCATTAAACTCTGAGGGATTCTAATCAATGATGCTAATGATGAAGCTCTTTGAGGAAAAAAAAACAGAAAATGAAATGTTGAAGAAACAACTGGAAAGTGTGTCACTGCTGGGAGGGTCAACAAACTCCGGAGAAATAGCTCATATTTTCTCCGCCACTGAACTAGAGAAAGTTTAAAAGCGGTTGCTGGACATGGATTGTGTACTTACTATCAAAACCATTCTTTTGCTGGCGGAGCGTTTGAAAGGGCTCGCAACGCGGCTTTCTTTTGAGATTTATTCCAAGCGCTAACAAACATGAAGGACAGAAGAGGAGCCTTTCATCAGGCTCTTCAGTATAAATAACACAAGCAGCTCCTTCTACACCCTCGTGCAACTCCTCCTCGAGTAGCATATTGGTTTCTCCCCCCAGGGTCACGTGACGACGATGACAAAGAGGTCTATTAAGGGGCTGTGGCGGAGTTTGGCAGAGAAGGATGATGGGGAACTGTAACTCAGGTAAGGCAGCCAAGCAGGCAGGCAGGAAGGCAGGCAGGCAAGCAGGCAGGAAGAAGCTGTGAGGGGCCCTGTGGTGGGGGCGGGAGGCTTTGTAGGGGGGTGGGGGCAGGTGGGGTAGGCGGGGGGTACTGGAAGGGGGTCTCTGATGCTGGGACCAGGCGCTCTCATCCCACCAGCCCTTATCAAAGCCGCACTTAGCAGGGTTTAGCCAAAGACACGACGGGCAGCCCCTTTTTCCATCTCCCTCCGTCCCGAAGATTACGCTTTAATAGATTCTCGGCCGGGGCCCACGCCGCGCCGCTTTCGTCATGCGCCTCTGATGCTGTCGCCACCGCCGCCGCTACCAGCGCTGCTGCTGCTGACGCCACCGCCGCCGCTGCTGGGGCGATTTGCGGCCGATCAGTAGCGGGAAACGAGTACCCGCCGAGCGCCTCCATGCTGCACAGTCATCTGCCTTAGCCCCCTTTATCACAGATAAAGAACTTAAATATCAAAGAAGCCCTGAAGACAGACCGCTTCCACTTTGCCTTTGATAACGGATGACTACGGGCCGGCACTGGGCCAGACGGTGAGGGGGTCCGCTGTTCCGGGCGCCGTATCAGATAACTCTGGCTATGCCGCAGATTAGACTCTTAACCAGGTACACCCCGTGAAGTTTAATTCCGTTTTCTTGAGGACAAACCGATCCCAAAGCTGAAACTCTGTAGTGCAGAGTGCAGCTGCGGGGATGGCCCAGAATTAAATAGCCATGCATGTTTAATATCTTAGCTGAGGCTCGCAGATAAAGTTCTGGGTGGGAGAGAGATACAGTGGGGCTAAGTTGGGGTGGAGTCAGAGTGTGTGAGTGTGTATGCGTGTGTGTGTGTGTGTGTGTGTGTGTGTGTGTGTGTGTGTGTGTGTGTGTTGGGGGGTGGGGGGTGTTGGTGGCACTGCATGTTAATTACAGTCCTTTGAAGATTTGCACTCTGGGCGATTAGGCTTTCATTAGAAAGCAGCGCTCCCCACACTCCGACTATGTCCATGCACCTGCCCATTTCTCCTCTCAAGTGCGTGTACGCACATCGTCAGGAGGAAGAGGAGGAGATGGAGGAGGAGGAGGAAGAGCACCAGGGCCTGTCCCAGAGGCAGGGAGCCCATGGGCACCTCCCAACATCTCAGCCATTTCATCCCTTTCCTTTCTCACTGAATTATTGAGGCCTTTTTTTTTTCCACACGGGCAAACGAGTTCCCGTTTCCCGTCATACTCACTGTGCGCTGTGGAGGGAGGTATTGGGGCATGGCCGCTAATATGCTCTGGGACAAGATTTAAACGCTTTGTTTGCCTTTTAAAGCTTTACTAAGCATTACACAAACACAAGCTTTATTGTGGGTAATCATGAAGAGGGTATTTGCAAGGGCACTTAAACACTGCTCGACATAATGTGCAGTGTTACATATGTTTTTGGAGAGACACAGACTTATACTCTTCATCAACCACAGTGTTTTGGCATATTGAGCCTCTAAGCTCACTGTAGATAACTGCAGCTTTTCTAACACTGTCCTTGCTGTCTATGCGAAACCTGTGAAAAATCTTTTTTAAAGAGTCCTAATAAGTGCTGTGTAGTGTGGACACTCGACAATGGGCACTCGCTGAGACTTTCTCAAGGCTTTCACGACTCATCCCGGCATATTATTGCGAGCAAACAAATGGAAGCACGGCAATGTCACCAAGCAAGCACACAAATGAACACAAAGCACATTCACCTCAAACTGCAGGCCACAGCGCTCAACCACAACAACAACAACAACAACAACAACAACAGCAGCAGTAAAATATCCCCAAATAAGAGACAATCTTCATTCGTTTTAGCACCAAGGACTCCTTCCTGGAAGAAATAAAACACCACAAATAAAGATTCGAACTTCGAATTCAACTATTGCTAAATTTGCCATGCTGTGGATGATGTGTTGGTTTCTACAAAATGATAAAAAAAAAAATTCTCTTCCCCGAAAAAATCCATCTTTTTGTCAGTGTGAGATTTCTAATCGACAAAAAGAGGCTTTTCAATCCAATCTCTGCACCACTGGTTCTGCTGCTCTGCTCTCCCCAGATTCTGTCAGCACTTTTGGTGGCACACAGAGCGTGAGCGATCAGATATGGCGTCTCTCTCTCTCTCCCTCCCTCCAGCCCGATGCATTTGTTACGAACACAAGTGCTCATGAATAATAGGCTTTCCATTCATAATCGAACATCGATGGCGCATCCCATCAGGTCGAAGAGCTCCTGATGCGGCGCAAATGCTTGTCTCGTTCTGATCCTTCAGTGTGTATCTAAATCTTAACCAGCTGAACATATGTCTCATACAAAATGCATGAAGATTATGGCTCTCATTCTCCATTCATCTGCTAGTGATTTATTCATGCTAACTCACTTCCAATAATCCAGATATTTAAAGTGGTGTACAGATCGATAAACAAGAGAAGATTCACTTGACTACGAGTCGAGAAGCATGAATTCAGGCCAGTAATGTGACCACTGTCATGTGTAATTCATCTGTTGAGTTACGGGACCGATGTCTCTCCACACAGTGCTGGTAACTCATCACAGAGAGCTGACATCTCGCTCTCCCGCCCTCTCCAGAATGGAACACCTCCCAGACTTAATCTGTGATGCTCGTGCCACTTGCGGCTTTTTTTACATGATCACAGATCGTTTCAATTGCAACACGGCGCTTTCATCAGCTGATATGACAACACAGGCGGCTGCTCGGCAGGATTGGCTGGGCTCAGAGCATGGAGGGCTTGATTACGCTGAAGTAGAAGGGGGAGAAGGAAGAGAAGGAGGAAGAGGAGGAGGTGAAGGAGGAGGAGGAGGAGGAGGAGGTGGTGGTGGTGGTGGTGGCGTGCTGAGAGGATGCAGAGCAGGAGTGTGAGACTTAAATGAAACGTCTCTGTCGAAAACATATTGCCAACCATCTGTCCGCCCTCTCCTCTGTGAGCTACAGAATGATGGGTGTCTCGGCAAGGGTGGTGGTGTGTGTGTGCGTGCGTGTGTGTGTGTGTGTGTGTGTGTGTGTGTGTGGAGAAGAGGGGGCAGGAGACCAGGAGGATGGTGTAAGCCACAGATCTTAATCATGACATGCTCATTTGATGTGCCCGGCCCCCTCCCTCAGCCAAGGCTGTCGGCAGAGGGGCGTTGGAGGAGGTGGGGTGGGGTGGGGTGGTTTGATATGGGGGTCCCCGGGAGGGATGTGGCGGGGGTTTGTAAACTGCCCCCGGGGGAGGGGGCTGCCGCCGATCCGTCGCGAGGTAACGACCTGTCGGAGGAGACATTTATATCATAATCGAGTTGGCTCATATCGATGTTCCCCGCCGAGATGTATACGAGCTGTTAGGGAGGGTGGCAGCCACATGATAAACAGCACTGATGGGGCCAGTGGAGGTTTCTCTCTCTCGCCCTCTCTCTCTCTCTCTTTCTCTCACTCATATAGACTCTCTCTCTGCTTTTCTCTCTCTTTCTTTCTTTCACTTACTCATTCTCTCTCTCACGCACACACAAGGATTCTATTTTTCTCTCTTTCATTTTCACACTGTCTCTCAGCCCTCTGTCTTTTTTCCATTCCTTACCTCTCCCCTCTGTTTGTCTCTCCCTCTCTCTATTCTTCCTTCTCACTCTCACTTTATCTCTCTCTTACTCTTATTCTATCCCTTTCCCGCACTCCCTGTCTCCTTTTTTTCTCCCTCTCCATTTCACTCTGTCTCTCCATCACCCTCTACATCTCTTCATTCACTGGAGCTGGGCTACACCAGTTAACCAATAGCTCCCTTTTAGCTACAGGCTAACTACGGGCTAACAGGTGTAACTCACTTCCAGTGAATTATGCTAAGCTAGGCTAACGGTGTCAGATTTGGCTACTGACAAAGAAGAGAATAGCATGTAATCCTTCTCTTATCTAAGTCTTAGGTAAAATGCAAATAAGATTTTAAGAAGTCTAAGTCTGGCTGCTCTTGAGCACTGCATAGACGTGTCCCCACTCGTCTGATGAACGAGGAAGTAATGCACAGAACGACACCTCAGTCAGTTTGCCTGACATTCACTGACAGTGATGGGTGTGAAGAAAAACAAAGACTCTGGCCCCAGGCCTTTATTCATCTCCTGGCTCTCCAGCAAAATTAACAGTGTCCTTGTCAGCACACATTACTTCATCACTGCCACGGCCAAGGATTCTAAAAGTCCTAAATGGAGATGCGACACTAATAAGACATATCGCTGGACCATGGGGTTTGGCCTCGCAACTGGCAGGGAACGCGTATTTAATATCGATTTATATTTGGCGTCGGCCAACTGCTCGCACACTAATATACGGCAATTTCCCGTGAGATGTGAGAGGGGGGAATACTAACCACCTGATAGATGTGAAATGAGGTGTATTCAGACGAGTGCCAGAGGAGACGCATCATAGTTCACCCTTAACAGGGAGATGTGCGGGGAATGTGGCACGGGTCAGAATATATAGGCCAGCAACTCCCACTGCCCCTATATAATACAAACATATTTCCACCCAGCTTCTCCCCATAATAAGCCAATCAGCCCCTGTGGTTCAGCACTGCTTGCCCACAATGCCTTGCGGGCAGGTGCTGGTGTGTCGTTCTCTGTGCGCTACGGGTTCTGGTGCATCAGTCAGCACATCACATCACGGCCTGCCTGCAGACGCTCTCCTGTTGCATTATGGGGTCAGTCAAGTGAACAAAGTCCTGTTTGGGTGGCCACAGAGAGAGGTCTAATGAGGTCACCACCTCAGTGTCATCTCAGTTCTCCCTGTCTCATTACTGGATTAAATGCCAAGGGTACTGAAATATGAAAAAGGTATTGCAGAGCCTGATGGTCTGGGTGGATGTGCTGTGTGCGTGTGTGTGTGTGTGTGTGTGTGTGTGTGTGTGTGTGTGTGTGTGTGTGTGTGTGTGTGTGTGTGTGTGTGTGTGTGTGTGTGTGTGTGTGTGTGTGTGATGTATGTGTGCGTGTGTGTGTGTGTGTGTGTGTGTGTGTGTGTGTGTGTGTGTGTGATGTATGTGTGCATGTGTGTGTGTGTGTGTGTGTGTGTGGATGGGTGGGTGAGTGGTTATGCTGTGTGTGTCTCTCTCTCTCTCTCTCTCTCTCTCTGTGTGTGTGTGTGTGTGTGAGTGTGTGTGTGTGTGTGTGTGTGTGTGTGTGTGTGTGCACGCGCGCGCGCACTATGAGGAGGTAGGTAAGATGTACCAGGCCAGTGCTAGGACACTGACAGGGCCCCTGCAGATACCCCGAGGCATGCGAGTGGAGTCTACAGTACCCCTGCACCCAGGGCAGGTCTCTTGCCCTGTTTCTCATCCACCCTCTCATCCTCCAGCATCCTTTCATGTAGTGACCATCTCTTGAGTCTTGATCAAAAGGTGCCTCATGCTCCTTGTGAATCCTCCCAACAAAATAACCAACCTGACCCAACCTACCGATTCATGAATAAGATGAATGAATAAAAATACAGTATGGTGAAGGTGAACACCTTTTTATCACTGTTACAGACAGGATGGGGGAATATAGAATATAATTCTCAGAACCAATAACAATACAGCAGGAAAAGTATCCATGAACAAACCTTCACTCTATAGGGTCTGTGTACTTTTGTATTACAGTAATTCATTATTCTATTTTGATAATGAAACTGGATATAGAAAAGTGGCATATGACTTTTAGTTCTATAGTCACTTGGTAAAGGACATATTCCAGGGATTATAAAGACAATGTTGACCTAATTAATGGATAATGTGAAAAGCAAAATGCAATAAAGAAAAACTATAGCTTCAAAAAGTCCCACTCCCATTTTTTTCATTTTACATTTCACTTCCAAAAGAAAATAATGGATGAACACAAAAGTTCACAGACCCTATATGAAATCCTTATCCCAAAACTTGTTTTTATTGGTCAAACTTATTCAAATGTGTTAAAATCATGAAGTCTATTGACAGCGATTTCTCATTTAATAAATTGAATCAGCACACATTGAAATCATGTTACCAAGCACTTAAACAGTTAATTTGAAAGTAAAGCCTACTTGAGCCTATTGGAAGGGTATAGCATTTCACACTTAGATGAGCTCAAATGTAAATGTAAAATAACAAGCAATTAGAGATATTAAAAAAGGAATTAAATTGAAAGGAACCATCCCTCATAGCCACAGCACTGCTTCCCCATGCCAATACTAACCTGTAGCCTTTCCATCAATCTCGGCTAATTATCAATTTCATACCTATCCGCTCTCACGGGCCGGAGACAATAATACTGGTAATATGCAATTAGCACCTCTGAGACAGAGCCGTTTTGTCCATTTTTACACATCCAAAGTCATTATAGAACATATACTGTAGTCATATCGTCACACAGTACCTGTGAATCATTGTTTAAAGCATGTCAATATGGCTTTTACAATACAACCGCACATTCACAGAGAGAGATAGAGAGAGAGAGAGGGGGAGAGAGAGAGAGAGAGAAGGAGCGAGCGAGAGAGAGAGACTGTGAGACCGAAAGAGACCGATACCACAGACAGTGCGATAGTGAAATACAGACAGAATAAATAAGAGGTGGAGACAGAAAGAGAGAGAGAGACTGAGAGAGAGACAGAGAAAAAGAGAAAATCACAGGCAAACAGAGAGCTATGCTATAATGCAGCATCCCTCATTAAATAAACATTGTGTCCGTATGGATGGAGAGCGGC
>NC_085008.1:17696281-17701281 GCF_963854185.1 Sardina pilchardus | reverse complement strand
ATTACCTCTAACTGGACTTGAGTGGGCAGTATGAATAATAGATTATATTTTTGATAGTCAGATTTTCATAGTTGACTGGGCTGTAGCCTTTGCCACTACGACTGGGTTATAAATTTGATGTGCTCTCATTGATTGTCTTGAACATAATTGAGACCTCTGAGTCAGCTGGAATATAAGTTCACAATTAGAACTGAAAAATAGACGTCAAAAAGACAGTCTAAATGATCAATGACGACTGAAGCACAAATTAAAAAAAAGAAACAGCTGAAATTAAATGTATCTGAGAATAATGTGGTTAAAAAAAACATTAATGTTTCATTACAATCAGGAATACCTTTTGTAAAGAAGTTACAAGTTGGCATTCAAAGGTTACTGTTCTCAACAGTGTCACAGTGGCATAATCAATAGAGATGAATATGGCATTCTTATCCATATATTTAAGTTTCTCTTCCTTTTTTTTCCAGTACAATCTACAGCTGGTGTTTCCAGGCTCCCTATTGTGCAGTTGAGGTAGCCTATGATTGCAAAAGCCAGACTTAATTCTGTTCATGCAGATCTACAAAGTAAATTGGATTTCCGATGGTGCTCCTGTACTCCACAAACAACAGGACGCGGTTGTTAAGGACACAGAGAAACAATCATTTTGCCAACAAACCGTATCAGTGAAGAGGGAAAAAAAGAAAACCTCATTGAGTTTTCCACTCAAAAGTTGGATGGTCTACATCGAGCAGTCAGCTCAGCACTTGCATAATTCAAGACTCTATAACATGCACACAACCTCACAGAGTCATCTGTCTGCAAACATGAGACACCAGTGCTTCCAGGGCGACATATCTCTGATGGTAGCGATCGGTAGCGATCTCGTCCAGAGAGGGAACCTCCTCTCCTCTCCTCGCTCGCTGACTGACAGCGCTGAGTGTTAGCACCCAGTGGAAATGACAGCCAGAAAAAGAGAGAGAGACAGACAGAGAGAGAGAGACAAAGAGAGAGAGAGAGGAATAGAGAGATTAAAAGAGGGGGGAGAGAGAGGAGGAGAGATGGTGAACGAGAGAGAAGAGAGAAGGAGGTAGAAAGGGAGAGAGGGTGCGAGGGCTCGGGAAAAAACGATGAGCAAGATAAGATATAAATATATATATATATATACAAAGAGAGATAGAGAGAGAAATGAGAGAATGAGAAACGAGAGCGAGAGTGAGAAGCGAGAGAGAGAAACGAGAGAGAGAGAGAGAGAGAGAGAGAGAGAGAGAGAGAGTGAGAGAGAGAGAGAGAAAGCGAGAGAAGCGGGGGGGGGGGGGGGGGTGTAGTGCCGGGTGATCTGAGGCACAAAATGGTGGTGGTGGGAGAGGGGGTCACGGGCTCAGCTGGCCTCCACTGCATTTGGAGGACCCTTTCATTTTCTCCCCGCGCAATGCTCCTCACTGGACAACACCCACCCACCAGCTCTCTGTCTCTGAGAGGCAGAGCGAGACAGTTCTCTCTCTCTTTCTCTCTCTCTCTCTCTTTCTCTCTCTATCTCTCTCTCCCTCTCTGTGCACTGCCTTACTGGACTTCTTCAGCACCTGCATGCACAGCATCTCAAGGCCCCTACTCACACAAATCTTATGTTCTTATGTTTAGAAATCTCCTGTTTTTCTCTCTCTGTTTTGGATGCACCTAAAAGCATTTCAACAAAGGACAACACATACTGTGCGTCATGCAATGCTTGTATGTTTTGCTTTGTATTGGATGGGTACAAAGGAGCACATGAGTCACGAGGCATGCCATATGATTATGGTCAGTACCGATTCTCTGAGTCAGAACTACTGGGGGATATTGCCATTGTTTTCTCTCTCATCTGATAGAGCTGTGGAAAGTGCTGGTTTGGAAACACCCATCAGGATTTAAATACTGAGATTAGTAATACCTAACGCCCAGGAGCCCACTCTACCATTAAAACAATTACATCTGTAATCAGACAGTGAAATGAATTGCAAATTGCTATTCATCTTCATAACTGTCATGTGTGGAAATTAAATCCAAGCATACCTCTTTATCTATCCCTGCCCAGCTAAGCTATTATTCAAATATTTTTTTCATAGCTTTTAACATTCTTTCATACATACAAACATACATTCACTGCTGTAAATGATATTCAGCAAAGCCTGAATCATTTCCTTCAAACTTATGAAATGTCAGTTAGTCAGAAAAGTCTGTCTTGAAGGTATTAAACGTGCTTGTTGTCACCGATTTGCTTAAAACCGACCGCTTAAGACAGTGCAAGGCTTTCACAGAATGATTTGAATCTTGGAATAGAAATGCGTGGCATATATAATGCATGATAAACTGTTCCAGCATCAGAGGCGGCACACTGAGATGTCCTGTGCAAACAGACAAATGAGCTCATCTGCTCGAATGTTAATGATATTATACTGTACACTTGTACAGCAAAGCCTTATTACATATTGATCTATTCTCAACATTACAGACCAGTACTAGTTTGGAAGTTCGTGCAGGTTTTGCACAAATACTGTATTACCCTTGGCCCTCAGCGGCAGCAGACTGCGAATCTGAAAAATCTCCTTCAGCACCATGGACAGCGGTATGTTGCAGCCTAGAGGTCTAGCGGCACATTTGCATGATGTGACAAATGCAACTTACCTCCTATGTCGGGTCGAAGTTTTCTATCATATTCTTTCAGTAAGTTGTTTAATATCTGCGTCGCATCTGTCTGATGACTTCTGGGGGCCAACATTTGGTTCACTGTCATGTCATCATCATATTCGTCCTCTGCCTCAAGTCTTTGAGAACTAGAAGAATACAGAGTAATGGGATTATTCCAACAAACGAATTAGTTATTTTAGGCACGAATGTGTGTCGGTCATCATTATGTATCATTATCTCAACTGTATTCGTAAACTGCTTGCCCCTGACAGAGCTTATTTCAATAACTGTGTATATAAATTAAATGTCTTGCCCTAAATGCAATAATTAGACATGCATCGTATTTCCATAAATGTCTGCCAGACAAGCGTGAACAAATCTGATAATTTTACTTGCCTTATACGAATGCATGAGCGCGCTCTACAGTAGCATACAGTAGCCTTTAAGTATCATATGTTGCATTGAATCAGAAACACTGAAATCACCACATAATACCAGAACATGTTTATAGCCTGTGTCATTATATAAAGACAACGAGTACTGTTTCAAGACTTAGTGATAAACATTTAGTAGAAAGACATACTGGTGCCAGTAACCTACAGTAGACTTTTTTTCAACACAACATATCTGCTTGTTAACAAAAGAAAGATACATTCTTTCGAAGTTAAGGTAGCAGAAATCTGCTGTTAACATAGGCTACTTTGTCAGTACGCGCTTCAGAGAAGCTGCTCATCCGTCAGTTCATTTCAATTGAGTATTCAATTTAAAGGGATGTTGGATGTTACCGCTTCAAACATTTCATATGTTAAACAACAAAGTTAAATGACACGACAGGAAACTTTCTAGAATGATGGCAAAATAACATAAAACTTATAGACCACACATGTGTGTCTGTGTAAATTCTCAGCAAGTGGAATAAACATCAACCCCACAGGTTAATGTCTTTATTTGTCATGTGAACAACACCTACTATAACACAAAGGCGAGGTGAATAGCCCACTTCACTTACCATGCACGGAACACGGAGAGAAGTAAGAAGACGAGCACAATGTTTGTAGACATATTGAAATGAGAATGCCGGCTTGGATGAGACATAGGTGAAAAGGAACGCGTAGAAAAGTGATCCACCGCTAGTCCGTTCTTCCAAGACCCTAACTACAAAATGCGCAATTTACGCACACAGTAGGCAGTGGAGAGTAATCCTGTGAAGGAAATGTTGCATGCGCATCAGACAGAGTCTATCCTTTCCCTAAGTTCGCTCATGTCGATAATGAATGATCTCAAATAGTTGACGAACCCCTCCTGCTCCTTGAAGTTGCTCTGGCTTCGATGGAATCCGTTCATCCGTAGACATACTGTAGTGCCTAAGTCCATGGACATTTGCGCCCCAAAAACACGTTTGTTGGAAGCCCCCTTTTCCAAAATGACGTCATGTGTACTAGAAGAAGCTTTCTCATACAATTTCATTACATTTGATATACATCTCTGCTTTTTGATGTTTACGTGTTAGTATTTGGAGGGCTCGGCAAGTTGCAGATATATGTTATGATGTGTCCACATCACTTGTAATGAGCTAGTTTGCGGTTGAAAGGGGAATCTTCTAGGGGGGATATTGCGCAGATCATCTGCTTAGTCTTGAAGACAAATAGTTTAAATTACGATATTATAGGCAACAAAATGGTAACGTTAAACTGCGCGTACACATAAAACATGATTTTGAACATGTTATAAAGGGCGAAATGTTAAAATGTAGCCTTTTTCAAACAGATGTGTACGCGGCTGGTTTTGTTTCCAGATGTCTGTCAGTAAGCTAATTGGGCTACTTGTCATTTAGTCGGATTTATAAATATGACACAGACCGTCCAGGCATGCGCACTTATTTCTTTGGAATCAATTGATATATCAAAGAACAAACACCCGTTGAGACGTGACTGTAGTCAAATGTCTACTTTATTAAGCGCATATGATGTTGTATAGATTTGTCAAATGAAGAGGAAAACCTTTTTTTCTGATATTAGTGTGCCTCTATTTTCGAGATGAAAACATGTCATCAAATTGGTTTCAGGTACCGCTCCGTAATGTTCCCCAAAAGTTACACCCATTTTCACAGCACACTCACCATTACCGTTTTAACGGAGATTACTTTGACAACCCAGGAAATGTCACAACTAAGTGATTTTCATCCGGTTCTTGCAAAAGATGTCGAATATGGCGTTGTCTACTTCCATACCCAAACATCTGGTCTTTGTGGGCTACCACTCTTCCAACCTAATTGTTGTCGAAATGTATCCACGGGTTTGAGGACACCATGGAGGTAATTCAACGCAGAACTGTAGGCTACATCAAAAGAAGCGAACAAG
>NC_085008.1:17691281-17693781 GCF_963854185.1 Sardina pilchardus | reverse complement strand
ATGTTTACCCCACTACTGCTCCTTATTCACATCTCAGCATCCTGATGGGTTTTTCTTTTTTAATTATTATTTATATTCCATTCTAGAAACATGGCATAAAAAGCCGTAAAAAGCTGACTCTAGAACAGTTCTGGCCTTAAAGATGCAGTCCATGATTCAATGCCAGTGTCACTAAAGGTTGTTGATGTTTGTGCTCAATAGCCAAATATGGAATGACACACTTCCTGTCCATGCTGCTGGTGCATCATCTGTGTACTGCAACTGGGCTGGGATTGGTTGTAGCACAACACAAGTCACTACATTTGCTTCCCATTTACGGAGCCAGGACTAGGTAAGAAAATACCAGTGTTAAAAAAACACAAGAATGCAGGACATGGAATGGGCAGCATTGAGCATAACGGACATGAAGGAGCAAATTGCAATTGGCTGAATTGGACCAAAAAAAATGTATGGGATTAGAATTGTAGACCGCACCTTTAATCTGGTGTGGATCGTCATCAGATTAGAGTCAGATCCATTCTAGAGTAAGCAGCAATCTGGCAAATTAGACCCAACAGACTTTTCCAGCAGATCACAACACTGGCAGATACAATATTTGTATGTTTCTATATTATTTTTTTTAGCTTAACACATCCTTGGAAATCACTGATCGGTAAATACAGTAGTTTTAATGGCACAGAGTCAGAAAAGAACCTGTTGTAGAAAAGCCACCACATGGTACAGTAGGTACCAGAAGGAGCCTCGTCAATAAGCGAAGGAGTTTTTGTTTAAGGCTTCTAATAGGTAGCTGTCTCCACTCAGTCTGAGAGACAGGCCCTTATCCCCAATCACCCCAGCCCCTAACCATACCACAATATAGCAAAAGAAGGAAAAATACCCCCTCCCCTTCCCGTCCCACCCCCACCACCCCATCAAAACACTAAAACGGTCATAAATAAGCAAGAAAGCGAGTAATGCCGTTACAACCGAAAACACAGAAACTAGCGTACCTACAGTGTACGACGTAAATCACGCCTATCGTAAGATGAGTGAAAAGCAGCAATAGTAATAATGACATAAGAAAAGAGAGATTGTAGAAAATCATCAAAGCTGCCAAAGCCTGACCTACTGCATCACAGCATGGTCACGATCTGAGCAGAGCAAGAGGCTTGAGCTTTGCGTTACTCAGACTTGGCTATTGAATACAGCCTCGCTGACCCACTCGATTCTTCGTAAGTACAGCTGACCAATTTTCTGGCCAATTGACCTTACAACCTTTACAAGCAAAGCACACACACACACACACACACACACTCACGCGCACACACGCGCGCGCACACACACACACACACACACACACACACACACACACACACACACACACACAAGATTAGGATATATACAGTACAAATGATTTCAAGTCTGCGATCAGACCTTTGACCACCCTGACCTCAAAGTACAGTATTGGGGTATTATTAATAGCATTATTATCATTAATATTATTATTACACAATGTTTTAGATTTTTTTTTTACAAAAAAGTGAAATCTCAGAGGTTGCTGCTGCTGTGGCGTAAATAATAAAGATATGCAGCCAAGTCAGCCTCATCAGTATCTCAAAATGGCTAAGTTCAGTTACTGTACATATTTGAGGGGCATCGGGGTGGAAGCAGTCACACTGGCTTCCTAAAAGGGCACCGCTCTCTGCAGTTTTCAGTGCATATGTGTGGAGTTCTCTCTCTCTCTTTCTCTCTCTCTCTCTTTCTCTCTCTCGTTCTCTGAAGGCAACGCAATTAGCATGGCTTTTTATCTGCTTGGAACACAAAAAAACCTGCAGTGCTCCTATAAAGCCCCAGGACTGTGCAGCTGCAGTAACGTTAGCTGCCGTCTCTCAGACGGATCTTGGCCATGCGTGGCTCGCGTCCAGGGGACAGTCGCTTCAGAGCCAGTCGCTGCTGTGCCTGGCACATGGTGTATCAGTTTTAAACTCCGACAATAGGAGGCCTGACGTCCAGTCATACAAAGCAAAGAATTACATACAATAACAAGCAGTTAGCAGAGACAGTATAGTAGAAAAGAGAGGTTTTGCATAGCATTTGGCCGTGCTGGACTTTTAAACACTAACCTTGGTTTCAAAAGTAAATTAGGCAAAAATGTGGATGCCAAATGCTATGCAGTGACTTCAGTTTAGTTAAGTTTTGTTGTCTTGAAAGTGGATGGATATTTTTTTCCATTTGCAAACTCGCCTGGTTGAGTACAGTTGTTGAGTACACGTGTTGACAATCCTCAAAGGAATCCTAGTATAACAGCAATATATAGAAGAACGTCAAGGCAAGGTATGAGAACAGTATTCCCATAGAGCTCTGATCATGCAATGTATGAAAGGCAGAAAAAAAGAAACAGGATAGCTTTCCGAGTGACTGGTGAAAAAAAAGAGTACAGTAGACAGCAAATAGGTGCCAGCCGTCATATCAAACAGAGGCCCAGTCAGTGGACAATATGGCTGTGAGGAAAAATACAGAA
>NC_085008.1:17646281-17686281 GCF_963854185.1 Sardina pilchardus | reverse complement strand
GGCAGCGCCCCGCTTTCTGACGGCTGCCTTGCATGCTCTGCCCTGGGACCAGCGGGTTTGAGAGCCGGCCGCCAACATGCGACTCTGGTGGATTTTACTGTTTGGCTTCTGGAGTGTGTACGGCGAGCTGCCCTTCATCGCGGACAACAATGCCGCCATGCTGGTCAACTGGTGAGTAACTGGAGGCACCCACATGCAAAGGCATGCTTGTGTGTGTGTGTGTGTGTGTGTGTGTGTGTGTGTGTGTGTGTGTGTGTGTGTGAGTGTGTGTGTGTGTGTGAGAGTGTGTGTGTCAGTAGAGGTAACTACTTCTCCAAAGTCTGTAGCGCTGAAAGGTATTAAGTGCCTAATGTGTTAGCATGCTAAACAGGCATCCAAAGTGTGACACAAGGTGTCATTTTTCAGTTGTCACACCTGATGCAAACAAGCTATCCAGGCTCTGCTGGATAGAACCTCTGATTACAGCTGAACACCAGGGAAAACATCTTGTTATCAAGCGCTGCTATATATTGGATTGTGTCTCTGGCTTGTAAGTTTAGCTGTTACTTCTGACTCCCTCGCTCCCATAGTATCCCCGGTGGGAGCTATTCCTGGCTGAGCAAAGAAGCTTTGCCACCTCGGATTAAGTGAGCTAATTATGGCTGCGTACTCTCGCTGTACGTCTTCACTCTACACCCTGGCAAACCTGCGCTGGCTGGCAGAGGCGCGCTGCCATGACGCAAGGCTCGCGGCGGGAGAGGTTGAGTGGCTTGGCTGGCATTTGGGCTCTGTGTATCTCAGGCATGGCCTAAGAGTGCACCTGTACCATGCAGCAGGACTCCCCCAATCCTCCATGCCTCAGATCTCTCTATCTCTCAATCTCTCGTCTTCTCTCTCTCTCTCTCTCTCTCTTTTGCGTCCATACGGCACGTTATTATTTGATGAGGAACTGCAGGCATGGCACAGATTGCCCCAGGACTGTCTTTCTCTCTCTCTCTCTCTCTCTCTTTCTCTCTCGTTCTCTGTGTCTTTCTCCCTCTCTCTTGCATTCTCTATTTCTCTCATTCCCTCTTCTTTTACTCATTCTCTCTCTTCTTCTCTTTTCCTCTCTGTCTGTTTGTCTTTCTCACCTTTTTTTTCCAACAGCCATGAAAAAGGAAAGAGAAAGAGAGCAATACAGATAGAGCGAGAGAAAGAGAAAGCGAAAAAAAATAAGACAGACAGTAAGGTGGAAGAAAGAGAGATGGAGAGAGAGAGAGAGAGAGAGAGAGAGAGAGAGGAGAGAGTGAAGATTACCCCTTATTTGTATAGCATGCATTCCTTTGGCGGTGCATCCCGGCGGCTAGCATGAGCTAAGAGCCACTGGAGGCACCACAGGGGATAAAAGCCTGCTGGGTTGGCCAGGCTTATACTGTAGGTGGCCTTAACAGCATAGGCAGCAGCCATATAGGCCCCCCATTACCTGGACACAGTAATGTCCGTCCTGAGCCAGTGGTAAGAAGCTCCGGGGGTCCAGAGGAAGTGTGGAGGCATTCCCATATATGTTCAAGGCCGGATGAAGGAAAGCCCACAGCCCTCCTCCAATAGCCCCCGGGTCTACTGGAGTGTATTACTGTACCTCTTTACATAACCAAATTAAGCCGTTGCTGCTGCTCAAACCACACACACATACAGACCCCCCCCCCCCACACACACACTAACACACACCCACAGTACTGTAGGCATTCCTCCCACATGTCACTGTGCCTGGTTCAGCCAATCCTGGCAGCGTGACGTCACTGAGTAAAAGCACAACCGATGGGCCGGCTCTGGGATTAACCCTGCCGACTCAGTGGCTCAGGAGGGGATAAGTGTTTCTCTCTCTCTCTCCTCTTTCTCCTCTCTCTCTCTCTCTCTCTCTCACACACACACACACACACTCTCTCTCTTTCACACACTCTCTCATTCTCTCTCTCCTCTTCTCCTCCATCTCCATCTCCTCTTCCTCCTCCTCCACTCTTCCCTCTGTGGCCTTAGAGACAGCTGGTAGCGTGTGGTAGGTGTTTTCAAATCCCACCCCCTTCACACACTTACAAACACACGCACATACAGGCACGCACACAGACACACACACACAGACACACAGACACACACACACACACACACACACACACACACACACACACACACACACACACACACACACACACACACACACACACACACACACACACACACACACACACACAAACCGATTCATTTTAACTTCTCACACAAGCTTATACTGGCACACAACACAAACAAAAAAGCAATGACTGCTTAAGGGGGAAAAAAACCCACCACAACATCATAGCACAGGACACTAGTCACGCAAATGTAGCCTGGTTTCACCAGACTCATTACTTCAGTTCACTTTGTAAATTGAGTCTGGGCATTCTCCGTTGGGAAATGTTTCATAATGGGCATAAACTTGTTGTCTAACCCTGGGTCTAACCCTAGTGTAGACGTAGAGACCAGCCTAACCAATCACTTTGATCAGGGATTCCTAAATATTACTTTCTAATTTGCCTAACCTTTACAAACTGATAATAAACTGCAGCGGCAGTCAGGAAACAATGTGCTTTCCTTCATGGCATAAATGGACATATTCTTCCGACTGCATTTTTTTTTTTTATGTTTGCAGGCCTTGCTACCACCTTAACCTGATGGGGGCCAGCTTTACACAAATACCTACATGCAAAAACAAAAACACAAGCTGAATTATTCTGATTCCAATCAGGAAATGAACAGAAAGTGCAGAAAGACAACAGGAAGTAACTTTAGCCCCAAAAAGCCCTTCTAAAAATAGCTGTGGCTCGCTGTGTCCACTTCTGGCTGTGGCAGCAGGTTGTGCGCTAGTCAGGTGCGAGGGGGCTAAGAGGTGAAAGTTAGCATATTGCCTCTAATGCTGATTTGGCTTGGCAGAGACAGACCGGGGGAATTTTCACAAAGGGTCAGGCCCTGGCATCCTGCAGCTGTGCTGTGCCCGTCCCAACGCTCAAGGCCCGTGCCCGCGCCTGCACCCGCGTGCCCACTTTACCTCGGCTGGTGGAGATCTCGTCTGTGCCGGCCGTCTGTCCGATCAGATGGTATTGGTTGAGCCGCGAGCCGTCCTCTGCCACCACCACAGAATTGGCCGCGTCTGTCGTCCACTTGTAAACAACTTCTGACACCGGGTAGGCATCTAGGGATGGGGGGTGGAGGGGGTGGGGATGTGTGTGTGTGTGTGTGTGTGTGTGTGTGGGGGGGGGGGGGGGGGTAGGAGAAGAACAACAGTCCATTTGAGTCCATTTCAAAGCCAGGCAGCTCAGTAACAGATGTGATGCATGCACCACGGCAACTTAAGCCCAACGCCCACCAGACACGCCGTTCAGCGGTGTTCGGCGGTCTGGGCTTGACGCGCAGGATTTTAGAATAGTTTTCTATCTCTGTGCGGCTGCTGCGCGGCAGATGTTTCCAGTGGGCTTTGCTCCATTGAAAACAATGGAGTTCTAATTTTTTTCGTGGCGCGGCGCGGCGCGTACAGTACGTGTCTGGTGGGCGTTGGGCTATACACTACTTTGAGAACTGCAGTGGAACCATGCGTCATACACATGGCAGAAGTGCATGAGGCAGCTCAGACACCACATGTTGTGCTTGGATGACTATTTGTTTTTTGAGGGGAGGGGGGGGGGGGGTTTGACTAAATTGGGAAAGTGGTTGATTGAAATGAAAGGCCCAGTGGGGGGGTTAAGGGCTGGGGAGCGTACCGTATCACTCAGAGAGATCTGTGTTCAAATCGCTGACTGAGCACCTGGACTCAGCCTGCCAAGTTGGGCATTAAGAGCAATCAATTTTAGCTGATTGGATGGTACCGCCGTTACGTAACGATTTCAGGGTCAGAGGTGAAAGAGGTAAAGAATAAGAGCCATTTCTGACAATCTCCCACTCCAGTGCGTCCCGATTTTTTCTTTTTTTTTTTTTTTTTCTGATTTGCTCTCATGCTGAATTAAATTAAATCTATTTTTATCTGTGACATTTTAAGCAAGGTTGTTTTAATCAGCACATCAGAGAACTACATTCAGTTTGGGATGTTTTTCATTGTTTTGCCAGCACACTGTCTATTTTGTTCTGAAAGTTTGGCGACAGGATTCTAACAGGATCAGCAGGATTCAAATATGTGACCTTTGGCATAGAGGTCAAGCGCTCTGCATGACCTTTTAGTCTTACCCTCTGCATTTCCAATCCTGAATCAGTCATCGAGTTGGTTAGCCGGCTGAAATGTGTGCTCGACATTCCTAAATCCTAAAACCATTTTCTTCATTCCCACATTCCAAAGCCCCTATAAAACCACAAAGAATTACTATAAAGCAGTCTACATGCCAATCGACTGCACTTCCTATTTTCAATCTGTCACAGAAGCTGGCAGTCTAGTTTAAACAGAGAAATATGTAGTCACAATACATACTCTTCTGCATTATGTTTTATCTCAGTTATGAAGTATACCCTCAACACTGAGTATACTGTATGTAAAGCATGACATAATATCATGCAGTACATGATGTACACATACACAAGATATGCTTTATTTCAATCATGATGTGCGTACAATACAATACCTACGTGTGTTCATGAGGTATGCTCTGTACTGCTACACTTTAACTCCTGATACACTATATAGTCTGCAAATACCATGTCTTTGCTTTATATCAGTTTTGATGTACACGCCACAACCAAAAGTTACTCTAGGTAGCAAACTGACTTGGATAGATCAAATATGGGCTGTATGTACTGTATCTAGCAGATAGCTATTTCAGGGTCAGCTGGTTTGTGTTGAGCTTCAAGCGCTGTTGAACTTCCTACCTCTCCCTGCCTGGGCATCTTTCCCTCCCCCTCCTTCTCTCCCCCCTTCGTCTCTCCCTCCCTCCCTCCTTCCCTCCATCCCTCCACTCCACTCCACTCCATCACACCATCCAATCTCTGAGCCATTCATTAATCCCGCCACTCAAATGCCGGATGTCTCCACTAAAATTAAGATTGACTCCAGCCATCCAGACAGCTGGATTAGACCCGCGCAAACCCTCCGTATCCCTCACAACACACTGCACTACACTAAACTACACACACACACACACACACACACACACACACACACACACATACTGTACACACACACAGGTCACATATACAGTACACACACACAGGTCACACACACACACTCACACACACGCCACCTGTCACTTTTCACTTTTCCTTTTCTTAAAGAGCAAGTATTGGACTCGTAGTGCTCCCTTTCTTTTTTACACACACACTCGTGCACACTGGCCACTTATATAAATTAATTGCATACACTAACATACATATTTACATACTAGCAGACACAAACTCACATTCATTCATGGATATCGGTACACATATAAGTTAAAGTTGGTGGATATTCCAGTATTTCAGAATGTCAAGCGAACAATCACAGCTCACTGCATTGCTATTTGCTCTTTATGTAATTCAAACGTACTGTACATTAGCCTACTCTCCTTCTGCAGACTCAACGTGGTTCCTTTTCAAATACAGCAGATGCTCACCCTTACTGGTCAACTGTACACAACTGCAGTGACACCAGAGCTGCGTGGAATTCTTCTAGATAGACACAAACAAATTATGCTTTTGACTGACTTTTGGCTGATGTTATGATGTTATCCCTGGTCATTTTTTGTTTAGGATTTGAATCTCATTACAACTAAGCGACAAGTCCAAGTACTCCATACAGTATGTCTAATGAACTAGCATCCAATGACTCACTTGATCAACTAGTTAGTTGGTTGGCAACTATTTTGGGGTTGATTAAGTCAAACAAATTGCAGCCCTACTTTATAAATGCAAACTCACACACACACACACACACACACACACACACACACACACACACACACACACACACACACACATGCATGTTCAGCTAAAGGTAACATTTGCTGAACCATTAAAAGCAAAGGGCCCTCCAACTGTAGAACAGAAGCAAAGTGCACTGAGGCATGCTGGTGAACACCTGAATATCAAGCTTGCACCAGAATATCAATGCATTAAGTCAATTTCTGCCTAGTAGTTTATGGAAATTTCTTCAGGTCCTTTCCATATTACACAGCCATGCTGCATAAATGTTCTATCTCTCAAAAAATTCAGCTTGGTTGATATTCAATACGAAATTTGGAGAGGGATTTGGGGAAAACCAAACAGCGGACTCCCCGAGCGCAGGGGTGAGATAAGAGACCCCACACCTGGCTATCACGTCGGCCTGACGAGGCGATAAGCCCACGGACGAGGAGAACCAGAGAAGAGCATATAATCAGCATCAAAAAGCCGCCATGGCAACGCAGATGCTCTCTCCCAGCGAGATCATACACTCAAGCACACGCTCTCTAAATATGTATTAGCCGTCTCTCTCTCCAATCATGGGCACAGCCAGAGGAGGCCTCTCAATCACTTCATATCAGAGGAATTACGGTAGGAGTGGCGGGTGGCACCGGGGCCTAAAAATAACCCGCTATTTTTCATTTGCAGTGGCGAGGCGGAGAGTGACGACTTTTGATTTATTGCCAGAGACTGCTGAGATGAAGGAGGGGAAGACGAGAGTAAGAAGCGAGAGAAGAGAGCGTGAGAGAAAGAGGATAAGAATGAGGAAGATGAGAAAGACGAAGAGTGAGACAGTAGACAGCTTGGTGGCTAAATGGGGTCTTTAGCTAAAGGTGTGGGTGGGGGGGCGGGGGCCTAATAGGATTGCTGGGAGTAGGTGCCAGTTGACATTTAAAACACACGGTAAGCCAAGAAGTGTGTGAGGTAAGGTCAGATTCAGTTCACCTCAGCCAACATCACCTCCACCGCTCATCTTACGGCGGAAGTGAAGACTTTGGCTCTTGGGAAAGACAGCAGAGAGAAAGATCGGAAGGACAAGGGAAAGGGGGGATCCATAAGGTAGAGGAGGAATGAAAATAGTAGGACCCAGATATGGATGGAAATTAATGGCTACCATATACTATATAATCTGTTGGTCATATAATGTGTACCAGCACCAGAGATGTAAAAGTCTGGCTTCAGAAAGTAAAAGTCTTACCACATTTTCGTTTGAACCATTCACTTAATCAGCTGATTCTAATTACCACAACTCTTAAGCCAGGTAGATCAGCTAATTAGCAAAGTCACCAGTGTTCAGCGCACAGGTAGAACCAATACATGGTAGGACTTTTACTTTCTGAAGCCGAACTTTTACATCTCTGGTGTTGGTACTTACCAAGAATGTTAGGGTAAGTGATGCTAGGGAATTTCTAACATGTAACACTTTTTATTATAACATTCAGTGAACATCTCCTCACGATCTGCTTGCTCTCCATTCGCTGAATATGCTATAAAAGAGACAGTGTTCATGCACAGCCCTGGCACTGGAAGCAAAGTTGGGGCAGCCCCTCCCCCACACAATCACAAAACACCGTGTGGAGTTTCTCAGTGAGCACTGAAGGGAGGTATATGCAGAGGTGGAAAAGTCCAGCTTCAGAAAGTAAAAGTCCTACCACATATCTGTGCCAACCACTCACTCAAACCAGCTGATTCTATTTAACACAACTCTTCAGCCAGGTCAAGCAGCTAATTGATGAGATCACCTGTTAAGTGCACAGGTAGAACAAATACATGATTGGACTTTTACTTTCTGAAGCTGGAGTTTTCCACCTCTGGGTATATGAGCTACTTCTCCGGTGTATTTTGCTTGGTCTTCGGTTTAAATATAATGTAAGCTGCTTTGGACAAAAGCGTCTGCTAAGGAACATACAATAAACATAAACAAACATGATAGCGTCCAGCATTGCTGACCCTACAGTACCTTCACGGTAGCAGCATTACTGTCAAACTATCAGACTGTTACAATAAGAGTTTTAAGCACATGTGGAGAAACACAGATGACCGGGGGGTCCTACACAGAGTCTATCCTTAAAGGTTTACAGCAGATGATGAGTTTACAGCTTCTTATCCGTCCCACAGGTCACCTCAGCAAATTGCCTCTCAAGAGTCTCAATTATGAGCTAAGTACAGCAAGCCAGTAAGAGATCCAGCAAACACAGACCACCAAGATAGCCACAGCCATACACATGGCCATAGCCCATGCACCATAGACCATAGTCACAGGTGCAAGAACGAATATGACATGAATGCTAAGAACTGCATTTAGGATGGTATTTGTGTATGACTACTTACTTATATGATATGTGAAATGTGTTATCAGGTTTGGAAAGGAATTGACCAGAAGCAAATGTTAAACACTGTATAATTATGTTTTAAAGCGGAACAGTTAATCTGGCTTTTGGCTTAGGGAGGAGTTGAAGTCACTGATGAGGTCCCCTCTGTGCTACCTTCCATGGGCCTACTGTTTCCATGGCAATTGGCAACAGTTCTTTCACACGGCTCCATTACTGAACATGTCATTGGGTGAGGGTAAATGTTTATTTATCAATTTGTGAACAGCCTTTGTCAAGATTATAAAATGAATCCACCAAGGTGACAGTTTCATCAGTCTACAACATTCTTGTCTGTTCTGCAGATTTGATAGAGGAAAGATTTGACTTCTGACTTCTACACAGTAACCACAGCGCCTCTACTACACATGCTCACTAGATGAATTCATGTTTTCAAGAAAAGTGGGAAAGATATCTCGCACACAGCTGTGATTACACAATCTGTGAGCGGAGATCTTCTCAGCTTATACGCCGCATCATGCGTTCCTTGAGGGTAGGAAATCTGGCCACAAACGTGAGACTCGGGCGAGATTTCAGCACAGTTGCATCATCATAATCTAAAGCCTATATAATCTTGGAGGGATATCTGCTATGACATGAAGGGTGGAGAGGGGAAAAAAAACCCTAAGCCTGAACCCTGAGGCCATTTGTGTTCATGGAAATGATTGCTGGATATGTGTGCAGGCTAACTGCGAGATGTGACCCATATAACAACAAGCCCGTGCTGCTGTGAAGTGTTTAAACCTAGCGTGCGCAGAGTGCCTGTAGACGCAGAGACAACAAACATGTCTCATGATGACCCCCTTGGCATATGAGTAACCAAAAAAAAAGTGTCTAATTAAATTAGATCTAAAGACCAACTCCAGGGCTGTTTCACTTTCATGATATTTAGGAATCGTGTCATCATAATAATGCTTATTATTTGAATATATTTCAAAGCAGGTTTTCAGGGACATGTGAGTTTTCGGGGAAATCACTATAACTTCCCATCATCATTAGACTTAACCAGAGTACTTTGTTTATGACTAGGATTAGGGATTGTGAATGGATTTTGTGAGGCTGTTATGGTGTCTGAGGGACAAGACACTGACCAAAAAACTATGCACAAGCACTAGTATTACACAATCAGTGTTCACCAAGTTTACCATAAAGATACTCTATACATTATGATGCACACTATTTTTGCATGAAGAGAAATTGCCACTGGCCACAGAGCATCATGATGATATCCCTTTACTCAATCCCTGCTGTGATGACAGAACAGTTTCAATTCATACTTTGCAGTCACGTGACTACCGGCGGGCAAGGAACGCTGACAACAATGGCTAACGTTTGCATGTTTGTGGCTATACACAAAGTGACATCTGTTCCGTTGCATGATGAAGTCCTCATCTGAATGGACACACTGCCCGTCAGCGAATGACAGCTTGATAAGTATGGTAGTTTAAAAAATAAATAAATAAATAAATAAAAACACAACCCTTGTCTTCCCTGCGGTTTGGTCATCCAATCACACAACATGTCGTTGTAGGCTATAGTAAAACTGGCGACGTCCTGGCAAGATCTTTGATTAGTTTTTTGATTAGTTTACTGGGTTTTGTTGCTGGAGAATGATGTCCTTGCCAGCCAGTAGTTATGACATCACATGCAAGGCATGGACATGTGCATAAAGTACAATCTATTATCAACATTAGAGACGCCTGTAAAACTAAACACTAAACACATACACTAAACGGCATACTGGTTTACCACCATCCGTGCCAAAGCCTAGACATGTGTCTGGTGCCTCACTGTGAGCCTCCCATCACGTCCTCAGTGCAGCCCAAACCTGTGAAAGGCTTTATTACTGTGGCAGACAGCGTGTGGCGGACGTGGCATTTTTACTCGCTCTGTAGCGGGACCGCCCGGGTAGACGCGAGCAGCTGGGGGTCCGCGAGGAGAGACAGCGGTGGGGCTGAGGAAGCGACGCGGGGGGGGGGGGGGGGGGGGGCCCGACTGCGGAGAAGGTATTCAGCAGCGAGTGGAGTGAACAGGTGAGAGGAAAAGAAAGGACGAGGAAGGAAAGGAGGAGAAAGGAAGGGAGAGCAGGCGGCTCCAGAAGAGAGCGGAGGTGTGCAGGAGAGAGAGGTCAGGGAAAGAGGAGAAGAGAGAGGGAGAGAGGGATAGAGAGAGTATAAGAGAGAGGGAAAGAGGGATAGAGAGTGGGAGTGAGAGTGGGAGAAAGAGACAAAGGCAGTGGAAGAGGAAAGGATACAGAAGGTGGGCAATGGAGAGGAAGAAAGATAAAGAGCCATAGGGAGAGGGGGAGAGAGAGAAAAAGGGATAAAGAGTATAAGAGAAAGAGAGAGAGAGAGAGAGAGAGAGAGGGAGGGAGAGTGTATATACAAAGGTGCCTGCTATCATATGATTTTATTCTCTCTTTGTCATTGGCTTGGCTCTACTCCCATTGTGCATGTAATGACAGACTGAGTCTCAGAGATAATGTGTCGACAAAAATCACCAAATCTCCATACAATGGCAACATGGATTTGGCTCTCAAAACCGAGGGCCCTTTCCTCCACCCATGCTCACCCGCACCCTCTTAATTGAGAGTCTTTTGGGGGCTGAGGCTTTGCATGTCATTGTGCTTTGGTGAACTGAAAGCGGAAAACGGTAAAGATTCAGATTTTTGTCTGTCCGATTTGTGGTCTTGACACTAATTATTGCATATTTACGAATGACTTTGCTCTGTCTTATACCAGAAGAGTCCCTCTTTGTTCCCTCTTTCTTTCTGTACGGCTGATGTGGTAATTTTGCTCTTTCTTCTACAAGATGACTCCCACTGTATTTTTGAATGGCAGTTATGGCTGGCATAGAAAGTGACCATGATGTGGGACAGTAAATATCTTTAAATGTGCATGCAAACAATGTCAGTGCACTCAAGTGAGTACTGACATTTTGTACGCACTGATAATCCAATTCACAACTCACAAGTCTTTGTCTCTTGGATGAAATCTCCAAGAATGTTTCACCAAGCAAAGAAAAGGCTTACTTGAGCTTCTGACAGACAATGGTTATTATAGTTTTGGATAAATCAACAAAGCCTACATTAAGGCCTTGTTACAGTGAGTGAGCCACCATTACTATTGGGCATCGGAAAAAAAGAAACAGAATATAAATGTGACTCCTTCAGCTAATGATACAGGCTTTGAAGTGAGAAAATGTCCTCTGTGCTGCCAAGCCTCACAAGGCAATATTGCCTTCATCTAATGGATTCACTGGCAACGAATTGATCAGAGCAAACAGTAGAGCCCTGGACCACTTTCAGAATTGTTTTCTTTCGCGGCACGCTGGAAGCGATTTCGCCGGGCACAGCAGATATGTACATGTGCCTGTTCAACCTGTTACACTTAATCTGTCGAGCTCAGGTCAGCTTGTGTCAAGGAACAGAGCTGCTAATATTAAGCCACTGCTAACATTCTTGAGGATGCCTTTGCTCGGCCCAGGAAGGATTTTCAGGTCAGCGATGAAAAAGAAGCATCGCCCCACATCTGTCAAGATCAAGACTGGATCTGTAAAGGAAACTATCTTGTTGATATAGCATTAGCACTAGCCTTTTGCATCTGGTCATGAAAGGCTAGCTTCCTAATCTTCAATCTATCTACATCTGCCTGGGTTAACATGACTCGATGATCACCATAGAGAATGAACAATCCAAGCTCTGGCACTGCTTATGCTGTAGGCCTACTAAGATTTCATGATACTATACTGCATATAACGTTGTGAAACTATAACAAATCTGAAAACCTTAATTAGTTTGAACAGATATTCTTAACATTATTAGTCAGACTCCATATTGACTTAAACACTTTAAGTCCATCTGGGGACAAGCTCAAACACTAAACCCATCTGTCTTGAGTGTGGCTGCCCTGCCCCAGGTTAATGCTGCCCTGTGCTGGACAGTTGGCCTCTTGGCACTGTGTGCTGGACACTCCTGCTGAGACTGTAGCTCAGACAGCCAGGGAACCCCACGCTGGGCTTTCCCTCCACCACCATCCCTCCTTCACCTCCTCCACCCCCTCCACCCTCCAGGATCCCTACAGTCAGTCTTTAAGGTAATCTCCTGACCAGACTTGGCCTGCAAAGAGTAGCCAGTCAGTAATACCATCACCCAAATCTCAGAGTAGAATAGCACTCCAGACGCCAAGCCCTGCTCTCTCGCTCTCTCTCTCTCTCTCTCTCTCTTTGAATCCCTCATCCTCTGACACGACACGTGTGGCGAAGAAAGCAGGGTCAGAGTGTAAGGGGCAGAGATCTCCGCTCATAATCCCATCCCCGAATAACCCCCTCCCCTCGGCTCTCCTGTGTGCCGGGAACACGGCTCGCAGGTGTTAATCTTAATCCCGATCTACTCCAGGAAGCCTCGTGATAGGTCCTGCTGAGCGTGCCGGGCAGCCGTCCGTCCACTTTGGATGTCGGCCGTAACCTCCTTTCGCTAACCAGGAGGGAAGCGCCCGGTGAGGGTGTCGGATGGGTGTATGAGACGACTACACAACTGAACCGGTCTGCAGCCAGAAACTGTAGTGTAGCGCTGAAAGATATTGGTAATAACAAATGCCTGAGGCTATGTGTACATCTCCTCTCAGAGAACCTCAGCTATTTTAATGCGAAATGTTCAGAAGTACGTGGGAGTGTTGAGCAGAGGGATGGAAACGATGAAAACTCTTCTTCACTTTTGCTTTCACCCTTTTATTGAATCCCTGAAAATATATACAAACATATCAAATGAAGATCTCCCATTCTCTTTCTTTCTCCCATTCACTTTCTCTTTTTCTCTCTCTCTCTCTCTCTCTCTCTCTCTCTCTCTCTCTCTCTCCCTCTCTCTCTCTTCAACAGTCCTCCTCTCTCATCCTCTCTTCTTCTCTTGTCCTCTGTCACTCTGTGTCATTTTGAGTGATGATATAATTATGTGCGGCTTATCGGTCCAGACGTGTATGCCCTCAGTGTAACCTGTACAGAGGGACACCTGAGGAAGTATAGTCCCCCACTGCACCATTTATCTAGGCCCCTAGGATCTCTTGGGAACCTTGACCAAAAGCACACCATACAGTATAGTATGTGTCTCCCTAATCCGATAGCTATGATTTTGTAGGCTTTTCATAATGGAAGGTAAGACACTGATCATGAGCCCCCTTCACACTATCAGAACGTTCTTCATCAGATGTTCTAATGTACAATACAAAGAGCACACCCCAGACCTGATGACGCCCGTATGGAATACTGATTGTGGTCCGCTATTGAAGACTGAAAGTTAGCGATTCCTTTTTTCAGCACACTTGTACAGTAGCCTACCCCTAAAAATATCAATAAGTTAAGTAAGTCTGTGGTTATTGGATAGCTAAGAGAGTGATCATAGAATACAATCCATGAGCATTTGCTGCAGTTCCTGTTGGAACATCACCTCGTGTGCCCTCATACCCCCCCCCCCCCTTTGCATGAACACCAGGCACAACTTGTCAATTCCAAATGATATGCGCCAATGGGCAGACACTTCAGCACCATCGAGGCTATTAGAGTTAGTGTTGAAACTAGTGCTAATGCTTGTTTGTCTATATAGAGGTACCATCTATTTTGGAGAGGGGAGCAGACTCCTGACTCACAGGCAGAACAATGGGCTTTGTTGTTGCTGAGTTGTCACAGTGAAATGTTTTGCAAACACACTGACATGAGTTGATGTGAAATTCGAGTGACTCAGCGCGGTGAGTCGGTGACTAATCTACAGATGTGACAGACAGAGACTCACAGCTTCCAAACTTGAGTGGACAGGCATGGGAGTCCATAGGGAAGTCCTCCAGCTGCATGGGACACTCTGCTGATATGGTCAACCTGCAGGAGATAACATTGACAATTATGAGCAACATACTGGCGCTGGGTAGCCTGGAAATCCACACCCAAATACACAAAAGATTTAGGGTCTGGCTATGACTAATGAAAATGGCCCAACTAGAGGGACGGCACCGAAAATGCATTTGATAATATCACTGCACGCAACTGGATCACACTATGACCGATGTTTACTGACTGATTCCAGACTTCGACACAGCTGGATAACACTATGACCAATGTTTACTGACCGATTCTAGACTTCGACACAACTGGATACTCCGATGTGATTGGTGCAGGTCGGCTCCAAGGACATGGGTAATGACTGAGCATCATTACTGATTGCCAAATTGACTCACTGAGCATTCAAATAGTAGGCTGGGTGAACCCTGCCTGAACTTCTGGGGAATTTGAATTTCGCCCCGGCAGCTCAGGCTGGATACCAGCAGATCTATTTTCGCTGTTTACTGCCAGAATCTTTGGCTCCAATCAGAAACGGCCATACTCTAGTCCTGGCACGCTATTGGCCGGTGACGCGCCGAAAATGAAACTTAAGCGATGCGAGGTGCAGTAGAAACAAAGCGCAGCCTCGCCAGACTAATGTTCAATCTTAAAAGATTGAGTTTAGTATGGTGAAAACCAGACTATTCAAATTGTGCTCTCGCGAGAACTCTGGATTTCCAGGGTAGGTGTTATGGTCATCATCATCATCATCACCATAATCATCATCATCATCATCATCATTATCATCATCATCTTCATATACTGCCATGTCAGTGCTGTTACCATCTTTTATACAGACGATGCTGTTTAGCCATCTATTGTCTGATTTGGACACAGCTTTGAAATAGACACTCACAAATACAATGTTCTTCGTTACCATAAACATCAACATCAACAGTCATCCTCATCATATAAACGGCTTAATCCCTTCTTCTCCTTCTCAGAGAGCAGGGGAAGCCAACCATGTAAATGAAACAGTGCTGTGCTGGCTCACAGCCAGGTCAGGCAGCAGTTAGCAGTGATTTGTGGAGCAATATCGCCCCTGTGTGGCACGGAGAGGAAGTGCAGCAAAGAGGCAGCCTTCTCCGTCGAAATTGGATTATATACACCCACGCCAAGACCCACACATACAAAACAGACCAAATACAAAACGCCCACAGAAACTCCCACACAGGGACATTTGTATACACCTATCCACACGGAACCATTTCACATCAAGGGCTGCTGATGCCAGAGTAAACACAAAAATATTACATAGCCTACATGCAGACATTTTGGTTGGGTTTGGTTTGGTTGAGAAATTACTGCACAAATCCTAGAAATGGCATCTATTTGAGTAAATAATAATCTTAATCACTAGAAATGAAAAAATATTCTAAATCTGCAACCCTGCTTTGTACGGTAAATGACAAGCTAAATAAACACTAAATGTAATTTAATATGTTAATGCGAAGGCTTGAGGAAGTGGTGACAACTAAATTGCTGTGCAACGCTTGTGACATTTTTGTGTTATTATTGATGTCACTTTGGACAAAAGCATCTGCTAAATACAATAACCATAACCATAATGTGATGGAAACCATACCTTCAGCCACACTAAAATACTTTAGCGCGCTGAACTATCAAATTGTGTTTGTGTGTGAGGAAGTATTGACTGATCTCTGCTTGGAGCAGATCCCATTTGCTGTCTTATGTCTCCCTCTAGTGGACTAAGATGTTACTGCAACCTTAAGGGCCCAAGTGGCCACCATTCCAGTGGCACTGATAAACAGGGCATGTGATTGAGAGCCAGGGGCTGGGGGTGCCAGCTCTGACAGATGTAGGTTACAGCAAAACATATTCTCTTTCTGAGCAGCCTGTAAGAGAAACTCCCATCAAGTGGAGCAGAAGTGACTGCAGATCCAAAATAGAATAGCGGCGTATTCCCTCCCCAAGATGTCACTGGGCGTAGAGCATGAGCTGAAGCCATAATTACCAGTGTCGCCGTGCAAACTAATTGTGGTTTTAACGGGTGCAGGAAAGAACCCAGTCAAGATGATCCCTTTTGTGCTACGAGACAGTGATTACTGTGTGTCCACTGTGCACATTTCTTGCACATTTGTCTCTCTGCAATAATTTGACTCTCTTCCAGCCACCGGTTATAGCTTCCCCTAAACTAATTTATTCTCTGAACAAACCCCCCTTAATAGTCATTTGCCTCTGCAGATTGCACAATCAATGTTTACATGGTCTGGGATGTGAGCCTGCCTTGAAATCGATGGACATTTCGAGATCAATACCTTGTGAGGGAGTATGTCATTACTAAGGCCATTGTGAGAGAGAGCATGAGCTCTATCCCTTTCAGAGGTACGGCGGCGGCTTACTGTAGGCCTACTCACAAAGGACCTTTTTGGGTGGAAGTGATCTCATCGTCTGGCGCCCACACAGGAAGTCATGTGTGAATGGCTTCAATTAGCAGAGGCTGATGAGAGTTTGACTCTGCCGCGCATCACTCACACACACACGCGCGCGCACATACCCACACACACACACACACAGACGCATACCGACACACACACACACACACACACACACACACACACACACACACACATACACACACTGTCACACACACAGTCACACACACACACACATATGCACACAGGCACATACACACTATTTCTCACATACACATACATACACACACACACACACACACACACACACACAAAGAACCAAGTTCCTGTCTGCTTCTTGACTGCAGGCAGCATGCTGTGTGTATTTGCCGGCTGGCGATCTCACACCTCTGTGCCGTGTTGAATAGCGAACATTCTACACTGTGATAAAGAGAGCGTTAGGATTTCAGCATCTCAAGGATAAGTTTGTCTAGAGTTTGAAAAGAGGGGTGATGCAACTAGTTCCATGGTTGACTGACTGCACCAAATGTCTGCTCTGATAACATTGTGTCCATATCACTGTGCCATCCATGTTTACATCTGCTGTATAAAGCCTCATTGGACTACGTGGTCATCTTTCCATGACATATAACTACAAATGTGTTGCTGAACATTCTGTGAATGTCCCCCCATGATTGGGAAACGATGCCTTGAAAGCACCTTGCTTGTGCAACTGATTAGGGACATGTTTCCAAAATATCCTGGCTTTAAATAAAACTTCTGTGCAACTTCTCAACCTCTTGTTTACATAACATACAGCAGTTTCTTTCTAGAATTGTCTACATTAGATTTGCCTTTTTTTCTCAGCAAGGTAGACAGTGTAGGTACAGCATGTATGGATATAACCCTTGGTAAAATATATTGTCTGGAATCCCCCATAGGCAGCCATAGGTCTGCCCACACGTATCATTTCATATAATGTGTGCACACTCACAGATAATAATACTTGGCCTCGTTAATTCTGTCTATTCTTTTATATGAATTTATAACCTCCTTTGAAGCTCCTGCGGAGCGCTTTGATACTGCTCCAGGTTTGGAGCGTGGGAGTTGAAACCATTATGTCCTGGTTTTGTGGCATAGAGGTGCCGTGCTCTCTCTCCCTCTCTATCCCCATCGCTCCCTCTCTCTCTCTCTCCTTCCCTCTCTCTCCCTATCGGTCCCTCTCTCTCTCACTCCCTCTCTCTCCCTCTCTCTTTCTCTCTCCCTCCCTCTCTCTCTCTCCCTCTCTCTCCCAATCACTCCCTCCCTCTCTCTCTCTCTCTCACTCCCTCTCTCTTCCTTCCCCACTCCCTCTCTCTTCCTCTCTCTCTGTTTAACAGAGAGTGCTGCACATACAGTATACAGTTTCTGGCTAATCTCTTTCCCACTGGCCACAGTGCATTAGAGGTCTGTAGGAAAAAAACAGTCTTTAATGACCCTGTTATGTTAGGAAACGCAACACAACGCTACCAAAAGCCTCGCGCACTGCGGAGCGCTTTATCAAAAATCGATTCCACTTATCCAACAGGTCCGCCCCGGAAACATTTGCTCTTATTCCGAATAAATATTTCACGCAGGAACCACTTCCCAGAACTAGATCTGATGGTGCACTATGAAGTGGCACTGAACGGAACAACTCCCGCAACACTGTCTGTTTCTCTTGCAGTATTCATTCGATAATAAACGTTTTGGTCCACAGACCTTTATCAGGACGTCTAGGTCTGCGGACAGAAAGGTTGTTTATGATAAAAAAAAACAACGCTACATGTGTAAGAGTGCGGGAATAATTTCAGCTCTATGTTCATCGACCAGTGGTCTTCTTCCAACGTGCTTGTCGGGTAGTCGCACAAGCACAATATGTCTCACAGCATTCAACACTCTCTCTACTGACACAGCCTAGAAACACAGTATTCATATTTCCACAAAAAAAGAAAAAATAAATAAATAAAAATGGCAAAGTCATTGATTTTTTGTATGGCCATTTCCATTCCCATTGCGTGGCTAATAAACTGATATTGTCGCAGATTTGCACATGATCAATCCTCTACACAGCATGCATGTCCACTCACAAGACACTCTCTGTCAGACACCAATTGACTAACACATAACTGTGGCTTCAGGACTCTGGCTCCATCAGGCATCCTTCCACACTACTCAGTGCTAATGATATTGCTATAGTATTGCTCCTCCTCCGCTTTTATAAGTTGTGCTCGACCTGCTAATGCCTCAGTGCCTGGGGCTAACCATCATAGGTTAAAACACCATTGATCAGCACAGTAGCACTGGATGCTCTCTGCCCTAACCTTGCCTATTAGGAAAAGAAAAAACGTAAGATTATTGACCTGTGGTGTTAAGCACAAAGTACAAGGGGAGCGAAGTCACTAATCCACCTCTTGAAATGGTTTGTGTATTTGTGCTGGTTTAGAATCGCTAACTCCCTCTTTAAGGAGGACAAATGTATCACTTTTTCTACATAAAAAAAACGGAACGATCGTCAACAAAATCCCATCTGAGTTGCGTATTGTCGGTGTGTCAATAGAAAACCACAGGTACTTTAATGGAATGCTTAGCTGTGGCTTCTGTGAAGCTTGACCTTAAAACTGCAGCGCCCAGAGGGCCATAGGCAGTACAGTTAGTGAGCCTGAAGGAAGGTACGCAGGAAACCGGGGAAGACTTGCTGTGTGTCTCTGTAAGTGTGTGTGTGTGTGTGTGTGTGTGTGTGTGTGTGCGCGTGAAAACGTTAGTGTCAGTGTGTATGTGTCTTCCTCTGCACTAGTGAGGTTAATGGAGCAAACAGTCCATGGAGAGAAAAAAGACAGAGAAAGAGAGAGACAGAGAGAGAGAGAGAGAATAAAAAGAAGGGGATGGCACAAACAACAGAGAGGGAGAGAGAGAAAAAAAGAGAAAGAAAGCAGGAAGCCAAAAAAAGAAGATAAAAAAAATAAAAATCCACGCTGGCTCTCTCTATGTGATAGGACATGTCCTTTCAGTAGTCTGTCTTCCCGGAGACTGGGTCAGAGCCAGGATTCCCCACTTTCAAGTCCCCGTGACCCATATGTACAGCAGGGAGGAGAGGCAGAGCGGACCCCCCTCCTCCAGGCCCAGCGGCTGGGCACGGCTGGGGGGAACGGGCCCCTTACCGTAAGCCAGGAGGAGGCCGCCTCCATGCTGCGCTGGTCCTCTGCTCTCCGCTGAGCTACACTCGCTACAGCCGCTAACCCCGCCGCGCTTGCTGTGATTCTTTATTCTATATGAAGCCTGTTATCAGCTGCACTGTATGCAAAGATGAAAGCCGTGACTTGCTTCAGTCTATTGCAGGAGTGTGTGTGTGCGTGTGTGTGTGTGTGTGTGTGTGTGTGTGTGTGTGTGTGTGTGTGTGTGTGTGGTTGTATGTGTGTATGTGTGTGTGTTGGGGGGGGGGGGGGTTACAGCACAGAGGGAAAGCGGAGGAGATATATAGGCAGATCTTATGAAGAAACATGAATGCCCATTGATGTCTTCTTGGCTCGTGTGCAGCTTGCGGTGTAGTTGGGAGCGCACGGCTCAGCCAAGCAGAATGCTGATGCGCTTGTGCTGACCTCATAATGTAGCACAGCGCTGATAGACTTAAGACTGGGCTCACATGAGCCAGTAGTAGACCTACATGCTTATCAAAACCTACTGTAAAAGAGTGCTCTATCATGTGTGAGGCACATTTTCAACCCCTCTTAAAATGATGTGCCATATTTTAGACAAAATTATGATTAATTAAGTAACATCATCAAAGTCATTTTTGTTGATCACATGAGGGGAAGAAACTCCAGATGAACCCATCCATGCTATTCACTATGTGATGGAACTCAAACAGAATGTATGACCACTTGGTACCATAGAACATGCCAAAAGCTTCACCGAACTACATCAATTAGGAAGCCTGTCCTGGTCTTGATGTTTGGAATGCAGGTCTTAGAAGCAAATTTGCAACTATGGTAAATGCTAAATTTAGGAAAAACAACTTTCACTTTAACCCTTTAGCAAGTAGTTACTGTCACACCGGTGTTGATGTAAATGTATTTGTATTGTTATTTATTTGTATGTCAATTTGCACAAAGGCGTCTGCTAAATAACAATAACCATAACCATAACTCTAAAGAATGCCTTGATCCATCTAATCTAATAATATGGAATTTTGGAATTGCACATTGTTGATGAAGGCATTCTTGTATAGAATTGTTGAAGATCACTCACCTCATGGTGTAGAGCAAGGTGCCATCCTCTTTCAAGCGCAGCAGCTTGTTGGGGGTGGTCATGTTGTGGGCGACAGACTTCTTGCCATTCAGGAAGAAAGTGTCGGGTGTCCAGATGTTGCTGGCCAGCAGGTTGTTGAGAGGCAGAGTGTCCATTGGCCCTTTGAAACGTAAACGCTCATCCTTCCAGCTCTGGCGGAAAAACACATCGATGGTGTACTCCTGCACAGAAAAACAACATCATTAGATCACCAAGAACACCGGATGCTCTCCAGAGCCTGGATGCACGTACACCAGAATGCGCACGGCATAAGCAATTCTGAAAAGTGACCAATTTTGACTGAATAACTGAATTGTAGTATAATAAAAAATACTAATAACACTAATATTAATAACAATAATAATAGTAGTATAGTGGTATTAGAGTTGCATTGAATGCCACTTCCAATTCGAAACTGGTTGTGCAATTATCATAGTGCTGCTGTTGCTGATTTCAATGAGCGTTTAGTGCTGCTCCATTGAGTGGATCTTCACCCTTCACTATGAGGTTCAAATGGGGATAGAGACCTCATCTCAAAGCCAGCCGTAGGGGAATCTGTAGCATGCCATTACATTATATGATCACATTATCTAGTCTACGGTATGGTATGGCATTACATGCAGTCAGGACAGAGGCAAGCAGGACTTATAGATGTAAAGAAGTAAAACTAAGACGTTTTGATAAAAACAGAAATGTGTGGCATGGTGAGTGTGTGTGTGTGTGTGTGTGTGTGTGTGTGTGTGTGTGTGTGTGTGTGTGTGTGTGTGTGTGTGAGTGTGCGTGTGCGTGTGTGTGTACGTGTGCGTGTGCGTGTGTGCGTGTGTGCGTGTGTGTGTGTGTGTGTGTGTATGCATCTGTAAGGGGGCGGGGCAAAGGCTTACCATCTCTGTGTCCGACACTGGACCAAAGCTTGTGACAAAAATATTTGTCTTGATCTCGGTCACCATCTCTACGGGAGTTCAGAGAAAAGGAGGTGTCATAGAACACGGCTGAGGTAAAAATCCACTGCTTTGCCATTTGGACAGTACAACAAATATTCTCTTTTGAGCTTTCCCATTCTTGAGGGGGAATAGTACACTTTCCTCAAAACTTTCTATGTCCTGTGAGTCAGAGAAGTGATCTCTCTCTCTCTTTCATTCTATTCTCTATTTCTCTGTCTCTCCCTCGTTCTTTGGGTGTGAATAGGCCAGGACAGTTTCTCCTCCTGCGCACTGCCTGCCTCCTCCTGCTCAGAACAATGCACCTGCCGGCTCAGAAAAGAGCCATTGCACTCTCAAGGTCGAGAACCGTAGATACATTCCTGAAACACTCCGATTCAACTCTGCTGTTGATTCGCACCGATGACCTCGCACTGGCTCTGACCTTTGTTCACTGAACACATCTCAATCAGATGAATACTGAACCTCCTTGCAATCTTGTTTTTCCTTGAAACAGCTACACATCTCTACCTGACAGACTTCTGAACTTCCAGCTCATCATTCACAGCTGAGATGCAGAGATGCAGCTTGCTACGGTTCTATGCTACATTTATAAAACATTGCCATTGGTGCTATACATTTAAGACATACAGAAACACAACAATTTTACTCAGTTCATATCTGAGATATCACATGATGTCTAAATTAACCAGTCTAAGAAATAGGCTAAGCTGCAGAAGTAGGCTTTTAGGACAAATGCATGCTTGTGATGGTGTGGGTTGTACCTCCCAGCCCAGGACGGAGTCTGTTGTCGTAGCCATCCAGTAACCCATCTAGTATTCGGGTGAATATGGTAATGTTATCATTTAGCTCAGATGTCTTGGGTGTTGCTGTTGTTGCTGTCTGAGAAAAACTGATGGGGAGACATTAATAAGAGAATAATATATGAGATATAAGCATTATTGACATTCACTTCAGTCTTAAAACGTTATGTAACACTTTAAACACAAATGGTGTCTTTGATATGCTTTACCTTTACTGATTTCTTTTCTTATATGTGGTTAAAGGTCATTGCAAGTGAAGGGATAAACAATACCCGCTGATCCCAACTCTGAGGCTTACCTCAAACGGCATAGGAGACACCCAAGCACGACACCGATCCATAGACTTCTCATTTTGGAGCTGCGGCGTATTCCATTGTCCATTCCTATGATAAATGAAGATTGCACCGAGTCTGAGAGCCTTAAGCAATGTCCCGCAGCTGTGTAACCGACTTTGAGCTCTGTATCTCACTTTCGTAATCAGATAATAATCAGTAGAAAATGTAGGGCTTGGCCGCGGTCTCAAATTTGAATATGAACGCCACAATAGACATGCAGTAATTAACAGAGCTTGAGAGGATAATGACAAAAAAAACAATAATAACAATAATAAAAACATCATAATCATAAATAATAATTATATTGGCGTTTTAATAATAACATTTCAATGTTGAAAGCGTCCTCAATGTACATACTTTGTACAGTATATGGTGCTGAAGGAGTACTCTCCAAAAAGTATAGAATTCCAAGAGCATCTATCAAATCTTAGTCACTCTTAGTTCAAATCTACTTGTCCAGACATTCACACTGCAGAGGAAACGTGTTTCTTGCCCAAGAAATGCATGGTATTGGGTAAATGTGATGTTCAAAGCAATTGGCAAACCCAAAACCCTGAGAGTGAGACCCAACTGTTTCGCTGAAATGCTGTTTATGGTTACAATAGGGTTCAGGCTACCCGTTTCAAGAACCTCAGGCGAAAAGCTTCCCTCTCAAAAAGGGCTTTATTCACCGAGTCCTGAAGCGGGCGAGAGCACATAATTTTGTACCATACATTAGAAATGTAATTTCAAAGAAACATGAAAATACCTGAATAGTGCGTTGGATGAGTGATGCGTCCGTGCAAAATTCCTCTAGAAGTGATGATCAAATCCCGCAATAATCACTGTGAAACAGCGAAGTAACGCATTGTTTCTTCTTTAGAAATATCCTGCCTCGCATAAGAACTGACTGTATAACCCTCGCATTGTTCTGTCCTCTTTTTACGAGTGAATGACTGAGCAGTCACCGCAGGCAAACCCAGAGCGCTGGACTTCGCATTCCAGAGAACCTCATCATCTCGTCTAGTTTGATATCAGTGTAAATTACAGTGTAACCACCTAAAATCGTCAACCTCTTGATTCCATTAAATCCATATCAGTTACGCGCGAGCGTAAAAAAAATGCCCGCCCTTTTCATCAGACCGACACTTTTCCTTTATCTGCTACACTGCTCTCTGACTATTGCACGCTGTTCAACATCGCAACGGTCTTCTGCACCACAACACAAGTACAAATAGACTCCACTTATATGTCACTACACTGTTAAGATTGTCCGTTTCTGTTCTTACCGCCGAACTGTCACTTTGAATGTAATGTAATTTGGCCCAAAAGTATAGGAACGTCTCTCCTCCAGTATCGCATCATGATCGCACGCCTACGAAATAAGACGAAAGGTTGGCAAACCGCAAGATATGACCACTCTTGAAATAAAATGCACTGCCCTGCTCGCTCAGGCACGACACAATTTTGGATAGCCACACGAATTTCTCCACATTTTTACTTGGCTACCTTTCGCTCCCTTCAGTTACGAACTGTCATCAGCCCTGACTGGTTTGCTCACCGGTGGGTTGCTGTCCATGGGTTAAGGACACTGTAATATTAAACTAACTGCCTCGTAAGCTTTTTGCCTTGTTGTTTTTGGTACAGAGCGAACCAACGAACTTTCAACATGCAAAGGACAACTGTACGTCACGACTTGTTATAAAGCCTCAGCTCCTCAGAACAAGGGCTTCTCTGTTCCAACGAGTGTTTTTATTTCGAAGCAGAGTATATCCTTTCTCCAACACCTGACCAGGAAATCAACTAGTCTATCCCTCTTGTGTAACATTTGAATGATTTGAAGTTGAACATAATTATCTCTATGGGAAAGGGCCAACAGCGCGGAATGACTGTGTGCTCTGTGAAGGGAACCGCCGGAGTGCGTAGTTATGAGGGCTGCCATCAGAGGGAACTCTAGACCCATCTTTTTTCTCGTAGCAATATGAGCGCAATGAAGAGAGGGTGAAATACGAACTCGGGATCACAGTACGGTCTCGCAGATTTTATGCGTTTTGCATGATGTGTTTATTGAAAAACTTTTTTTATTTTGTCCGAGGGATCTATTTAAAATGAGTTCGCGAGATTGCCAAGCACACTTCATTCATTGATTGCTTTTTGATGTATCCGGAAAGGCTGAGCGATAGCAGAGATAATTCGTAAGTGTCGATCAAAATAGCTCTATTCTCTGGACGCGCAAACTATCGGAGGACTAATAAACGACCGGTGTATTTCAATAAAGAAAGAAAATAATCCCTGGAAATCCCAAACTATTTTGAAGTGAGCCACAACAGAGACTTTGGTTGATCTAATTTCTACCTAGGGATCCATGACCAAAGGCGTGCAGTATGCTTCTGGTGATTAAAAATCGGCACCACATATTTGAAATGTGTCCCAGCGCTGTTTTTCTAGTTGTGCAGATGATTTGAGTTTATTTTTCCATTGCACTTAAAGTGTGGTCTGGGTAGCTTCTGGAGAGACTGTGCCTGCTGCATTCTTATTGACTCCATTGGCCTACACTCTGAAGAGTTAGGCAAGGAAACAGATGTGCCTTCCATGGTTCAAAGCTGAAGCACCCGTGTCTTGTAAACCCGATTCAATCATGCATTTGAATTTAGATTATCACAAAATCAACCAAATAGTACAGTCACGTATTTCTATGTATTTAATGTAGAGGAAAACAAATAACTTCACTATGTCTGAGAGGTCTTACTCTTAGTATGTCCATAAACATCTGTTACACTAGCTGATAAATAGGTGTTTATTAGGCAACCACTGGCTATTGAGGCTTAAAGCAAGCATTACATTAATTGCTGCCCTTTTTAGGTTACAGTACATGTTTATAAAGCCCTTATAAACCATCTATACATTATTGTGTATTATCTCAGTTTGGTCAGTTAGTTCTGATATCTACATCTCTAGCTGATTAAGTGTATACACTTGAACTATATGACAATTTGTCATCTCTGTGATTTTTTATATTTCTGTTTTTCTTCTGTGTTTTTCAGGAATGCAGTTGATGGGAACAAAAAGCTGTTTGCAATCTATGACACAAGGTAAGGGAGCTGATGTCTATCTTGGTGTGTCTGCTGTTTTCATCAGCAATATGTGTCACCAATACAATTCACTGCATGTGCTATGGCGTCATCCACTCTCCCAAGCAGCTCCTGTTTGCCTCAGTGTGCAAGATGAGAGGCTCTCTCTACGGATTTTTCTCAATCTAAAATGCATTGGACCATCCATACCAACGTCAGCTAAACACAATATATGCTATACACTGGTGGTCCCACAGCTCAAACGCAATGTTTATCTGTCTCCATCTGAACTGAGGAAGGAACTTCAGTAATCAAACCTGGCATAAATGAAAGGTGAAACATTGTTAACATCAGATGGCTGGGCCAGGTCTTCATTTTACATCTGTGATGTTGAACATATACAGTATATACATTACACCCCCCCCCCCCCCCCCCCCACACACACACCCCAGGTAGGAGAAATGAGCATGGATAGCACTCTTCAGAAGTCCTCTCGAGAGATATTAAACAGCATGTGAGACAGAAAATAATGAGAACCGAGTAAAATTTCTATCCCAGAAAAGTGGGACTATAGTAAAGCATTAACAGCATCACCTGCTATGAAATGTATATTCTGTAAAGCACATGTACCTGGCCTTGCTGAGGCTCTGTGGTTCAGTGGTTTTTTTTTTCTTAATGATTCATTTGGAGAGAGAGAAAATAAATAAGACAAACCCTCTTAGCAATTTGAGCTTGTCAGTGGAGTCCGTGGCAAGATATACTTCTGTCAGCCTACACACAGGAGAGTGTCTACAGATGGTTAATCTTTGCAACTATAGGGTTCCATGACTGTGTGTGGGAGTCTGTGAGTAAGGAGTGCTTAGAGAATATCCCAAGCTGTTCACACGCACACACGCACACACGCACGCACGCACGCACGCACGCACGCACACACACACACACACACACACACACACACACACACACACACACACACACACACACACACACTCAAAGTTTCTCAATAAAGGTGAGATTTAGTTTCAGTTTTGTGAAAGATATTTGATTTGAAATCAACAGCCAATCCATTGACACACTTCATTTTCTATGCATCTGTAGCACAGGTGTTGATTGGTTGGGACTGATTGGACGGCTTGAACTGAGCCACTATGCTTGTTTCTCATTCAGAAAGCCAGGACTGTGTATGAGTGCTCAAACACCTAACAGACAGCTGGAGGACCATGAAGAACAATCTGCTGAATTTGACAAAAAGTGTTTGTGGCCAGAATCACATACTGTACAGTACCACACTTTTAAGGCACCGTAGCAATTTGTTGGCAGAAGCCAATCCTGTTTCCACCCGAACACCACTTTTGAGCAAAACACTCAAACTAATTATTTTTATTTTATTACTGACCTGTCTAAAACATATATTTCAATAGTCTGAAAATAAGACTTGCATAAAGACAAGTGCTATTTCTAAAAAGGAGTTCACTACAATGTAAACTGTTGTACAATCACTGACAATCTGTCATTCAGAAGTAATGGTCTCACCTGGAGTACCTTGTGAGCAGAGATTTGCTGTTGAAATGGATATTCCCGCTGCAATAAAAGAAGTTGTCTGTGTAATGACATTTCCTGAAAGCTTTTTGCTCCTGTGAGGAGGGAAAGAGAGAGAGAGAATGCTCTATGTAACGTCCGCATTCAATTGCACCTGCTCACATCTCTGAAATGACTCTCTATCGGTGTGTTGGGAACCCGACCCATGGCGCAATCTATCCGGAGTCTGGTGGTGAAGCCATTAGGGCGAGAAACCGCCCGCCCGCATTCCCAACGCCATCTAGGAAACTAATGGAGGAAGAGGGCTTTGGGTGGCCAGTCTCCCAAACCACTGTCTGGGACCCCACTCCCCACACAACGCAACCTCTGTCAGTCACACCGCCTGCCCACCCACCCAGAGAGGTTCATTCAAATCAAAACGGATCAACTTAATAAGATGGCCGTGATTAGCTCTGTGATAAGTTTTTGAGGACTAGGGGGATCAGCCATTTGAACATTGCTTAATCTCCATCCGCCTGTGCATGCGTTTAGAGAATCTGATTATGGATTATAAGACTGTCTGGAGGCCTACTTTAAAGGACTTAATATCCATTGATGGAGAGAGGAGGTGAGGACATGTAATACTTCAGATCGGTTTCATCAAGAAAGGCATCATTAGGGGAGAGGTATTTTTCTCCCTGTGTGCCATTAGGATCTGTTTAACTTTATTAGGTGTGTGTGTGTGTGTGTGTGTGTGTGTGTGTGTGTGTGTGTGTGTGTGTGTGTGTGTGTGCGTGTGTGTGTGTGTGTGTGTGTGTGTGTGTGTGTGTGTGTGTGTGTGTGTGCGTGCGTGCGTGCGTGCGTGCGTGTGTGTGTGTACAGCAATGAGTGGCCAAAGATTAACCATTTCATGCAGACAGATCTCAACATTTTGGAGGGGAAAAGAAAGAGAAAGAGAGAGTTACTACTTGTGTAATCTTAGGCAGAACTGTAATAGCAATCATGAAGACAGACTTGCTCAAAATCATATAATGGCTCTGACATCTAAGAATTGTGTTTTTTGGAAGTTCACCCCAGACTAGTACGAACTGTATGGTTAACTGGCATGACAGCTTAGTTAACAAGTTCTGTTGTGGTTTCATGGGACATGTCCTTGAACTTGTGTTTCAATGTTTCTCATGACACAAACCATGTTTGAAGAAATTACTCATTTCAAAAAGAAATCATTGTCAATATCAAATCCTATTGAGAGCACAGTTTATTGTCAAGGTTTAGAGTACCTTGACTATACTCATAAGAGTTAAATAAGAGTCACATATAGTCACATATTATATTATTTCTGAATTAGTTACAATTTGTTTCTATATAGCCTAATTAATCATCTAATGTAAGGGGAGGAGACTGGAAAGATAACTGCATGAAGAGTTTTTAATTGATCTGAAGCACACACAATCAAAAATACCACTCTATAGGCTGCCATATAATGTGTAGTAATTTAAATAATTTCAAAGAAACGTAATTGTGTTAAACATACTCTCACAAACACCATGCAGAGGCTACGTACTAGAAGCCATTGTTTGCACTTGTATAACAAATCAATCTACAAAACAAACTTCTACTCAATCTTGCTGTCTGCGAATCACGTGAGTGTAATGCTTCTAGTGCACTTAACGCTACGATTGGCATTCCAATAGTAACTCTTCACAACGTCATTGCAACGCATTTGTCACAGCACTTTCTGTCAGACGACTGCCGGTGTTCAAAATAACTCTCATGATCACAATCTAGTCAAAGTGATGCAACGCCTGTGACAACATGGATATTTGAAAACAGAAGATGGTCATTCCAAGCGGTGCGTATTACGCGTCTACTACCACAGCAACCCGTGTCTTATGTGCTGAATCAAGACCAAAACAAAGCTTGAACGTAAAACCAGAGTTGGCGGAGGGTGTGCAGCTGCGGGATTGTAGAGCAGCGGACGTCAAAATCTAAGGATGGATATCTGGCTTAGAATCAACCACTGACTCTCCTAGTGCTAACGCCGGTTATGTCTTTAGCAACATGTATGGTCTTCACCAAATGCGTCTCCAAATAGCAGTCTACTTCCCCAGGAGTGAGAGAAAACGCGGATTGCAGCAGAATATTTCCTTGTATCCAGCCGTCACAGGAGTCTCCAACGACTTCTTAGCAAATGACTACGGATGGAATAACCTGTAACAACCCGTTGGTTTATGCCGGAAAACCCTAACAACCTGCGTTTTTGTCACTCGATTCCTTAATAGAATAAAATAAGGAATGTTTGGATTAAAGAAACGAAAGCTGTTTGGTGTTCTCTCGGTACCGGTCATTGTGGCAGTGATGTGTTGTGCACAGAGGTGAGTATTTATGATAAGCGGGTGTGCGTGGAAGGTATTGATGTTGTGAGGAAATTGGGGTAATCCTTTTTTTCTTCACTTTCAGCGCAAATGAGCCTGGGAACATGTCTTTTGTCAAAGAAACAGTGGACAAACTCCTAAAAGGATATGACATTCGCCTTCGCCCAGACTTTGGAGGTATGTAGCCCGTAGTCACATTTCGAGGGCACCTTTCATGCTGTCTTTACTTTATGAAACTTAAAACGTAATTTTCCCCACGTTGTAAGATGTGTGAACGTGTTCAAAACCTACTTGTTGTTGCTTATTTTAGGAGCGCCGGTGGCAGTTGGAATGAGTATAGACGTGGCGAGTATAGACATGGTGTCTGAAGTCAATATGGTAAGTCTACCTCCACCTCCTTAGTGCCGTTCATTATTTATCTCAACCATCTGCTGTTATGTTTGCTAGATGTAGATATTGTTAAATACCCGTTTGTGTACCAACTGATGCGTTGGTGTCCGCTCTTGAATAACGGACTGTTACAGGGAACATTTAATTACCATTTTTCTCAGATGGCGCACTGGCAGGAAAACAAGATGATTGACAGGTGCTGGTGGCCCTGCGGTGTACTTGTCACCTTTTTCTTATCTCGGATTTTTTTTCAGTTGGCCTGCCACAAAGTATGATCGAGGTGTGACATATTAGTCTTTGATAGATTAATTTAGCACCAACAAGACTGAAAATAGATTATTTTATGTTTCTCTAATTTGGAGAATGAAGGGATACTGAATGTCATTGCATTATTATAGTCATTCAACAGACAACTTCATACTTTAGTATCAACTTATATACTGAAGAAGCATGGTATTTAAGTAGATTTAATTTCCTCATGGTAATTTTCCTCAAGTGGTAGCTCAAGCACAATTTCTATCAACATTTCTGCTTGGTTGGGTTTTGGCAAATCTGTTTCTCAGCAGAATCCTATCCATTCTAATGGGTTGAAGGTCAGGGTCCTGGTTTGCACAGTATAGTTGGTATGACCTCAGAACGGACCTGCATGCGTACACACACATGCTCAAGTGCCACCATCCATCTTCATTTTGAAATGTGAGGTGCTTGCTGACTGGGCAGGGTGCAGGGCTGCCATGTTCTCTGGTAGGAACAGCCATTCATGTCATCAGGACAAGAATTTATTGTGGATGCTTCCCTGGAGTATGGGGGGAATCAGGGGGAGCAGAGCTGGGTGGAAACAAGATACATGTCACAAAAAACAACATGTCCATTTGTCCATGTTGTCTCTCTTTTGTTTCTTTTTTTGTAACACTGGTCTGTTATCACACTCATACAAAGAGTTTAAATGTGTTTTTAACTCAACTAATGCAAGATGTGCATGTAAGTAGAGACATTCCCAGAGTTGCCGCATTTACTTCATCGTTTCTAGCCAAGTCCATTCCATTATCATTAGTGTCTTTGTTAGAGCCCACCTGGCAACCAAGGGTTATTATCACCTCTGCCTGGTCTCCCCCGTCACAAACATATGAGACCACTGGCTGGGTCTGAATTACTGTGGCTAACAGACACAGCACCAAGCAGATGGGACCCAGGGCACAGGGCTCCCCTTTCACCTGGACATCATCTCACAGTGACAGCCCCGGCCCACTCCTCATTCCCCCTTGGTCCAGCAGTGGGCTGGGCACACATGTGCCCTGGAGCTGGGGACATTTACCATGATAGATTGTACAAAGAGTCAACACCTGGACTAGAGCTCAGTCTTGTGTTTTTGTTTGTTTGTTTGTTTGCTAGTTTGGTTAATCTACATCTGTTGAAGGATCAAATATATTTCATGACAACTGGTCATTGATAATTCTTAGATATGTTTACTTCCAATATTATAAATGTGTTGGAGGGGACATGTGGATTTCAGTATATGGTTAGATATTTACGCACAGTATTTGTATTGTAGTGGGGTTGTTTTTGTTATTGTTCCTAAATAAAACATAAATTAAGTCAGACAAGTTGCATCATCATATACTGTACTTTTTGGTAGAACATTTCTAGTTTATTTATAGTAACTTTATAGTTTATAAGTTCTACAACTATGTCAGTTATTGTGATGTTGAATTTGCATCTGAAAACTTATTGGAACTTATGTTTGATGGAAACATTTGTTTCCTACACTAATCATTTGTTAATATGACCTTTTGAAGTGGTGTAGTTTTGAAATTAATCGTCAATTTGACGATGGAAATTACCAAAAGATGTGTTCTAAAGCAGAAAATTGTATTTTTGCGCTTATTTTCCGCACTAGTCTATGTGCTGTGGATGAGGCCCATAGAAGAGGATCAAAGTCAGTATTAGACTAGATTGGTAGTGTAATGTCAGAGTTCAAGTAAGGGTAATCTTGGATTTAAAACAGGACTTTGTTTTTTTTCTGATGGAAAGATTGGTGACAGATTAAGGTCTCACTGCCATTTGACTGATGTTATATGCTCGACCAGATTATGCTATAGATATTAGATAGAGAAAGACGTGGGCTTTACACAGGCCCATTCACCAAAAGAGAACAACAATTTGAAAAAGTTTTCACTCTACTTGGCTTTTTCTATGACGCTGTCCATGGTGCTGAAAACAGGTCTCCCTGCCTCAGATATGTTTCAGGCATACAACTGATACATTGATTGTATTTTCTGTGCTATATTAGCTGCATGAAATTTTAACTGCAGTCACATAAGAATGTTATAGGCACATTAATAATTGATAGTCACCAAAGTGAATGTTATTTGGAGTGTAAAGCCAAAACAATCCCTCTGTTGTGAAAGATCTATTGTATCTCCTTATAGGCCTGGAGGAATGTACAGACTTTTTTTAAGTGTGTTAATCTCACACTTAACCCTGTTACACTCCCTCAGACAGGTAAAAATGGGAAGCTTGATAGGATTTGGGACGACTAGGTGAGGTGGTCACAGTGCTTTGCCAGAGGTGGCTTTTTTTCTGCAGTGGATTATCTCTCCTTTGGAGTCGCAAATTAGGATTATTGTACGCCCTCCTTAGTATTGTTAGCTGCAGTGATCCTTGTGAGGAGGTGTGGCTGGAGGACGCTGAGAGAGAGAGAGAGAGAGAGAGAGAGGCAGAGAGAGAGGCAGTCACCCTGGGTGGTGGATAGGTTCCTTGAAGGAATCTCAGTGGCACGTTGAGCGTGGCGCTGTCAGAGAGACCTCCCCTCACGCGGGGATTACCGTCCGCGCCGCCGTGTGATTACCATTCTGAGAGGCAGATTAGCGTGCGTGTGTGTGTGTGTGTACGTGCGTGCGTGCGTGTGTGTGTGTATGTATGTGAGTGAGTGTTTGTAAGAGCACTAATGCCAGGCCTCCAGAACAGTGCTAGCCATACTGAGCTGCTGGCAAGCTTGGCTTGTCCTCCTTAACCGCTGTGAGGTTTCAGGACAATGGGTCAAGTCAGTTAAAGCCTCTCTAATGTAGTGCTTGTTAAGTCAGCAAAGAATAATGGCATGTATAAAATGTTACCACTATTCAATGCTAATAATCATAATCATTGATATACCCCAAAAGCATGCTAATAGTATTAGGACAGTGATCTTATCACTTTAAGTATTTGTGCACTGCATTTGTGGGCACTGATAAAGTTGAGCTCATCATTTGATCACTGGATCACATTTCTACTGTCCTATCCATGGTATTAAGTCTAGACAAAAGCTAAAATTTCATAACCACAGTGTAAATTACAGGATATGCTCCTGTTTTAAACGTTTGAATGTCAGGTTAGAGCCTGTGCTCAAAGCCTCATTTGATATATTTTTTTAATTCCTTTGAAAAGTTTGGTTTTATATTAAGTGTTGCTCACGCTGTCATTTTTTAATGTCACAACAGTGTGAATTAAGTGGCTGGTTTTTGTTACAGGGCCTCGGGCCAGAGTTCCGTGTTAGAATTTTGTGTCATCGTGCTGAAGTTTAGGTGTCATATTTTTAAATGTTAAAGGAACAGGGCTAATGGATCTTCCTTGAAAACTCTGTTTGTACCAGAACATTTCTTTGAGAAACTGAAAGTTTAATATGCAACTCCACTAAGTACACAGGCTACTCTGTAGACCTCTTGTGACTTTTGATGATGGTTCATTTGGCAGTAATCTTTCACTTTGATACTTCCTGGTCATGAAACTGCAGTTTTCTGTGTGCTTTTCCTGAGTGTGCGAACGCAATTTTCATGAGCGTTAACATTTGATGTTACGATTTTATTATGCACTAAACCACTATGTCTGTTGTGTGTAGGACTTTTATGGATACCCTCCCCATGAAAAAATCCTTCAGAGCGGCACACATAAAGCAAAGCTGTTTTGTTCATTTGAATAAAAGGCTTCTCAAACACTCTGCACAGGTTCACGTAATTGAACCTGAGAGCACAAAAGGCTCTAAAAATTTCAATTATTCAGCCTGGTGCTGGGTCCCAGGTTGGTTTTAAAAGGTATTTGTTCTTTAACGTTTTCCACTTGATTGTCCTTCTCACTTTTTTTCTGCAGAGCTTTCACTCTGCTTTTAAAGGAAGGGAGTAGGGGGCGAGGAGGTGCGAGATCCAGAGTAGCGGCTTTTAATGTGTCTAAACTCAGAATTTCATTTGCGCACCTCGGACTTGTAGAACTGCAAAACACTCCAGAACACTGGAAATGATGCTTGTCACAAAAAGTGTAGTTTCAGCATTCCTGGGCCTATGCTGGCAGGTCCACTAAAAGTTTCCAAATTTGTACACAAGAATGCACAGCGCTTTCAGGAATAAATGCTCTGAGATGTGTGGGCATAGAAATAAAAAAGTGCTTGAAATGGCATTCTGTCTTGAAGCCTGGGTTTGTTCCATACTAAGCATGAAACAGGCCGGATATGAACCAATGTAGGACTCAGTGCTAGAGTCAGTTCGGCTTCCAGTCTTTTCATAAATGTGGAATTCAGAGAAAATGGACTCATACACTGAGCACATCTTTCAGAGCTACCCATTTTAATAATCATTGGTGGAAGTACCCTTGCAGAGCAGGAAGCTGTGACCATGGAGGAACCCTGCTCACGTCATATCTACACTTTTATCAGTCTTTGTGCTGTAGAAGTGGCTCCAAATATGGCAGTTTGCTAATGCCACCTTAGACTGGTGGTGGCCAATCCCAACCACTTCCTTGTGTATAAATAGCCTGCTGTCATGGCGATGAAAGACGCAGAAAGGCTCGAGGTGGAGAATGTGCCTGTGTCGACTCCAGGAGTGGCGTGGTGGTGGTGGTGGTGGTGGAGGAGGTGGAGGAGTCTCATTAGCCGAGCGCGGTAGTAGAGTCTGGCTGGCACGGAGGAGCACTTTGTCAAGCGCCAGCAGGCTCCCGTGGCTGTGCCATCGCCCTGCATTGTGCGAGGCAATCATGATAATGATAGAAAAGAAGCATGAGATGTGGGCCAGCTGTGGACGTCTCTGGCTCGTGGAGAAAGTGGTCATTTTGGAACCAGTCATTTTTACTGTAAAGAGGGAAGACTAACATCAAACATGGCGCTGAAGGACCAACATGAAGTACAGAAAATATGATGTTTGATATGGAGTCACTGAATAGGAATCCTTAGCAACTGTATTAACATGATATATTTCTTACAGTGTCATATCGGAAGGTGTGTTTATATTCACATAAATAGGCGTTGCTCACAGGAGCCAATTTAATCCAAAGTAATTTAATAATGGCCTTGGAATACAATAATTAATTAATGAACAAATCCCAGGAGACCTTCCTGCTGAGCGATTGGAGTGTTAACCAAGTTTGTCCCGGAATGCCAAGCACATGCTGGATCCATATGCTCCTGTGGTGTTCAGGCACTCACGTTATAACAGCAGCCAAGTGTAAATGGAGACGGACCTACAGCAGAGGCATGCTAATGGTATGTGTTGTTGAAGACAACGCTTGTGTGCAATGCGAGTTTGATTGTTTAGTGAGGACAGGTTTGTGTAGGCTATCTTAATTTTGGATCACTCATTGGCATTGCACATAGACTTGTCTTTGAAGCTTTGTAAGAGTCATATGAAAATTAACCTTATTAGAAAAAATTGGCCACAGAGGAATACATATATGGCTTTGCCTAACCCGTCTATAGCCTGCTTGTTTCAAACTTATAACTGTAGACCCATAGGTTGGAAGAAACACACTGCAAGGAAACATGTATGTGTCCTTGAGAGCAGCAGTCATGTAAACACGGACTCTTCTTCTTATTTCAGTGCCACTGTATCCTCTAGTCTAGTTGGTTGAAACCACTGGATCCAGACTGGGCTGGGTGAGAGTAGTCTGAGAGAGCCGGATGCATTTCCCTCTGGCCGGCTGGCTGGCTGTTCATAGGGATTTGAAATGCATGCTGGGAATCCTGATGGGAATGGGATCGTAATGAGTGCTGGAAAGAGTGACCCACCGCAAACTAGTCTCCTTAGCGGCGGCTCAGCAGTGCGTTTTACACACTAAACACTCGCAGCCTTTTCTCCTTCAACAGTCTTTCTGCCTCATTGTGTGCATGTGTGTACTGTACGTGTGTGTGTTTGTATGGACAAATGTGTGTATGTGTGTGTTGCAATACTGTTTTTGTGAATGGGGGCACACTCTCTTGTGGCGAATGCTTCTTCCCATGCTATGAGCTCACACAAAGTGGACACATACTCGTGAAGCCTGATAAAATAGACGTTTGAAATCAAAGAGATTGTGAGCAAGATAGAGGAAGAGGGAAAGCTCAGGAAACATGCAGTTATACGGCAGAAATATTCACTTAAAAAAAAGCCCTTTGAATGATATGTGTTGGGTCGTTAAGTGCAACAGCTTTCCATGACGCTAGTGATGTTTAACACAATGATTACACACTTATTAATTAGTAATTATGGAGGGAGTGAGTGGTAATTAGCAGCTTTTGGTAATAGCATTCAGCGTCGGCCATTGCAATCATTTGATGGCATTTGTACATGATGTGGAGAACGTTTTTTATTCCTCCTCCAGTGATGACAGAATACTTCTCAGTTCTCGCAGTGCTTTCTCCACTTCCACCAGGGATTGGGAAAATGACTCCGAAGTGCTTTTGGACTCATAATCGTCCGCAGACCGCATTGATCTCACTTAAACAGCACTCAGAGTTATTGTAATACTGGGCTACTATCTTCTAGGCTGTGCAGGGAGGACTGCCTGGGGGCCATGGATCATCTCAGCGGTGTGTAGAAGGCACCTGCGCTGGAAGATGCTGCTCCATAATTAGGATTGGAGAGAATCAGAGGCTGCTGTAGTCTTCTTGCTGAAACAATGACATAGAGAGTTGTTGAGTCAACACATAAACACACACACACACACACACACACACGCACACACACATAAACTGACAAACGTGCAGACACTGAAAGACATGCACGCACACACACACACACACACACATACACACACACATTCAGCCACACATGAACTGACAAATGTGCAGACACTGAAAGACATGCATGTACGCACGCACACACACACACACACACACACACACACACACACACACACACACACACACACACACACAGTGAGAGAGACAACACACACTCGGACACTACTGCTATGCTGCCAGTCATGCTCCAGGCCTTCTCCGAGGCAGTAGTAGTGCACGGCTGCTTCTCATGTCACTCCTATAGAAGATAATAATATGGGAAAGGGAGCGCGGAGATCAATGGCCGGTATTGACACAAACGCTTCTAGGTTTCGAGGCAGGTCGTTGGCTGCAAGTCCAATCAGGGTTGCCTGAAGGCGGCCTGTCATAGAAACAGTTTGAAGGGGAAATGCAGCCGCGTTTTTTAAAAGAATGGAGCGCGGCTTTGTTAAACGAATTAATTGTAATCCATATCAGATGGCCGACGCTGACCATACAACACTGCCTGCTAAAGCCTTTGTAAATCATGCTGTCAGAAAGCGCCATTAGCAAGTAAATTATTTTCCATAAATCTGCCGCGTTCTCCCCCAATCGACACCGTTTGACTGGTCTGTGGGCTTGCAGAAAAGTCGAGACTAAGAACTTTTGCTTATATGGGATATTTAGAGCATGTTTTAGCGCATGCTTTTGACAGGCCAATTTTCATGTGTCATTTAACCCAATAATAAATACGGGCGAGAGGAGTGGAAAATGTGTTTATGAAATATTAAAATGGGATTGACACTTGCTGGCACTAACTCTTAATGTGCCGCCCCCAACACCCGCCCCCCACCCCCATGCTCACACACACACACACACACACACACACACACACACACACACACATACCAGATGCCTGTAAATCCTATATTTCACAGCAGCAGAATGGATCATTCATGTAATGCCGTCAGGGACCATCACAATCACTCCGTCGGGCATAAATATCTACTCTCTTTCTCCGAATCGCTGCTTATTTGATTCACTCTCGTCATAAAGCTAATTGAGGAGCTAAAAATAAAGCTAAAGTAAATATATCATGGAATTGAAGTGCAACTTTAAGGCCCCACGCTGAGCGGGTAATGAAAGTACATGGTCATTATGTGTGGCATTACTCAGATGAGACACGTGTGAGCTTAGCATCGGTGGCTCGTTATGGTTTCGTAAAGTAATTGAAAACCGGCAGAAGAATCCTATCAAAACTTTTATGCATTCATCTCCAGATAGATTGCGTCATGTATTTCTATGCAGGTTTTTTTTGTGTGTGATTATTTTATTTCCCTCGTCTCCTCTGTCTCAAGCTGTTAAGCGAGGACTAGACAGGATGAATTTGTCCCTTGTAAAGTGAAGAGGCTGTTTGTAAGAGACATGTGGCGACACGGAACTACAATTGCTCTGGCATTGATAAATCCAACGGATATGGCACCCTCTCCCCACCCTCGCTCTCTCTCTCTTTCCCTCCCTCTCTCTCTCTCTCTCTCTCTCTCTCTCTCTCTCTCTCTCTCTCTCTCTGTCTTTCTCTCTTTACTCTGGACCAGCCATTTCCCCTCAGAGGACCATGCTGAAACAAATTGATTCTGCTTGATTGCTGTTTTTCTTTTTTTTTGCTTTCCCATCCAAAGTATCCTCCAAGTAGCAAAGCACTGGAGATTTCACTCTGAGATTTAATTCCTGTTTCTGTTTGAGACAGACACAAAATCAAGTCAAAGACAAGCCAATGAGATTACATGTGCCGGAGACAATATCCATCATGATGAGGGTCATCATTCATGAAGCATGCTGTGATATTATTACATTACATTAATGTTCAAGATAGTTACCAAAGAGGATAAATATAGCTTGCTAGAGAGGCACATGTCATGATTGGCTAGTTTTAGGTGATATTTCATTTGCACTGACATAATTCCTGAACATTTTGGTGGTTTTGCTTCAAAAAACATGTCAGACTCAAGAGTCCTTCATCCAAATGAATGACTAACATTCTCAACGACCTGCACGCAAGAATGTAACATCCGCCCATGTGAGATTGGCCACACTGATAAGCTTCCGTAACGACTGTGTTACCCGGGTAGTGAAATCGCAGCAGTTGCCTTGGGAACCATCATTTGCTTTCTATCTGAAGACGGTAGCAACACTTAACCCAGGTGATGAGGGTGTTTGGGGAAGTGTTTGTGTGTGTGTGTGTGGAAGGGGGATAGTGGGGGTGGATTGGGCAATAATCGCATGAAGAAAAGCACACAGACACAATGGTCTCATGTCCCTTTGTGTGTTCCGTGGTGGTGGCGAATGTGTTTATTGCATGGATCTACTGGCTACAATGGAGACTGACAAACACACAGCACGTGGCACTTGCTAAGTGATCATGGTGAGATCTGATTATGTGGTAAAGGTGTGTGTCCAGAATGTGTAGTGTGTAAAATGTAAAATGTGCAAGGTCTGATAGGCAAGAAAAGAGATTTTCACAAAAGGTTGTGTTTCACTTGTTTAAGAATTCAGATGGGGAAGAAACAAGCTTAAGCAGCCTTCACAGGGCAGTCACACTCAGTGGTCTGTATTGTTGTTGTGGTGGTGTTTTGTCAGTGCGATGGCTGAATTTGTCCATTCCCTTGTTTGCACTTGGACTCACAACAAAACTTAGGTGTTTTACAGCTCTCCTGAGCGAGAGAGAGAGAAAGAGAGAGAGAGAATGAGAGTGTGTGTGAGAGAGAGAGAGAGAGAGAGAGGGAGAGAATGAGAGTGAGAGAAAGAGGGAGAATGA
>NC_085008.1:17633781-17643781 GCF_963854185.1 Sardina pilchardus | reverse complement strand
CATTACATACAGACACAAAAGACACACAAAACACTCCCTTTCGCACACGCACACACACACACACATACACACACACACAAACATACACGCATGCGCACACACACACACACACACACACACACACACACAGGGAAGACAGCGAGGTGGCTGTCCCCGTTCCCCAGTCTTCCTCACTCACTGTGTCTCACTGCTGCTCACTGCTATTCTGGTATCCCCAGCAGACGTCCCGGTGTTAACCTGACACAAATGATGTTTGACTGCCACACGCTAATGTGTGTGTGTGTGTGTGTGTGTGTGTGTAAGTGCGTGCATGCGTGTGTGTGTGCGTATGTGTGTGTAAGTACGTATATGCGTGCTTGTGTGTGTGTGTGTGTATGCGTGTGTGCGTTCGTGCGTGCGTGCATGTGTGTGTGTGTGTGTGTGTGTGACACTTCAGCCTCTCTCTCCCACCGGGCCTCATTGATTGACTTGAGGTGAGAACAATCCAGTTTCCCCTCTCCTGTTATGTTGACTCCGGCAGCTGGCTCTGCTGAAGCCAGACACACAAGCAAAAGGGATGCCATGGTTTCCCCCCTCACCGTTTTTTGTGTCTTTTAGACAAATGGGAAGGTGGCATCTATTTATTGGTTAACTGAAGAGGCATTGATGAAAGCACATAAAAATAACATTGTTACGTAATGATTTAAATGAAAACAAAGCATCTTTGTTACATGCAGTTGGCGATATGAAGGATGAATTGCATTTTACATAATTACATGAAGTAAAATGTTTAATTCCTTTCAGCTGAATTCTGCAGAGGAATCTTTACTGTTAAGGAATCTTCGACACCATTAAGTCTCAGGAACATAAACCACATGGTTAACTGTTCCACTTTTTCATTAATGTAAGCATGTTAAGTGGTATGATATTGCATAATGTTAGTAAATTTATATATATACAGTATATATCATACAAAAGTATGAAGTGTCAGCAAACGTAATGCTGTGCCTATGAAACAGGCCTAAAGAATGATACTGAGAACATTTGAAAGCTCCATGACATCACCAAGTTCTGTTATTCTCTCTCTGAGCCTAAAGATTAGGGGATATTAATTACACTGACATTCGGCGGACACGCAAGAAATGGGAATAATGGTTTTCTATTAGCTTGAATGGAATTCCATTTGTGAGGCAGAGCCATCATAGCTCGGCATATATTAGCATTGTGATGCCTGGGGGGGATGAGGGTGGGGACGGGGGGAGGGAGTGGGGTGTGCGTGGCGGGTGGTGGGGGGTGGTGGAATCCCTCCCTGGAATCCTCAGATAATCGGGGGGGCTTACACAGTCAGATAAGGAAAACAGTGTGTGATGCTTGAACACTGGGGGTGGAATCTCAGAGTGCTCGCTGACAGCGCTGGCCTTTCTTTCCACATCCAGATGTGTGTGTGTGTATATGCCTCTCTCTTTCTGTGTGTGTGTGTGCATGCGCGCGCGTGTATGTGTGTGTTTGTGTGTCTGTATATGTGTGCGTATGTGTGTCTATCTCTGTGTCTGCTGTGTCTGTGTCTCTGTGCATGCCGCTGTGTGGGCTCGGGTTAAACTGGTTTTGGATGAATATTTTAAGGCTGCAGTTTTGTTTGGAAGGGTGGTTATGGTGGCATTTTGAATTATTGAGGCTCTTTTTCGTGTAAGGGCCTCAATTAAAGTGAAGTTTGGCAGGGGGTACTCAGAGTTTATGAGAATAACAGACACCGTCTGGGTTCCTCTCTCCTCCTTACCAGTAGGCTACTTCCCAGATACATTTATAGGAACAGGGACACAGAGACCACCACAATCTCACACCAGTGACGTACATGTCTGGGAAGAGGAAAAAGGCCTTGGTCTTTTTGAGGACACTGTGATTGCCTGCATGACCGTGTGTGTGTGTGTGTGTGTGTGTGTGTGTGTGTGTGTGTGTGTGTGTGTGTGTGTGTGTGTGTGTGTGTGTGTGTGCGTGCGTGTGTGTGTGTGTGTGTGTGTGTGTGTGTGTGTGTGTGTGTGTGTGTGTGTGTCAGTGTGTGTGCACATGCATGTCTCAATGGGTTCACTTTTTATACATGATGCCAGGCTAAGTGTGTGATGGGCGAGTATGATGAAGTCTTTGCAGGCCTGGGCTGTGAGGCTGTGAGGTCGTCCGGTTGAGGTTGTTTAATCGCCCAGCTCATTGAGTCTGCTCCAATGACAGTCAATGGTCTGCCCACTCTAGCACAGCTTTGAAAGAGAGAGAGAGAGAGAGAGAGAGAGAGAGAGAGAGAGAGAGAGAGAGAGAGAGAGAGATGAGAACGAGACCATCATTAGATCATCTGATCAAACAGAGACAGAGTAAAAGAGTAAAAGAGGCAAAGAGCGCACACGCGCGAGAGAGAGAGAGAGAGAGAGAGAGAGAGAGAGAGGCTAACAAGGGTGTTAAGTGCACTGCTGGCTCGGCAGGGCTGGGTTGGACTCGGCCGTCCAGAGGAGTTCCACTGCCACAGAGGTAGCCAGAGTGACTCATCAGAGGAAGAGGCAGACCTCTGCTACCGGAGCAGGAGATCAAACAAACATTCACACCTCTAACCCCTTCAGCCAACCCCCCCCCCCCCCTCTCTTTCTCCCTCATAACTTTCCTATCATGCTCTTTATTTTTCCGGCTGTCTCTACCCTCACCCACTTTCTCTCTTTTCCTTTTTCATCCTCCCTCTCTTTCTCCAGCCATCTCGCTACTCTCTTTCTCTCTTACTCTTTATCTCTTCTCTTTTACTCTCTCTCTGTCTCTCTCTCTCACACACGCACTCTTTGTCTTTTTTACTCTTTCTGTTTATAGTGCTGCTCGTGCTCCCCTGCCTCAGAATTCCCTCTCTAATCATAAGAGCTGAAAATAGAATGTGGAGGCTATTGGTTTCCCATTTTAATTGTATTGTTGGTTCGAGAAAGAGAGAGAATAAAAGAAATAGAGAGAGAGAGAGAGAAAGAGAAAAAAAAAAGAGAGAAAACCCTCCGCCTCTGAAGTCCGACAAAATAATGGGCTCTCCGCCAAAATGTGTATTTCTGGCATTCTCTCTCTCTCTCTCTCTGTCTCTCTCTCTGTCTCTCTCTCTCTCTCTCTCTCTCTCTCTGCATCTCCATCTCTCCACAGTGAGTCCCTGACTTGAATGTGCTGTGTTTGCTTTGTGCGTGTTTACAGTAAGAGGCCTCGCAGCAGGAGAGTGCCGATGAACAAACGCGCTCGTTTAGTCAAAGCAAAACCACATCCACAAAAGAGAACATGCACACACACACACACACACACACACGTGCAGCTTAGGTCAACACATCCGGTCTCTGCCCCAACAAATATATTCGTGGCTCAAAAAGTTCACTAGGTCAGCAATACACATGTTTGGGGTTTGGTGTACGCCGGCATCCTGTGCCGACCACAAGCGCATTTAAACAAACAGCACGCAGACGAGCGCTTCTCCCTCATGTCAGCAGTTGGCATCGGGTTCGAAACGTGGCCCCGCAGGATTCGAATGTCATCACAGGTCTCCCCTGGCAAGCGGAAACCCCTCGCTGGGGTGCCGCCTCGCCCTCGCCCGCCGAGGAAACATCGCCAACATTTAAGATGCATGATCATCCGGCAGAGGAGGAAGGACACGTGGTCTCAAAGTCGATTAAGTGCATTTGGCTCTTGATGGCTTAATCTTCTCCCTCCTCGCTCGGAACGACGAAGGGGCTGAATAATGAATGAGTGGCTCCATAATGCCCCTCCCGTTTGTCAGCACTGCAGCCCTTCTGGCCCCCCCCCCATACTGTAGCCTATGTTCCCGATAACAGCCGATGCACTTTACGAAGCGCCGGGGCCCTGTCATGCTCCGAGAGAGCATGCAAAGTGGCCCGCTTGTTTTTACATGCGTCATGAAGTAAATTAAAATGGTAATGCTGATATGCGCTTTTACACACCAGGAAGCTTTTGAGCGTAATGCATCGGCAGTGTCTTCTTTAATGGTGCACAGGGGACTTGTACAGAGGAGGGTTAAGTCGTCGTACTGTAAGCATTATCCGCATGTCAGTTTTAAGGTTAAACAGAAGTGTAAAAAAGACGAAGTTAGACGGGGGGGACGGGGGGACGGGGGGGGTCAGCTGACAGGCATGCGCTCTTTCGGTGGTGTGGAGACACAAGGCAGCTCGCAGGAGAAATTGGATTTGAAACGGGAGAGAGGAAGAGACAAATGGCGAGTGCAGTCTCAACCCGGGCACTTTAATTAGGCCATACACTTATGGTGGCGCGGAACATAATGTAATGAGGGAGATTTGTATCTTTCAGTGCCTTGTAGGGGATTAATTAAAACAAAGGCCTCACAAAGAGAGAGAGAGAGAGAGAGAGAGAGAGAGAGAGAGAGAGCAGCAGAGAAGGAGGGAAGAATAAGAAAGAAGTGAGCGAGTACGGAGAGGAAGGGAAGCACGTCGGAAGAGGTCTCCCCGTGTCGTGACGCTCCCTTCCGAGTCTTGGACTAATAGGTTCACAGAGCCGCGTCGGCGGAAGAGGTGCCCCCGTGGTGCTCACCCACTCAGGGCACATTCCAGCTATACTCTGCCAGCCTGCACTCTAAAGCAATCCTTAACAGGCTCATATTATCACGTTTATACTTGAGTTGTTAAACATCTACAATTTAACAATATGAATTTTAGGTCTTAAAAAGTCTTTAATACATTCAGATATTACATTCTTTAATAGTCTTACATCTGAGTAAATAGCACAATAGATTTAAGTTATTTGACATTGCAGTTATTTCACTTACCAGTGCAGATACAATATATCACAGTGTAATAAAATTGTAATAAGATTCATGTGGAACTGATAACTGCTAAAAACTTTTGTCAGTATATGGATGTAAGGGCATAGTGTGATTATTCTCACAAAGGCGCACACACACACACACATACACACACACACACACACTGCAGTAGAAAAAAACTGAGCCAACAGAGGCACTGTAAAGGAGGTTTCCCAATAGACTTTTAATACACAGTAAAAGGTAACAATACTGAACATTCTCAATATATACTGACTTTAATGAAGAGAGGTGAGCACAAGAAGCTGGTGTTGTTTCAGAAAAAGACAGCTAGTTTGGTTAATAATATATCGTAATTGGCTTGGCTGCGGATTAGATGTTTCTGTAGATTATCACAGCAGTGGAGAGATTGTTGCAAGTGAAAACAGTTTTCTTTTCACTAAATATAGCTTTGGTCATGTTACAAGACGAGTATTGAGTATGGGCTGAAATTCTTTGAAGTTTAATCGGATGTCAAAAGGAGTACACCACCCCTTTCGATCTTATTGAAATTCCAATCCTATCGGGCAGTTGTTTTCCGATCAATGTGTTTATAGGAGTCTTCATTCCGATTGAGGCACAGATCCAATTCTATGTTGTCTATGTAGTCCCAGCATGAGGCCTCTTACTCTGACACCACAGCTGAGTCTTAAGAGAGCTTGGTGCTGGAAAACTTTGTCCTCAAGGGGCCTCAAAGAGCAGCATATTAGCATAATTAGTGCCTGATTGTGACTTGATTGAGGCTGATTGTCAGAGGAAGGAGAGTCGCCGTTGCCGCCTTCGTCATACCGGCACCTCTGCTTTGCCAATGTTCAGACGCATCGCTGATGAAGCCTCCTCCCCCCCCCTTTCCTCGTTCGGGGCGCCTCGGGCTGAACGGCAAGAGAGATGGGCTCGTTGGTATTCCTCCGCCGTGGCGCTCGGAGTCGTTCCAGGAACCCGTGTTTCTTATCTGGAGTTTATGGACGTAGACGTCTCTCGCTCGGGCCGGCCGTTCTGCTGCGCTGGCATGTCTCCGCGCGCGCGGCCGGGCGTCCCGCGTTAATCATGAGGCGGAGATGTCACAACACTGGTTCCGTTGCCAGCTGCCTTCACACGGGGAGAGAGAGAGAGAGAGGCTCAGCCACATCAGAGGCCAGCTGCCATGCGCCTATGTGCCTCTCACGGGGAGAGCGCCAGAGGATCAGAGAATTTTCTTGACAGACCTGTACAAATTAAGACCCTGATTCACTGAAACAGTGAGTTTCAATTTCAGCGTGTTGGGTTTTGAATCAGTCCGTTCATTAGCCCACACTATGTTTTTTTTGTCCTTCTTTTCACCGAATGACGTCGATAATAAGGTTGTGCCACAACTGTCAATCATCCCCCATCCTTAATGTTACCATGGGTAGCGGCAGATGTCTTGTGATGATTCTTTTGTCATCACAGACAGCTGTGTCGGCTTCTCACTGCGAGATGACAGACAGGTTGTTGGAAAAATGGACCTCAGAAGTGCCTGTCCTCTTCTGTGAGCTACAGAAAATGCAGTTGAGTAGTTTTTGGGCCATACTGCAACTCAAAATACTTAATAAAAGGAATATTTTTCTGTAGTAATTAATTTAATAATGTCTTAATTAAGGAATATCTTGGCCTCTCCAGAGTGTTACACACAAGGAACATTTATAATTGTGCTGGGATTAGTTGATTCATTGGTGTTATGGGATCCGTAGAAGGTTTTTAAACTAAGTCACTCACTATATATTGCACTCCTTCCTTTTGTATCGTCAGCTACAATGCACCTTGTGGATCTTGTGTATATTTTTCTGTGTAACAGCCATTAGAACACAGAACACTGAGGCCTTGACACTGAATTTGCATCTCTTGTCGCTAGTTCAATGTCACTGATTAGCTGACATGAGGTTCTAATCAAATTTGGAATGTATTGTGTGGTGGTGGTGGTGGTGGTGGTGGTGGGGAGCTTGGGGGGAGTAGATAAGTGTTCGGCTGAACCATTCCTGGCGCTGCACTCTCTGGCAGCAGTAACGGAAATCTATAGTGCGAGGAGTTAGTAGCCTACCGCACTGCCACGCGGCATGGCAGAGAAGTGATTCTGGACGAGACAGGCCTGAGAAATGGAGGCCGGGGGCAGTTTGTTTGGAATCTGAGTTGCTTGACGTTTCTATAAATATCGCCCCTGACAACAGAAGATCCATTTCCAGAAGCTGCAGTCTGTGGATTTCTAGTGTTGACCCAAGCAGTCCACTCGCATACGCGTGCATGAGAGAGAGAGAGAGAGAGAGAAATACACTGATACACTTTCGTCCTGTGAATTTGTAGCTGTTGCGACAGCACAGCATTGTTTCACAAAATTAGATTCCGGTTGAAAAAGAAAGTCACTGCGCTTTTTAAAATATTTATTGGGAAAAGGCATTTTGAAATGTCAGCTTGACCAGCGCGCCTCTCTCTTTTGGCGGAGGTGATTTTGTGTTCGTCTGTCACTGACAAAACTCACACACACTGACACCTGCATATCCCATAAAATACCTTCCAAACAAGAAGGTCACTCCTTTCTTCTCCTACGGCTACGCTTATGGTTTTCTTTACTGACAATGGCCAGGTTTCACAGAAGCTTTTATCCCATGTGACTTAAAGTTCTGAACAGATGCAGTATTTTTTGCGTGCTCTCTTTGGGTATTAGTCCATGAGTTCCACCATATTTATTTACACACAATGCTAATGATCTAATTCTTTTTTTTGTTTGCTTTGTGTTTTCTTTTACTGTTCAGGACTACACGTTGACCATGTACTTCCAGCAGTACTGGAGAGACAAACGCTTGGCTTACGCGGGGATTCCCCTCAACCTCACCCTGGACAACCGGGTGGCTGACCAGCTATGGGTGCCGGACACCTACTTCCTGAACGACAAGAAGTCGTTTGTGCACGGCGTCACAGTGAAGAACCGCATGATCCGCCTCCACCCGGACGGAACCGTCCTCTACGGGTTGAGGTTGGTATACCCACACATACATTTCCAATCCTTCATGTACCCGTAATTTCCCAACTATTAGCCGCGGCTTATACATTGATTTTGCTAAATTTCTTCAGCTATGAGGTTAGCACATGGGGACAGTTGATATGGTGTTAATATGGTTTTGTCTTTTTTAACTCGCATAAAACACTCTTATACACTTAGAGTGTTTTATACACAACGCGGCTTATATGCGGGATAGGGTTGTTAATGAATAATCGAATATCGAATAATGTTTGTTAAGAATTTATTTGAATAAAATAAATGCCTAATGAATAATCGTTTTAGTCTCACGCAATATGAGAACAGCAACATTTTCCGGTATTTTGCGCGCATGACAAAAACAAGCAGAGATGAAGCGAGCGAGGAGAAGTGCTGGACCTCTGCTTTATTTAGGGGCTCATGGGAACGGGGTACCTAGTAAAACGTAAGCAGGAAGTGTTGTGGTTAGAACAACGTGAAGTGCGAGAGTTAGAGAAGTGTGTGTTATGTTAATGAATGCGGGAGAACATGTTTTGTGAAGCATCTCCATGTTAAACGAAAACTATTAAACTGGTATTCTTCAAGCCTCTTAATTGTTTCATCACCAATATACCACTAGGATAACCCATGTTTGAACGACAAGCTGCCGGCAAGTGAAGTTAAAAGTGATAAGATAACGGGCCGACCGGCAAGGTAACAAAATGTTCATCCGACCATAAACGAAACCAGCACCGGAGATGACCAGTGAGCGTTGCAATCGCTAGCCTACATGTTCAAATAGGACCTACGTCGGATGGCATAATGCCCTGTAAAATAAAGTTTACAACTTGTTGGAAATAACTTATTTCTTGATAAAGGTTTTTTTTTTATACATATATCATCGTTAATATCAATTGTGTGCGTGTTGGACATGTAGAGTGATGGGTGGGGGCAAATGTTTACACGGCTCTGAATGCCATGTGACGTCATGATTTAGCAAATAATCGATTAATTGTTCAATAACGTTATGATTAGTCGAACATGAAAATTCATCTAAAGTCCCAACCCTAATGCGGGATATTACTGTATAGCAGTTTGTTGATGGAAGTCAAGCATTGGTGCCATGCATGTTTCTCATAGCTTACCTCTAGGTGATGTATAGCAGTTTGTTGATGGAAGTCAAGCATTGGTGCCATGTTTCTCATAGCTTACTGTACCTCTAGGGGATGTCTTTATATCTCTGAGCTAGCTTCACACCATTAGTAGATTACTCTTTTCATTTTAGATTTGTTTCAGTGCAAGCAATCAGACCTCAGCTCCATGCTTGATGCACCTCAAGGGAATGTCTAGGTATATGGTTGGCCTGCATCTTGGTTCACCAGGATTGATTTTTCGTCTGTTGAAAGCTTATTTTCATGGATCATTTCAGTGCTAGCGAAAGTCAGGCATTGCTACAGTGTTTTTTTTATTTATTTGTAAGTTGATGTAAGCGTTTCATTGAGAATCGACCAAGAATGAACAGAGTCTACTTACAGTAAAATATCCACAAATTAGATTAAATAGTAATGCAATATTCTTTGTAAAATTTGATAGGCAATAAAATACGATGCAGCTAAATATCAACGACTGGAGATTACTTGACTCTGGACTTTCGATCACATTTTTCTCAAAAGTGCTCTTGGACCTTGACAACAGATTTGTTGCTCACAGCACAGCTTTGTCCAGAGGAATAGCCCTCTCTCTCTCTCTCTCTCTCTCTCTCTCTCTCGCTCTCGCTCTCTCTCCCCTCCCTCCTTCTCTCTGGTGAGATAAGAACAGGCCTTTGTTTGCCTGCTGCATCTTCCTCAGGCTTCAAGTGACACAGCGGGATAAAGGCAGAGAGTCAGAGAGGCGTCTGATAAATCACATCCCGGTGTCTGGGTGTGTCTTATCTCAGCAACTCTCTCATTAGGAGAAGACTGCTTGTCCATAATGGCTTCTTTCATTTATATTATGCATTTTTATCTGTTAGATTTTTGTTCTAAACATCCAGCCATGCTAGAGTAATGTGAGTACGGCCTCTAGAACTAGCAGTAATACAAAACAAAAAGCTAATGTTACAAATTAGATTGCTTGTAAATGTGATAAAGAAATCACAAATAGTCCATGATCTATCTACTAGTTAATGTTATGCAAGTTTTTACAGACAATTGAATGTTTGGCTAAATAGGCCCCTCAACCATTTG
>NC_085008.1:17591281-17623781 GCF_963854185.1 Sardina pilchardus | reverse complement strand
CACACACACACACACACACATTCGCACACACACACACACACACACACACACTCACACACACAGGCACAAGTCGGCCTTTATGTAAGTCCGAGCGGACAAAAAACACGCCCACGCCTGTCCCTAGCCTATTCTGGGGACGCAGACCTTTCAAATCAAGGTAAAAATGAATAAATAAATAAATAAAATAAAATCAGAGCGGAAGCATTCAGGCACCAGACATCCGTATTTTTATGCTTTGTAAAATATTGTGTGTGTGTGTGTGTGTGTGCAGGTATGTGTGTGGGTATGTGTGCATGTGTCTCTCTGTGTGTGTATGTCTGTGTTCCATTACATTTTCTTATTTCGCTCCTGTTTTGAAAATATTTCTCCCCCCAATAGTACCCATGTTATATAAGACATATGTTTGGTTGGGCTGTTCTGTGAAGAATGTCTTTCCAGTGATTTCAGAAAATAACTATCAGCATGTCCCGTCTTCACCCAAATCCAAATCACCCAAATCCCTCCACAAAATATCACAAAGTTGGGTACATCAAAACACTTGGACTTGACAACATCCTTGGACCCTTCATCTTGAGATGTACACATTATGGATCTCGCAACACAGGCAGTTTGAGGGTTTTAGACATCACATCATCTGACTGTCTGATGATACAGCAGTCTCACTACACTACTGATTTTGGGAGTGATTTTGCTACCTTGGATGTTGCATGGCATAGCACCTTATGTGTTCTTACGTGGTATTACTGTAAGTTGCCTATGTGCTAATAAGCTGTCATAGTGTCAAATGGTAGAAGAGCTGTCATGATCATTCGCGATAATCATGTTAGTGATGACATGAGACTCTTATCATTAGAAATAATCATGTCTAGAAAACTTATGATAGTATGATACCTTGGTTATGACATGGTTAAGTCCCCATTTATGATGAGGAGTTCAATAAGAATGCTACTCAAAACTGCACTGACATTGATAGTCTTATCTGTAGTTTTAGCAGTCTTATGTAAGTAGTCACAGAAATACAAACGTCCTGGGACTGAATTGATGTTGCAGTCTGGTACTAATGAACTCATTTACTGTAAGAGTGCGAGAAAAGAAAAAGTGCAACACTGCTTACTTCGCTAATGAGTTCATCAACGTCCAACTGGTCATTGCTCACAACATATAAGTAGAGCATATGGCAGCTTGTCATTGGGTCTGAGGGCTTTCTTGTAACAGAAACACACATTGGAATCTCATTTGCACAGCTTAGGGTTCATCGGTACCTTTGGCAAAGACTCACAGTCAGACGAACACATGTCAAAACCATACATTTTTCATAGCAAGACAGTGGAGAGCTGTATTTAAACTCTTGGCGAGCTCTATTTAAAACTTTGTGGAGGGTTCTGTGAATGATTATGCTAACACTTCACAAAGTATTGCCTGCCTCGCAGTCTACTGTGTGTGTTACTGGGCACTTGAGATTAAGCGGTGTGTCTTAAGTGGATATTAATGTTTTTAAAATTAATTTTGAGGCATATTTTAGCATATTGCCTAAATGCATGAAAGACCATATGCATCCATTTATTCATTAGTGGCAACAGTCCAAGAAGCCTCATGTGAACAATAGCAGAGAAAAAAATCACACATACTGTATACCAAACAAAGTATAAACAACCTCCCAGGAAATTAATTTGAAAACAACATTATAAATAACAGCATGCTCAGCAGGCTCAGCATTTTTCTTTTCTCATTCAGTTGACAGCAATGATATGGGGCAAAACTGCAAGCAAAGTCTAATAGGGACTCCAAGCAGTATCATTACTGCCAAGCAGCAGTTCAGTTTTCACTAACATGGTAATGTCATAGATGAAAAAAACAGCTTGTTTGGTAATCCCTCACAGTATAGTAGGCCAACATCTCATTAAAGATATATACGTATTTAAACAGGCAGCTGTTTGGCCGTCAACTTTGTTTTGAGGGCTAGAGTAACCTTGCCAAATTTGGGGAAAATAAGCATAAGACCATAAGTGAAGTGAAGTCTATCTTAAGTTTTGCTTCAAGGTTCTAAAATGTAATTTCTTACCACATTATCAGTGCCCCACCCCCCCACCTCCACTCATTATCAATGGCACATGTTTGAAGGCTGAGGCAGGCTCCATTCCTAAAGCTATGCTTGTCACAATGTAGTGGTGTGGTATCACCACAGACATGTTACTGGGAGCGTGAAGTGCTCTAAAGATCAAGTCGTTTCGCTATTAATGTCAGTGCTAGCTCTAAGCTAGAAACTCTTTGAGAGATTAGGCCCAGCTGAACAGGTCTCGTTCATAACCAGACACAGTGCAGTGTGGAGACTTGCCTGCTGACTCTCAAATATATCCATTAACAGAATCTGGGTGTCATAATTGAGTCAGACCTGCAATGTGGTTGGGCTCTGTGAAGAGCATCAGAGCACAGGCGTATGGAAGATTTAGCTGTACCACTCCACTAATAGTGAGTATAATATAACTGAAGACAGAATATGCTGTTTTACATAATACAATTCAGGGAACCGGTATGGTTGCTATAATATTAGCCATGACTTTTGCCTGGTATGCTTGACAGCCATGTTTGGTGAAGACATCTCAGATTTTGCACAAAACGCACAGCGCATGATTATTTGCCTGCAGTGTGACTTGGGCAATATTTCTAAATGATGATGTTGTGAATATGGACTGTATGTTAACTATGACACATTAGTGGTGGAGACTGAATTTGTTAACACAGATAATAGTGTTGTGAGCAGCATCATCATCATCGTCGTCGTTGTAACACAAATAGAAATACTGTCCTCTTAAATTACTCTCTCGTTTGCTGGGCAACTGACTGGGATGGCATCCACTTGCCCTCCCAGCCACCCCCTCTCCCTATGATGAAGCGTCCTTTCCCACTCCCCAGCTGTGATATTTATACACCACAGAGGAGGGTGAAAAAAAGGGTGTGAATGTGAAAGTGTCATGTGGATGACGGCCTTGGAGTAATCTTAATGCTAGGGTTGCTCGTACTAACCAACGAACCAACGAACGAACGAACCAACGGGGGCAATGTGGCTTTTGGAAGATGGCCGGGAGAGGAGAGAGGCATCCCTGCTCAGCGTACGCTGAGCGCCTGATAATCATCGTGTTCAGAGGCGGCGTGGCACGGCATGGCACGGCACGGCACGGCACGGCACGGCACCACGCTGGCTGGGGCTCGGGCGTTCTCTCAACTGATTGTGACTCAACGCGTGACTCAGAGCAAATAGAATTGAATATCACAGGGCGGCGCAGCAGGCAAATATAAACCGAATCGAAAACTACTGTCTGGGTCAAATATTAATTCTATGCAGTCTGTGAAAAGGGCTCCAGCAATGAAATATGAATATCATTGGAGGATAACAAACAACTCAGGGACCAAAGAAGGAGAGAGAGAGAGAGAGAGAGAGAGAGAGGGAGAGGGAGAGAGAGAGAGAATAAACAGGGCCTTCGCGGTCTGAGCTTTTTTGTGTAGGTTTACTAGGGAGACTGTTCATCAGCCATGCTGTTTTATGCTGTATGGGGTGTTGATGAATACATATATCTGGCCTCAGTCCTATATGATGCATCTGCTGTGATTAACTAATTAGGTCAGACTTCCAGCTACTGTAAGCTTAATACCTCAAAGTGCTGCATGGCATGACTTTTAAGAGGCTCATTAAAGGTTGAGAGGTTGTCAGTGACATGAGAATTCCTCTTCGTCTTTTTCTTCTTCTTCTTCTTCTTCTTCTTCTTCTCCTTCTTCTTCTCCTTCTTCTTCTTCTTCTTCTTTCTCTCCTCATGCATGACAGAAATGCAAATGATGAATGAATTTTTGTGTTGAAAAATAAATGGATGAAAAGGAAAAAAGAGAGAGAGAGAGGGAGAAGGAGGGAGGGGGTGGAGGTACATTACAAGTGATCCTGCTGAAGGATTCAAAGGCCTGTGCCACATATCACGGTGTGTGCATTTGAAACTGTTCGACACGTCATGAATAAATGATTTGGGTTTATCAGAGTTCTCATGTACCTGGCATTTGAGCCCCGCCAATCCAACAGCTCTCAGTGTGCGCCACCCCACCGATGCCTCCAGATTCAGCGTGGGTGGTGGTGGCGCGAACCAACACTGTTTGTGCGAATAGTCTTGGTTCTCATCCGAGCTCCCTCTGTTCGATCTTTTCTCTCTCTCTCTCTCTCTCTCTCTCTCTCTCTCTCTCTCTGTGAAGTGTCATATTTTTTTTATCTTGCAATTTCAAAGCTTCCTGCTCATTCTCAAGTGTGATATTATTCCTCAAATGATCCGTGGGGTTTTGCATGTTACATGGCAGCACATTCCATAACATCTCCTTTTATTCTGCTGTGTATCAGCCTGCTGCATTGCTTGCTGTTCATGAATAGGATTTGAGGTTTTCGAAACACATTATTCTAATTGGAATGAAATGCCCTTACAGGTATCACCACCGTGCTGACCATGACCACCATCAACACGCATCTCAGAGAGACGCTACCTAAGATCCCGTACGTCAAAGCCATCGACATGTACTTGATGGGCTGCTTTGTCTTCGTCTTCTTGGCCTTGCTGGAGTACGCGTTTGTCAACTACATCTTCTTCGGGAGAGGGCCACAGATGCAGAAGAAGCTGGCGGAGAAAGCGGAGAAGGCGAACAACGACCGCACGAGATACGACGGCAACCGGGTAAGGCTCGCGGAATCTTGTCATATCTGTTGGTGTTTGGACTTGAAATGGAGCTCTCTCAGAAAATGTGTGTCGTGATGGGTAGCTAATGCAGTTATGCTTCAGTGACAAAGTCACAGGGTTGAGATTCTAGAGCCTTTCTTGAAAATGCCTCATTGACAAATGACAAAATTTGACACTGTCCATTACAACTGTCCTAGCTCTGTAGACCTTTTTGTCATGTCCTTAGTTTCATTGTAATACTCATTTAATACTTTTCAGTTGCTACACATCTTTGATTTTCTGTATAGGTTTTGAATATATTTTTTAATTCACCTAAATTGATACATCATTTTGGAAACGTAATGGTAGAATGTAGCGCTACTAGGAATCTTCTCCATTGAAAGAACCCTCCAGTATATAATTAGAACTGACACACAGCAAGTCCTCCAGGACAGTCATGATATCCACCCTAGTGAGTTACATAATGGGCTTTGTCACGCTCCAAAGACCAGCAGTGTTCTGCTTCTAGTGGCTGTATCAACATTTAGGAGGAGCGGACTATTTCCTGAGGTTACCGCCTTGCTCAACAGAAAAGATCCTCGCTCACTACAGAGTGGAGTGAGGGTCAAGTCCTTAGGTCTCTAAGGCTGTTCCTTCAGTTGGAGCGGAGATGAATGAGATTATCTTGTTTTCTTTTTTGTTTGTTTTTGTTTTTGTTTTTTGTTTTTTTTTGTCCTGGCCAGTCCGTTCAGGAGGGGGGCAATTGCAAGCCATCATCTGTTAAACAGTCCAATCAGGTACAAGGCCACCGTCACTCCCAAGGGGTGAGTGTGTGTGTGTGTGTGTGTGTGTGTGTGTGTGTGTGTGGACACAACTGGCCATCACATGTATATCTGTGAGCCCCCCCGTCCTCCTCCACCTACTGTACTGTACCTCTGCTCACTCTGAAACTTTGCCTCTTCTGTGCAAAGTTTGTTGCTGTTTTTTCCCCCCTCTTCATTGATTAAAGTGACACACCAACACCATTGTGTCGATCAGCTGTGCTGTTCCATTCCGTGCGTATAATGTACCACGTCGGCGGCCTCCTCCACCCAAGTTTTTTCTCTCTTTCACCCTTGCCCCCTTTCTCGCTCATGTGTGCAATTCACAGATAAGATGCTCCTCTCTCCGTACGCCCCCTGCTTATTGTCCCCACGTTTAAGTGTTCCAAATGTGACAAAGTCTGTTTACAACAGAAGCATTACGTTGATTGACTCATTGATTGATTGATTGATTCATTCATTCATTCATTCATTCATTCATTCCATCACTCACTCCCAGAGTGTTTTGTTACATCTCCTAGTTCTTTTTTTTTTGTCTTTTTTTATTATTATTTTATTTCCATCTAAACCCATCACGAACACTGATCCAGATTATTACTGGGATGTTTGTGCCGTAATTATGTTCTGTTGAATTATTTATCACCGGAGAGATTTCAGAGGTGAGAGCAGATAGACAATGAATTTGTAGGAGGCCTCCCCTGTGGGAAATAGCCTCACCATGTCAGCATTGCTCAGTCTGGAAACACACATTACTTTTCTCATAACTATCTTCCACCAGCTACAGTACAATAAAGTATCTTGCTGTGATGGAACAAATCTGCAGAGTTTGATGCCTCTGGCCTACACCTCGTTTGAGAGGATTTTTGTTAAAGTATGAATCAATATGATGCTCCCAGTGTTGTTGTTGGGGTTTTTTTGTTGCACAGGGCATTGTATTTGCCGTACAAAATTAATCTGAGCTTATTGGGTAGACTTTTCTGCTCCTCCATAAAAGTGTTTCTCCTGATTCTTTTTCACTTACAAAGTTGTTGAACATTTCTCTATGAGAGGCCCAGCTCCTTGAGAAATGTTGTCACATGTTCAACTTGGCATATAGAGGATTTAAAGCCAAGGTGCAATGTATAGCTTTTATACGTGCTAAACTAGGTATGTCTTTAGATCTGCCATAGCGGTAGCTTTCAAGGATTTGAATGAACTGATTTACAGTTTGTGCATACAGTATGTTTGGTAAGGATCATCTTAAAGGTTGGGTACGGAATTAGCGAAACGGACGGCAGAGTTTGAACATATACAACCTCAAGTCCCGCCCTCCATGCACGAGCGACAATTCAAATGCGCAGCGCGAGAGCGAGCCAGGCTAAATGAAATGCGAGCCTGGCGTCTACAGCACTATGAGCTCTAGTCTCCATACAATCACTCACATCAACTTCCCCAATTACATTCTTTATTCACCTCCAAAGGGTTGTAGTACATATGGTTCAGTAGCCATAGGTGTGTATATGTGACAGAATCTGGTTTGTTCTTACCAGGGCGATTATCTCCTGAAATATCCGAGTTTAGTGCTGGCCCGTTGCTTCGCCTATTCCACCGTAGCTCCAAGCTGTTAAGTTTCGATTTCATGTTTACAGCACTCTTCGTGTCACGGTAAAATTTAATTTTTGCTACATAGCTTATTTATTGCGTGGGTGATTGAGTTTCCGTAGGTATCCGCTGCCTTAGTTAGTTTGTATAGAAATGAAGTGACACATACAACAAGAGGGGAACATGGACGTGCAGCAGCAGGCAGTTGGTTTCGTTTCAGCACTGACTCGCGGTCACCAGCTTTCGAAAGGGTCGCGCGCGGTGGGGAGGGGGAGCAGGAAGAGGAGTAAGACGTTAGATTGACGAACGAGCTGTGAAATGATAGTATGGGGTGAGGAATTCTATTGGCTGGAGTTTTTCGAGCCCTGCCCGTTCCGCAGATGATTGACGTGTTTAATTTCCATTTCAGTGCTTCCAACTTAGTGGCTATAAGTGGGTTAGGAATAGGATTTCAAGTGATTTTGCAAAAATGGCCAACAAAGCTCATTCCATACCCTACCTTTAACTACTCAAAAGCCTCGAATCCATTATTAAAATGCACCATATTGATTTAGTTTTTAGAACAGCATGACTATTTAGAGTTTTTTACTATGGGTAGTATGAACTACACCATTCAGGTAAAGCATGAATATTTCATTTTAAGGTTGCAGATGACCTTTTTCTTCATCTCTCTCTGAGAGTTTACACGTATGGGATTTACAGTTGACCAGCCAGAAGACTTGTCCTAATATGGTCACCATTTAATCTCATTTAGTAAATCTCATTTTGATTTGAGGAAGAAAAACTCAGAATCTGAAGACTTGAGTTAGTTTTTAAAATGTAATCAATGTAAAGGTTTGGTTACTGATTATTGCTCAATGGGGACATCAACTACATTACAGTATATCACTCAATCATTTTTGCCTACAGTACCATATGAAAACATACTTGTTTTGTCATTTATTTTCCTTTCATGCATATGTATTTGTCCAAACCGTATACTGAATCTCCTTAGGAACTCTATACTAAACAGTTAATAAGCTAATAATAAAGTAAAGTATGTATGTCAGTACTGTATATCACATATTTAGAATATTCCTACCTCCTAGTCCTAACTGCATATTGTCAATCACTTAAGTAAGAGAGCTGTATAAGTGCACTTAGTGTAAAGTGCTACCTTATACTGCATGCATATCTAGCACAGGCATTGGACAATAACATGGATCATCATCTCAGAACAGCCACGGTGGGTAACTCCAGCTTCAGAAAGTAAAACTCCCACCATGTTTTGGTTCTACCTGTGTATCTAACCTGATGCTTTCTAGAAACAGGTGTTTGATCGCATGTTGTGTTGTACCATCTTGGTTCAGCAACGTTGTTGCTAACTTTCTAGAAACGCACCCCTGGTTAGAACAAAAAAAAAACAAAAACATTTGAGACGTTTACTTTCTCAAGCTTGGTAGCCCACCACTGCAGAACAGAGATTGATGGTGCTAACCTCGTCCGTGATGTTTATCATGTGCTTCGCAGGTGGACGCCCAGGGCAACATCCTCCTGACCACCCTGGAGATCCACAACGAGGTGGCCAGCAACGAGATCACCACCACGAGCTTGAGCGAGACGCGCAACTCCTCCTCCATGGTCTTCGACAACTCAGGGATCCAGTACCGGAAACAGAGCGCTCCGCGGCACGAAGGCCGGCACAGCATGGAGCGCGGCGGCGGTGGCGGCCTCCACGGCAAGAAGCCGCGGCTGCGCCGACGCTCCTCGCAACTCAAGATCAAAATCCCCGACCTCACGGACGTGAACTCCATCGATCGATGGTCACGGATAATATTCCCCTCCGTGTTCTCACTCTTCAATTTGATTTACTGGATGTACTACGTGAATTAACGCCACAGACGGGATGTCGTCCGTCCCCCCCCTCCCCCCTCCTGTACCCTTTTACAAAGACTCATCAAGGGACAAGGGACGTGTTTCAGCGCCATATCTCTTGTTATGTTCTGTTTTTTTCTATTTGCAAACTCTGGAGGCAGTGAGAGCAGTGTTCGTGGACGACGATGATGATGATATGCACTAACATGGGCCAATGCTGTACGTCTTTTCCGTGACGAGAAGCTGCACTGTTGTCTTGGTGAACATAACCCACATAAACACACATCTTTTTCACATAGCAACACAACGAGCAGTGCCAGCACCAAGACTTTTCATTTTGTAAACGTGCGTCTGTACATACACACGGCAAACTCTCTCAGAAGCCTTTTTGGACTTCTCGCATGATGCTCCCAGCGACTCTCTCCCCTTGTTATTTTAACACCCTACAAAGCAAGACATTAACTCAGACCTGATGACGTTGCTATAGTGGAAGGCATTATTCACACAAATGCTTTATGCCAATATACTCAATAGCATTCAAATGTTGAGATCAATGATTGCCATTGCCATGTTGAGTTTAGATAATGCAATATACTTAGGGCTGTGGGTTTTGATAAACATGGTTTTAAGGTTTGGTGTTTTTTCTTCACGTCATCCACAACGGTATGTTTTGGGGTGTACATGCAGTTACCATATTCACAACAAGCGCCAATTTGTGAAATATTTTCGAAAGATGATTTCCATTTGCCTTCGTTTGATATGATTGTATGCCACACACAGTTCACCATTTCCTAGCAAAGTGCTTCAGTAGCTCCCAGTGAACAGCATAGCACTCTTCATCTTCTCTGCATTCTATGGTTGTTTTCACACACAAGTTGCTCTTAAAAATCACAGGCTATGGAAGATCAATGGAGATATTAGTTTTGACGGATCCTGGCAAGAGAAGGTGATTAAATATTTGTCGCTCAGAGTTTCACTATGACATTTTAGTGATGAACAGACATTGATGTGGATTTGAAATGAAATGAAACAGTGGCTGTTCCAGACAGAACACCTTTGGCCAGAACGTGTGGCATTCTTTGAACGGATTATACTGTAAGTCCCTAAACTTGAAAACAAATATATTCAAATATTTGATTATTATGTTCCTTCGGGGTACCTTGTTTCAAAACATTGAGTGATATTACATTTCGTTTCACTACACAGTTTATGTACTAAACACAAAACTTGCCTCAGGTTCCAACAGAAAATGCTAGTAATATTAAAAAATTATCCCCATTACATATTTTTGCTATTGTTAATAATATGCATAGCCACATTCATGTACTCCTTGTTGTAACTATTACTTTGTAATATAATCATTCTTATTGTACATGGTTACTTCATAGCTGTTTTACTTGATATTATGACAGCATGATATTATTTTGTCACAGGTGACTATGATGTTTGTTCCTCACAACAGACTTTAGTCACAGCCAAACAGTAGGAACTGTGGATCTTGCCGAGGAATAAACGAGTGATGTATATCACATTGCTATACAGGGTCACAGCCCACAGTCACGTCCACATGATTATTGTATACTGTCTGCCATGTCAAGGTTGCTTTACGGTTTTGTTGTGTTGCCAGTTGCTCACCATAACCTTTATTGCTCCTCCTCTGACTTCTGTTGTGTGTTGTAAATATATGCCACATTATCCAGAAATGTCTGACCACCCTTCTCTTCTTGAACATGTGTGTGTGTGTGTGTGTGTGTGTGTGTGTGTGTGTGTGTGTGCGTGCGTGCGTGCGGGCGGGCGGGCGGGCGGGTGGGTGTGGGTGTGGGTGTGGGTGGGTGTGGGTGTGTTGGAAAAAGAAACCGACAGAGAGATGATATTGATAAAAATAGAATATAGATATTGATAGGTAAGGTAGGTAAGGTAAGGCAAGGTACTTTTTATTTGTATAGCGCATTTACTGTAATGTGCACTGAGTGCAACCCAAAGCGCGTTACATAAAGACAGATATTACTTGGGACAGCTTGTTACACTGGTTTGACGTTCCCTTTCATACAAGGTCATTTTTAGTTTAGTAATGAGCTAAAGGTGTTCGTTCATATGACAGTGTTCATAGTCCTCGCTATCTACACTTAGGGATTACCACAACAGATACAACATGCAGGTCTACTCTTTAGAGAAGAAAACCCTAAAATACTGATCTTGGAACAAAAAGCACACATCCTATGTTTTACTGCCTATCATGTCTGCCCATCAAACGGTTTAAGGATATACAGTTTAAGGTGCTTTTCATTATTTAATTTAACGATAGAATAATTTAAATCATATTGAAAGAGTGAATTACAGACAACATTGAAATTACCATTCAGGGCCATTTTTTTTTCTAGCACGACTATGCTTATTCCAATGTTGGGGATGTTCACAGCTTCACCAGCCTATGCAAAATACACATCTGAAAGCAGATCTGTGTTGTTCAGACATACTGGAAAATTATTAATTTCTCTAAAGACCAGACTAGACTGGTCGTTGGAGAAATTAAGAATTTTCCAATATATCTGACCAGTAGAACAAAGGACGGTAGAACAAAGCACATGTTACACAGTGTAAGATGTGTGTGTGTGTGTGTGTGTGTGTGTGTGTGTGTGTGTGTGTGTGCTGCAAACAGTCATTCTCTCTTGAAGTTGGCATTTCTATTAGGTTTCATAAGCCGCAAAACTTGGGACTTAAGTCTTTGCCTGCAGAGCTCAAGTGTTAGCTGAGGACGCCACAAAGCATAAGTGCTGGCTGTTCTGTATGATGTAACAACTTATGTGTGAACATTATCAGGACAAAGGCTATTATCTGTAACTTTGTTGTTTGTCCCTCTGAATAATTCACAAGTTATCATAATCACAAAGGTAGAGTTGAGTGCAGCGGGCGAGCCCAGGCCAAAACAATTGGGGTTCATACCAATTTATTTCTCACAGCCATGACTTCACAAGCCATGACACTTACACCATAGCAAAGGGGTTATCTTCAGTGTCCCAGACCATGCATGGCCTGAAGCCATTTCTGGAACCATTTCTCTCTCTCTCTCTCTCTCTCTCTCTCTCTCTCTCTCTCTCTCTCTCTCTCTCTCTCTCCCCCACTCATTTCCTATTATAACTTCAATTTTCTATCAACAGAGGCTCAAAATGCCCAAAACTAATCTTAAAAAAGGAAATGAAATTAGACGGTGAATACTCTGGAATGGCACAAAACCCATGCAGTCTCTTGAGTTGGGGCCACTGCTGAATTGGATGTTCCTAGTAGCCAGTTCAGATATTCTAAAGATCTGATCAAGGTCAAGAGAATGACAGGCATTCTAGTCATATTAATGTCCCTGAAAACTCACAGAGGATGTGATGTGTGTGGTAGGGACTGAACAACAACCTTACACTGCTGGGGATTTACCTGTAACCACATTCTCTATTTAATCCAAATCCACTGGGGCTGCAGTAACAGTAATGATGGGTTTTACAGGCACTTGTTATTTCTGTACTTGACTTGTAACTCTGTAATTGTTCTGAATTGAGAGTGCAAATGGTCACAAAAGATGGCGCTTCTTTGTTTTGCCATCCACAGTGCATTCCCACATGCAGTAATGCTAGCTCACACGGCACTGTCACACTCATTCCCATACTGCGGTAACCATCGGTTGAGGCCACTGTGAAATGGCGGCAGGACTCTGATGGAGTGTGTCCATGTTCTACCCATGAAATTCGTCGTTTGATGGGGGCTACTTGGGCTGAATGTCTGTCTTTGAAATGTCAGCCTTTGTGTAGTTGGGGAAGTGGTTGGATATGGCTTCTCTTGGCTTATTTATAAACATGTAGATAGCTTACTTCCAGAAACCATGCAAGAAAGGAGAGAAGACAGAGAGTGTTTTTGTGTGTGTCAGGTGTGTTTGAGTGTGTGTGTGTGTGTGTGTGTGTGTGTGTGTGTGTGTGTCTGTGTGTATGAGAGAGAGAGAGAGAGAGTGTGTGTGTGTGTATGTGTGTGTGTGTGTGTGTGTGTGTGTGTGTGTGTCTGTGTCTGTGTGTCTGTGTGTATGAGAGAGAGAGAAAGAGAGAGTGTGTGTGTATGTGTGTGTGTGTGTGTGTGTGTGTGTGTTTGTGTGTGTAAATGTCCCAGTGTATGAAAGAGGGAGAGTGTGTGTGTGTGTGTGTGTGTGTGTGTGTGTGTGTGTGTGTGTGTGTGTGTGTGTGTGTGTGTGTGTGTTGTGTGTGTGTGTGAGTGTGTGTGTGTGTGTGTATGTGTGTGAGTGTGTGTGTGTGTGTGTGTGTGTGTGTGTGTGTGTGTGTGTGTGTGTGTGTGTGTGTGTGTGTGTGTGTGTGTGTGTAAATGTCCCAGTGTATGAAAGAGAGAGAGAGTGTGTGTGTGTGTGTGTGTGTGTGTGTGTGTGTGTGTGTGTGTGTGTGTGTGTGTGTGTGTGTGTGTGTGTGTGTCTATGGAGGCCACTGGGGAGGCTGGTGCAAGGCCCCCTGCTGCAGCTGGAACTCTTGACCTGAGTGTGAGCAGGCGTGCCTGTCAGGTGAGGGGCCTTTGGAGACTCTCACTGAGCCCCCAGAGCACACAACATCTATATCAGCCTGCCTGTCAAGCCTTCTGTTCCACCTCTCTTTCACATCTCTCTCTCGCTCGCTCTTTCTCTCTTTCGCTCTCTCTCTCACACACACACACACACACACACACACACACACACACACACACACACACACACACACACTCACTCACTTTCTCCCTCTTTCTTTCTCTTTCTCTCTCTCACACACACAACTCTCTTTCTCTCTCTCTCTCTCTCTCTCTCTCTCTCTCTCTCTCTCTCTCACACACACACACACACACATACACACACACACACACACACACATACACACACACACACACACACACACACACACACACACACACACACACACACACACACACACACCTTCTCCCTACACAGTATATCTTTCCATCTGTCTCTAATCTTTTCACTTGTCTCTTTCTGACCAAGGGTTTCTTGTTGGTTTCTTTCAGTCTTTCATTTCATCATTATTTCGCCCCTTTCCCCGCTGTCTGTACATTTCATTATTACTGCCTTCCAGGAGTTACAGTTCACTTCTGAGCAGACCTTTCTATAGCGTTTACTCAGTTCATAAACACTCTTTTATGATACGGTTAAACAAATTGAAAAATTAAGTGGCGAACAGATTGTCCTCAAGAAGCCATGTGTTCCTGTTGGCAAAGGTGACAGTGTGCTCTCCACGGCCAACCCACTCTATTCTGGATCACTAACCGGCAAAACGACTTCTGAACGTCCTTTTTAAGCATGTATATTCATTAAGGTCTTGGTGTGATGCCATAATAGAGGCGAGATGTTGCATACAAAGAGTGTCTTATAGTATTACTTTTTTTGCCATCAAGATGACGATAGGGGAATTCACCTTAACACGCAGTCCACAGTTTAGCTGTGAGAATAATGAGATTTGGAGATATTTATGGAGTCTACTTTACGGATGAACTTTGTCCTGTCGTCTGTTTGTCATCGTTCTGATGGATGTCTGTCTCCAGACGAGTTTCATTAACAAGTCATCCATGGATAAATGGCACGGTGGGGGAGATTTAAATACAGGCCTGTGAGTTGGTAAAATACCATTCCAACAAGGGGCCCTAAATCTTAGTAGCATGTTAGAGGAATATATCAACCTATTATATAGCGTCCCTTCAGGTACATGCTCATCTATTACATTTGACCTTCGGGTGACATTGTGACCTTCAGTGCGCGACTCACATCGTAATAGCCTCTGTGGGGATGGATCCTCGTGATGAGAGCTCATGTCAGTCCATGACGTACTGTATGCCTCACCAGCAGGCCCCTGATCTTCCAGTGGGATTGCCACAGCATCAGTATGTCTGCAACTGGCTTTTTCTCCAGAGACAGACTCCCGGGGCCCCCAGCACCCCAACAAGGAGTGGCCACTGCATTTGTCAAAACCACACTCACCACACCCGTAAACAGACTGAGTGGGAAACTGTGCTATTTGTTTCTTTGATGTGTTTGTGTGTGTGTGTGTGTGTGTGTGTGTGTGTGTGCGTGCGCGTGTGTGCATCATATGTGTGTGTGTGTGTGTGTGTGTGTGTGTGTGTGTGTGTGTGTGTGTGTGCGCGCGTGTGTGCATCATATGTGTGTGTGTGTGTGTGTGTGTGTGTGTGTGTGTGTGACTGTGTGTGGATTTTTTCACTTATTTGTTTATCATTTCCCCCCCAGTGATCATCTGTCATGTTAATAAATATATCCCACAGCAGGCCTGGGACTTGCTGCGCTGCGTGAGATGGATGAGGAGGGGCCGGCATTGTGTTATGGCTATGGGAAACACCACCACCCCACTCGTCATTATTCAGCTCACAGATTACACAAGATTCATCATCATTATGGAGATCAGATGAATTAACAGCACACACACACACACACACACACACAGACAAGCATTCTATCTATCATGACACACACACACACAAACACACATCTACACACACACACACACACACACACACACACACACACACACACACACACACACACACACACCATCATCATGATTAGACAAAATTTCCACACAAGTTTGAAAACAGTCACCCATAAATACTCATACTGTATATTAGTGAATAGTTCATATATTCATGCACAAGCAAACGTACAGTGTTCTTTGACATTTGACATTGACACACTCACACACAACATAGGTTACTGTAATCACCACATGAAATACACTGGAAACAGCCAACCTGCTTTTATGTGCACTGGAGCTGAAACAGAAATTACACCCCCCCCCCCCCACACACACACACACACACACACACTTTTGCACCAAGGACCTTTACAACTACATGCTTTGACCTAACAGGGTCAAAATCCCCTACAGGTAATTGACTGTAAATTAACTGAGAATAAATTCACAATTGCTTTAAACATAACTCCATACAGATGGCGTTCACAACTATGGCTCCAAATTTACATCCACACAACGATATTGGCCAGCAATCATGTCCAACTTGATTCTCTGCAAAACATGGATTTGAAACAGTGATCAGCAAAACAGCAGCAACCTCAAAAACCATCCAGGTGCTTTGAATTTGAATTTGAGGAATTCTTCCCTTTAGGGGAGTTGCATTTTGTGGAGCCTCCTGTTTCCTCAGGAGAGAGTCTCATAAGTGACCATGAACCACACTTTTTTACATTTATGCATGGTGCGTGTGCATATACTGTATTGGGGTGTGTGAATGTGTGCATGTGTGTGTGAGTCTGTATAAATGCTTGTGTGTGTGTGTGTGTGTGTGTGTGTGTGTGTGTGTGTGCATTTGTGTGTGTGTGTGTGTGTTTACCCATAGGACACCAAGAGACTGATTAAACTCTACGAGGTGGAGTTCTCTCGTCTCTCCCTGGGGAAGTGGCAAATGTGGAACCTACTGTAGTCGTCAGGCCGTGTTTGGCGGAATGAGCCAGCAGCCTCTGACATTTTGTTGAATGATTTGGTAGGCATTCTATCATGATTTAAATAACCCTTTTAGGGCTCTTCCAATCACTTTCCTCCATGCAAATAAACCCCATGCTTTAAGGCTATTCACTCCAATGAGCTGAATTTTAATGAGGCTGAATGAGGCTGAGAGGTAAAGGCAGAAAATGTTTGTTTTTGCAACTGATTTATGAAAACAGAACTATTCAGGTAATACAAAGCACATTTAAAATCATGTTTTTGGAGAAGTGGTGGGTAATTTCACTTAATTGTTAATATAAAGGAATAAAAAAAGGTATTTTCGGCATTGGTTTCAATGTATAAAAAAGGAGCTTTCGAATTTCTGTAAGCGGCAATGCTAACCCTATATATATATAGGCCCTTTGTTCCCACAACCATATGTTCCCACAGCCCTATGTTCTCACAGTCCTATGTTCTCTCATGATTTTTCTAATTTCAAAGATAGGGTTAGGGTTAGGGTCAGGTTTTGGGTTAGGGTTAGGGGTGTAAGTGACTACCAAATTGGGAGAAATGGGGATGAATATGATGATAAAGCCCTTGAAAATGATGGAATATGCTGTGCGAACATAGAGCTGTGGGAACATAGAGCTGTGGGAAGAAAGGGCTATGGGGACATACAGTAGAGCTGTGGGAAGAAAGGGCTGTGGGAACATAGAGCTGTGGGAACAAAGAGCTGTGGGAAGAAAGGGCTATGGGGACATACAGTAGAGCTGTGGGAAGAAAGGGCTATGGGAACATAGAGCTGTGGGAACATAGAGCTATGGGAACATAGAGCTGTGGGAAGAAAGGGCTTTGGGAACATAGAGCTGTGGGAAGAAAGGGCTATGGCAACATAGAGCTGTGGGAAGAAAGGGCTATGGGAACATAGAGCTGTGGGAAGAAAGGGCTTTGGGAACATAGAGCTGTGGGAACATAGAGCTGTGGGAAGAAAGAGCTATGGGAACATAGAGCTGTGGGAAGAAAGGGCTATGGGAACATAGAGCTGTGGGAACATAGAGCTGTGGGAAGAAAGGGCTATGGGAACATAGAGCTGTGGGAAGAAAGGGCTATGGGAACATAGAGCTGTGGGAAGAAAGGGCTTTGGGAACATAGAGCTGTGGGAACATAGAGCTGTGGGAAGAAAGAGCTACGGGAACATAGAGCTGTGGGAAGAAAGGGCTATGGGAACATAGAGCTGTGGGAACATAGAGCTGTGGGAAGAAAGAGCTACGGGAACATAGAGCTGTGGGAAGAAAGGGCTATGGGAACATAGAGCTGTGGGAACATAGAGCTGTGGGAAGAAAGGGCTATGGGAACATAGAGCTGTGGGAACATAGGCATACTCCCGGGCCAGCATTGCAATACATCCACTCTTTCGAACCTCAAATAACTTTGCCTAATCCATGTAACAAGACTCTTCCCTCTCTCCCTCTCGATTTCCCTTTCACTCGCTCTCTAACTCTCTCGCTCTCTGGCCTTCTCACGGCCCCTCTCTTTCTCTCTCCCTCCCTCTCTCTCTCTCTCTCTCTCCCTCTCTTTCTCGCTGCAGAATGATGCAGTGCTAAATAGAAATGAAATCAAGAGTTTTATGCAATGAGAAAATCCTTCTTGACGGCTTAATAGGTTTCACGCTTGAGTTGGGAGCTTATTATGGTTGCATTGCTCTTCATGGACATTCTGATTCTTTAATTGTCCTTTTTATTTCATTTCACTCAAGGCTTCATAAGAAGCAGGCTACAAATGGGCATCCTCTTACCCTGTAAAGACATGTCTTTCTCATCAATCATAAGGATACATCACCATATGGATAAATGCTTCCAGCATATTTTTTTAATCTACTCTCCTTCAGCATTGTTTCTCAATAGGCATGTTTTCCCAGACATGCAGTCCATGAAGATTTCATACAGAACCTCGCAGCATGGAACAAATTCATTAAACCCTGACAAGTGACACTTATGTGTCTGAGTAAGTTCTCCTCACAGTATGGTATGCCATCTGAGAAACTCCAAACCTGCAGCACACTCAAGTGCTGTACACCTCCATACTGATCTTGTTGCTGTGTAGGCTATGTAGCGTAATACTCACGAGCACATTGCACTAAAAATCACTGAATCTGGTGGCAAATGTCATAAATGGAGTAATTACCAAACACATGATTAATTAAGAGGCGGTATCAATCAGCCAGCCCACAGACACATAAAAAACAAGTCTGTAAAGGTCACCTTCTATAATTAGTTTGTTTGGGGGAGAGAACCCAGGGATGTGTGGCTGAGAGTGGGGATCACTGGCTGCCATCGGAAGGATGACATTCTCACAGAATTGTATTAATTTGTTGAGTAATTGGCATATAAATCAGAGATCTGATGATGTGGTGAAGTGGGGTTTCCAGTGGGCAACCGAAGCTGGCCCACAGATGGCTGTCTTCCGGCAGGGTTTCTTCACAGAGAGTATTTACAGGCATGCTAACTCTCCAGGGATATCATAAGAAGAGAAAAAGAAGGAGGAAAGGCATCTATAGAAGAACTACAGAGAATTACAAATCCTTAGTGTGTTCTTATTTAGGGGGAAAAAAATGTTTCTTTTCAATTACACAGCACGCACAGTGCAGTGTTTAAATCTAATTACCCTAGTGTTCCTGTTGCTAATTTGCAGCATTTGTTATGCTTGCATTTTTCTTTCTTTTGCAGCTCTCACACTCTTATCATCAGCTGACATATTTGCCTTGGGACTTCTTATATGCTCATGAAAACGTGTATTCAATTCATAAAGCTTTTGATTTCACTTCCACTCTATGTTGGAGATGCCTTTTGAAAGGGTTTTACTCTCCTTTCTCCCATGGTGATATTTTTTTCAACTTGCAGAGCCAAGGTATGAGTTTCATTGAGTGCAAACATTGACAGCAAGCAAGCTATGAGGAGTATTTGACAAAATTGTGACAAAAGAGAATTAAACAAATTAGAATACTGATTTTAAAATTGTCAACTAACTTTCAAAACCTTTTAAAAGGTATTATGTGGCCCACAGCATGGGACAATGAGCAGGTAATTGAGCAGTTGAGCAGCAATGAGAGTATTTAACAAAAAGTGAGAATTTAACAAAGAGTATGCGGTTGGAATCATGGACCAACCATTAATGAGCAATATTGCTCCCAACTCCCACAGATGTTGGCTTGTTGTGAGGAGGCTCATCACGCATTGATTGTTCTGCACTGAGTTCTAAAGAGGGGGGGGGATTCATACATGTTATTATCCTTAATTAGATTTATTACAAACCAAACACATACAACACAGAAACATACTGTACACACACACACACACACACACACACACACAATGTCATGAAATTTCCAATTGGACTCGGGGGTGTTGTCTGACCCAAACAATGCAGTGAGCTAATGAACCAGAGTCATTAATCACCAATTCAGGTTCTGTCTGGAGCCAGGATGCTTCAGTTTATAGCTTTCCTCTCTGGGCTGTCTGGTTTTGTAGACTTCCTATTCCGGAAAGCCTTCTGATAATCCCGTAGATGGTACTAGACTCAGAATGGATTTGACCGAAGTTTGGCCCTGTTCTTCAATTAACTGCTACAGTCTTAGAATGATTATATTTTTAGAGACAATCGCCCATCAATGGCTCTTAAAGAGACCCTATGCAACTTTTTCATAGTCATAAAGTCGCTTAGAAATCGTTGTTTTGCTTGACTGACCAGTTTTATCGAAAACAGTAATATTTCCTCCCGCCCCCAGTGTCCCTATCCGCTATTGCAACCTTGCAGTTTGTTCAGGAGGCGATCGCTCCTTGTTTACATCTGGAAGTCTGAGACGCGTTATAGGAACAAGAAGAACCACACTTGCAATTTATATATTTATATATAGCCTATATATGTATAAATATACGTGCTAAACCTGTCGGGGAAGCTCTGCAGAGAAATATGCAAGCATAAAACGAGCGAAAATGAAAAACGAAACCGGAGATGAAATCGCCAATCCTGCATAGTTTCTCTTTAAAACTATTGATGAAAATATTTAAGTGAAAAAGAAAACTGCCCCACTGGAGCACATCACCAATCACAGACTGTTCCGTGCAGACACGCGGCACTGAAGCGAGCAGCCCTGTGCTGCGGTAGCTGCCATTTGGTCCTGTCAGTCCTGCTGATGGACAGGGCAAGGGCAGGGTAAGAGGGGGGAAGGCCTGAGTGGAGCCGATAAGGGTGGCATCAGACTGGGGGGGGGCGTGCAGACCGTACAGCCCAGTCTCTACCCCCACCTCCCCTCCACACTCCCCTAGGAACCGGACATTCAGTCAGTCGGGGAGACAACCTGCCAGCCAGCCAGTCAGTCAGTTAGCCTTTTTCCGACAGGCCTAGTGGCCCAGGCTGGACAATGGACACCAGAAGGAAGCATAGCTTATCATACAAATGAGATAAATACAGAGAGAAGGAGAGAGAGCGAGAGAGAGCTAGAGGGAGTCAGAGAGAGAGAAGAAAAAAAAACAGAAGGGTTGAACAAAGCAGTGGTGGGAAGCCATGCTGAGGGGTGTGCCACAGGGTGCAGTGCCGGGCGCCACTGAGATTAGGCAGGGTGTCCGCTCAGAATGATCCCCTGTGTCGCGTCACTGTCAGGAAAGAGGAAGACTGAATACATTAATGTCCTTCTACTGTCTGCCCAGTCCACACTGGCTGTGCCGGTAGTGGAAGCACAGATGAGCTGACCTTTACGTTTAATCTGTGCGGAAATTCCAACATTTACTGTTTGCGGCAGACAACGTTTTTTTTCTCCATCCATGATTGCTTGATGTTGGACTCGGAAACCACGGAAATGATAGCCCAAAGAGAACATTCTCGACAAAATATGGCTGTTTTCGATGTGTGGGTATACAGTATGAGTATTAAATTGCACATATACTCATCATATAAGGTTGTTTTAGATGTGTGGGTACATGAGTATAATTGCAAATACAATCATCATACAATCATGAATGTTTACATGGCAGTCGTGAACGTAATGGTCAAATCCTGGGCATTACAGTTTGTCATACATATGAATTTAGAAAAAAGTGATTAAGCTTGTTATATAAAGTGATTTGATGATGGGCTTGATTGTCAGTATTGCGACACATGGGAAATTTGTATTCCTGCCAATACATTAACAGCATGATTCATTAGAATTTTAAATGAAGGGAACAAGTGTGATATAGGTGAAGACCCATGTGCAGAAAATGTCTCTCCTCAATTAAGAGAGTCAGACTCAAAGCCTGTTTCGCAGAGGGTGCAATCTGTAATTCAATGCTAATTGGGACCAAAATAGAATACCAAGTGCATCTTTCCTCATGAAACATAACCTCGTGTTAAAGGCATTTTCCTGTCATTTAATATTGACCCACGCTCCCCCCTTCCTTGAGATCATTAAAGCACTTCGCAAAAAGGTCAAGATCGCTTACGCCTTCATCATCGGTGCAGCAGATAAATAATATCATTCTGCCTAGTGTTTGACCTTTTTCCTCTCTTCTCATTGCTGATGTGCAATCGCTCTCACATCTCAATCTCGCTCAGTATTAATATCAGTGTTCCTCTGAACGTGGCATGACCAACTCTCCAAAGGTCTGCTGGGGGAGGGCACATGACATACTGTAGCTATGAATCAGACCTCATTATCAATGGCATTATTGTAATTCATTTTGTATTATACATGCAGCCCTTTGTGTCTTTATATGACACCGCAACATAAATAGATGGGGCAGCAGATTCTTAGCGACAAGTGTGCTTGACTGACGAATCTGTGGGGATATGGATGTGATTCATTAATCATTCATTCATCCTTGATTTAATCTTTGTGGCACCCTTAAAACAGACGGCCTCCTGTATCTAGTGTGCATGGTAGGTACTGAACAAATAGGTGAACACTGCTAATACAGTTTTTCTTGTTCGCTTTGATGCTTGTGTGTGCACCTACTGTATGTCTGAACAAGCACTGACACATGACAAAAAAAGCAAAGACACATTGTGCTTGCAAAAGACTGCTACTCTTTCAAAACATGCATCAAAAGCATATTTTGCCTTCAAACAACACATCCATGATTTCAATCAATCATTACACACTGAACAACAAAATGCAAAAAAAACAGTTCTCAAAATGAGCATTTTTCCTATGTCTGTTTTTTCCCTCAATTTTCTGGTATCAGAAAAGAATAACTGTGAAAAGACATCATGTACTGAATAAAAAAAACTATATGCAAGATGCAACTGTCATTGACACGTAAGACACACAGTGAGCACCTACTGTAGACAAGACAAATTTCTTTTTTTTTTCAAAACTTTTCATCAAAATAAACTTAAAGTAAACACCTTTTGAACTATTTTTTTTCACCAAATAGGCAAAATAGTACCTTCCCTAAATGAGCCTTAGATCCATACTTGAAAATAGCAACACAGAACACACATGACATCTCCTTGTATACTTGTATCCTTGAGTGACTGCTGATTAAGGAATTGTACAAAGGAGTTTCACACAGGTGTATCAGAGATTGAGATTTATGCAAGGAATCTCTATCACCTATGAAAAGATGTTTTCCTTTTGTCAAGCATGGGGAAACCAATAGAGTTTGGGGTCTTTGAATGACATCTGTGTTAAACTGTTTTGCAAAAGGGTAGGAGAAATGTGTGAATCCAATGACAAATCTGTGAAGACTTTCACAATGACTTCTGTTGTGCAAAGAAGGTGTTCATGAACAACCAAGTGGATCCCAGTTCCTTCACTGTAAGTACAGTAGGTCAAAGAAATTGAGAAAAACTGTAAAACACTGCAGTCTCTGTGCTCTTATTTTTTATTGTAATTTTCAGATTTTTGCAACAAATGTTTTTACAAAAAACAAACATTCTTACAGAGATAAGTTATCGATGCAATACTGTAAGGGAATGAGCAAACAATGTGCAAAAGCAGAAACTGTGGTATGACTACACAGTAGACTGGGTAAACCCAGCCCGATCTGCCTGCAATTTGATTTCGACCTGCAGCTCAGGCTGGAAACCTCCACTTTCTTAAACATTTAGGTATAGAGGCTTTGGTCTAAGCATTTTGTAATTATTGTGTAAGCAGTTGGAAAAAACTGAAAGGTAAACAACTTGCAAAGGATGCCTTTAATGTCTGTCATTGAATACTCAGACAAAAGAGCGTAATTTTCCATGAGATCATTTCAATGCCACATCTCTTGAAGGTACAGTACAGTACAGTATTCCAGTGAAGTAAAACATAAGCACTGGCATGGGCTCATAGAGACTACACTGACAAATGTGTCACATGAGGAAAACGAAACGGTGCAGGCAGCTCACATACAGTAAGAGCAACAACATGAATCTGCCACAGCAAGGTCTGTTCATTCTCTTTCGCAGCCCCCCCAACCCCTAACTCCATCCTTGACAGGGAAGAGGCATCCTCACACAGGGAAATGTCTTTACTACTCCTCAGATGTGTTCATCAAGGTCTTTTTCTCCTTGCGAGGTTGGGGGGGAGGGAGGGAGATATATTTCTGTTGTCTCCGATTGAGAGTGGGCTGCTCTCTTCTCCCTCTCCTCTCTTCTCTTCTCCATCCATCTCTCCCCCTCTCTTCTCCACTCCTCTTTTTCCTCCTTTCCCCCTTTCTATGGCCATTCTGCTATATTGGTCCTGTCAGACCATGTGCCTCATAGGGAGGTGGACTGGTAGTGGCAGGCCGATCATCAGAGAGGTTTAATCAGCATGAATGAGTGTGTAAGACCACTCATGGACACACACACACACACACACACACACACCTACACATACTCACATACTGTACGTGTTCTGTCTCATGCACTGTACTCTCTCTCTCTCTCTCTCACCCGCTCACACACATGTACTGTACACCTTGCAATCATATATCAACGATCCTTTCTGCCTCTGTCGTTTTTCCTCCCATAGATAAAATACTCAACTTCTTTCCTTCAACGCCCATTCAAAATAGACTACTAGGGGTGGGGGGGTGGGAGTACTGAATGCATGTTTTTTTTTAAGTGCATTTGTGTTTCTGAATGTCAGTGTGTGTGTCTGTCTGTCTGTGTGTGTGTGTGTGTGTGTGTGTGTGTGTGTGTGTGTGTGTGTGTGTGTGTGTGTGTGTGTGTGTGTGTGTGTGAGGAGTTCTTTTGACAGCTCAGAGCAGTGACTCATTAGCAGCCTGGGTTGGCACGATTTGGCCAGCAGTGGTCAACACCATGTCACTACTGTGTGGCTCTGCCTGCCAAACAGCCTCTCTGCTGCACTACGGCTCGGCGAAGCACCATGACAACCAGCTTCGTAAATCAAGGACACCCTCCATTCTTCATAAACGCCTACTCCACGTTGCAGATTCATCTCTGTGTGTCTCGTAAGATGGCCGGGGTGGTGTGTGTGTGTGTGTGTGTGTGTGTGTGTGTGAGGGGGGGCGGGGGGGCTTGGGGGACAGTTCACAGCTGTAGTCTTTTTCGCTTTGGGAAATTATGTTCTGGTGTCAAGACCAGGATGGTCAGTAACTCTTAATCTCCAAAGGGCAAGGAGATGGATGGTCTGTGTGTGTGTGTGTGTGTGTGTGTGTGTGTGTGTGTGCGCACAGTTTAGGAGTCTTCCAGGTCCAGACGACTCTCTCCATGCTGACCTGCCCCCCCCCCCCCCATATGCGTAGACAGAAGCCGACTCCCATTCATCATTCATTCCTCTCAGCCATCAGGTGGACACAGGAAAAGGAAGCACCACCTCTCCTCACACACCACACACACACACACACACACACACACACACACACACACACACACACACACACACACTTGGATCAATACACCAAGTCAGTGCATTTATAAATAAGGGTCTGAGAGGAGAGTTGGGCACCATAAAGGGAGGCCATAGACCAGGCGAGGAGGACAGAGGGCATGGTCCCGCACTCATTCTCAAAGCTCCGCTGGAGTCCTGAGTTATCGGAGGGGAAGTGGTGTGTGTGTGTGTGTGTGTGTGTGTGTGTGTGTGTGTGTGTGTGTGTGTGTGTGTGTGTGTGTGTGTGTAGTTGGTCTGACTCCGTCCGGTGCGATTGATGAAGAATGGATGGCTAAACGACTGCAGGCAGCCTCGGTCGGCCTGACACATCCATCAGGACGTTACGAATACAAATTCACTGAGCGGCGGCACACACACACACACGTGCCATGTTCCAGAGACCCAGGCCTGATGGCCATGCTGCACCCAGGGGGCAAACTCACACGTCGGGAGTGAATTCTCTGTTTAACTGCCAGGGCTGGGTCCTGTCTTCTCAGATCCCGCTGGGTCTTTTGAGCTATCCTGGGGCTAAACCCCAATACAATGTATACAGAAAAGTTAGGCATCAAAGCTCTTCTTTGAGTTTGGGTCATTGTCATTAGACAACAGGAGTACAGGTATTTTCAAGTCTGACATTGTCGTCAGAGGAATTTTGCATTGGTCTCATTCCACGTTTTATGAAAATGAGATGGGATGTCTCCGCAAGCTATACGGCTGGTGCTGACCAGGGTGCTGAAATCTGCCACAGCCTCTCCCTTCTGGATGAACATTGCACACTGCAGCATGTCACCTGGTTATCCTCTCTGCACTCTGCTGTAGCCTACATCGGTGCAGCAGAGTGCAGAACACACCCATAAAGTCCATTTCTTTAAAAGCACAATATCACAACATTGTCAATGTAAGCAACAAATATTGAGGATAATGTTACATTCTCTCTCTCTGTGTGTATATGTCTATGCATGCTTCCATAACAAAGAACCCAATTCTGGCTTTGAACATCAACATTTGGTTGATACCATTTGAATAATGAAAGACTTGATGGAGTTGTAATATTCACAGACAGCTAGATCAGTGCAGTAGGTAAGTAAGCACTTGTAATATGGGGGATGTGTAACACTGGAACATAATTAAACTGTTCTTGGTAGCTTCCAGCGGTTTCTTTTCGAGCTCTTTAACTGTCATGTCCCTCCACAGACAGACACGATCTGCTCTATTTTCCCGCTCCCTTCTCATTGTCATAAATGTTTCAGGCTAATCTTTGGAAGTGCCAAATCAATTGCCAGCGATGTTACCTCCTAAGGTCATGGTATCAAAAGGAATCGTCTGGAGACAGAGTCAACCATAATTTGGCACTGTGTTTCCTCAGAGTTGGTGCAAGGTCACATGCCAGCCATTTCTGAAAAATATGTTTTTTCTTTTCTCTCTCTCTCTCTCTCTCTCTCTCTCTCTCTCTCTCTCTCTCAATTTTCTCTCTCTCTCTCATAACATTCTATAAAGCTTAAGAGAAATACTTCTGAAAGGGAGGCTTTCTGACATTTTCTATAAAGGCTGCCCAAATCAATGTAAAAATAGACAAAAAACACAGCATCAAGCGGAAGTACAAAGCCCATAGTTGCTTTTTCTCACGCATTTATTTTAATCTATGGCCAGCTTTTATTTCTGATGCAAGCAAATAATGCATGAGTTAAAGGACATTTATTGGCCTGAAAGACGACGTGAGAGAAACCAAGTGGAATGATTGGCTGACATGCAAGGCAGCAAAAGTTTTTCCCACACACACACACACACTACTATTTAGCTTGTAAGCACCTAATGCACTGAGAAAGGTCCGCTGCGGTGATCTTTTTAAAAGTTTCAATCAAGCGGAGCGGCAGCACTGGAGTTGAGGAATGCCACGGTAAGCAGTTGTGGCACAAAAACAAGTTTCCTTATTCAGCCAGAACTCTTGTGCTCTCACGCAGCGTGACTGACAAGCTGAGGGGAATGCTTTCCCATAGGCTGGAAATGGAAGGAAGGACACGCTATGTTAGAAAAAAAAAAAAAAAGAATCAGTGAAGCACTGAAAACTGAAAGTGTGATCAGCAAAAGTGAGGCCGAGGAAGGAATTGATATACCCATTATTAGCTTCTGGTGTCAACATAAAGGTTACATGCCAGGCTGACTGATACAACTGGTTTTGTGGTGTATGGAAATGCAGCATCTTTTTCACCTGTGGTCTTTCAGTGATAACTTTAAGTACAGTGCACAATACTAAAAAATACTTTGCATTCTATATGTTATATTATGCTTAAGCTACATGTACACTGAAGTACATAAGTAGGCTACATGTAATCAGGCAAAAGAGGCTAGCTTGATACACAGGACTTGGTATGGCATGGTAAGATCAGTCTTAATCTACAATTTAAGATCCCTTTGCATTTGCATTTATTAATGTAGCAGCCACTTTTATCCATACAACTTACATACGGTATGTCAGTTATACTACAAGGGTCTATTCTCCCCAGAGCAACTCGAGGATAAAGCAACACTAAATAGTTTTTTGTACCTTAATATAATGTTTCCAAAATAATTTCAGTGGTTCATCAACTCGTAAAAGGGTGAACGGCACTTCTGCATTCACGTTGCGGCCCTCTATTGGCTATAACAGCACTATGCAAGTTTACCAGATCGGGTAGCGGATCTGTAGCACGATGGAATGAAACATGAGAAACTACAAATTTGACTTGTTTTGATGCCTCAATATACCATACTTTCACAAAACCATGCAATATACTTGTCTGTGGACTGTGCTTAAGTACCTTGCACATGGGCACAATGGTGGAAGCCAGGATTTGAACACACAAATTTTCAGGCTACTGCACGTTAGCCCAGCTCTTTAGCCACTACGCTACCACTAAATGAAGGGCACTGCCTTGGTCCGGTCGTCTCTGGTGCTATAATAGGAGTCAGGCCAGGAGACCAACCTTTAGCTTGGCCAGCCCGGTTTATTTGTTAACGCTGACATAGTCTGCCTCTGGTGTACTGTTTTCCCTCTTCCGTCTCTCCCCATGTAATTAATGGGGTGTGTGTTTCTCGCTGTTAGGTACCTGCGGCGACACCGTTTTGTATTCCAAGCACACGGCTTTTGGCTTGTGTGGAATACGGGAGTGGGTCTCCATCACAACACCACCTGGATTACTTCACGTGGTGTCCACAGGTAATAATGAATAGTGCAATCACAGCTGAGGCCTGGGTATTGTAAAGAATAGTGTTTGCCACATCACCACTGAGTGTCTGTGTGTGTGCGTCAGGAGGAAAAGTGTTTTTTTTGTTTGTTTGTTTCTGTGTGCGTTGTTTGTCTCTCTTTTCTCCCTCACTCTTTCTCTCTCTCTCTCTGTATTCTGTATATGTGTGAAATTATGAGAGATTAAACAAGATCCAAGTAGCGGTAAGTGTTTTTTTTCTAGCTGTCGTGTGTGTGTGTGTGTGTGTGTGTGTGTGTGTGTGTGTGTGTGTGTGTGTGTGTGTCTGTCTGTCTGTCTGTCTGTCTGTCTGTCTGTCTGTCTGTCTGTCTGTGTGTCTATGTATGTCTGTGTGGGTGGGTTGCATTTAGACGTGGTGGCAGGGGGTGAAGTGAACGTGATTAGTCGTCTTCAATAACAAATGCAAGTGTGGCAAGCGACGGAGAGAGAGAGAGGAAGAGAAAGAGCTGAAGAGAGGGAGAGAGAAAGAAAAAGAGAGCGAGCGCACACCCACATCTGACCTCCCCACCCACACGCCAAGGAGGGAATGTAATAAATCAAAGCCGAGCTGTGGTGAATGGGATTTCTCCCCCCTCCTCTGTAGTGCAGTCCACTTGGGGACCACACAGCTAATATGTAGTAATCAAACATTCCTAACAAGCCTTTATTAACAGATGTGCCCTGAAAAAAAGGAAACATCTCCTCATTTTTTTTTTTCCTTGGCTTCAACTCAGCCTGGAACAAAGACATCCACAGACCTTGAGGATATGAGCATGTAGGTTTCAGTGAAGTGTGATGGCATGGGTGTGATAGAAGAGAGCGAGAGGAGAGGAGAAAACAGGGTTATCACGAGTCGTGAAAATAGAGAGTGTGTGTGTGTGTGTGTGTATGTGTTGATGGGTCCAAGAGAGAATGAAATGTGAGTGCGTGTGTGTGTGTGTGTGTGTGTGTGTGTGTGTGTGTGAGTGTGTGTGTGTGTGTGTGTGTGTTTTAGGGGAGGTCACACAGGTCCCCAGAGTGTTCGCACCCATCTGGGTATGCCACCTGAGACAGTGGCCTGTTTGTGGGTTCGGAGGGCGACATACTGGCAGATGTCAGATGGATGCATGCCAGCTCATGCAGTCACACATGCACGCGATGTTAGCACGAGAAATGCATTTCCACAAGGGAGTTAAAGTACAGTTGATTGAAGTTAGGTAAGATGTAAACCGACTGTGAAGAAGTCATAGATATGACCCCATTTCTATTTTACACAGTGACATTAAAAGAGTCATCAGCAGCACTTTATTTGAGTTGGCATGTGTTCAACAACTTTTGCAAAGAACGCAGCCTCCCAGTTTATATTACAGTATGTACTGTACATCTCATGTGTGAATATGTTGATTTTGAAGTAAAGTTGGATCACTTGTGACCTGCTGTACACTGAGCTGAATACAAACAAGACAGTGCTCTAAAACCATGGTGATTTCGTGTCAATCTGGGAATGAGTGCTGCAGACATGTCTTATCACAGTTAATCAGGGCAGCAGGTGTTGGGGCGTTTCATTCCTAATTTGTAACGACCCGGTGACGTAGAGTCGCTAGAGAAGTGCAGGACTACGTCAGCATTTTGGACCAAAATACCATGGCATGTTTCAACCTGTAGAAGGCGCGGAGAGCTATATCTCCAATACAAAATCATACAAAATGTAACTTTTCTCAGAAAACACAATTTTAGTCAATATTAACCTTGGTTATAGTGTAGTTCACGACTTATGAGTAATTTCAACCAATCAACAGCTCAAAAAACATATTTTAGGGTGCAGTTACACTTTAAATGTACTTTCTGCTGAGATACTGTAAACACGCACATTCATGCCAGTGGGCATGTGCCACGTTTCATGAATTTCTGCCTCAAGGGTCCTGACATTTTTTAAGTTATCTTATTAACAAACAAACAAACAAACAAACAAACAAACAAACAGACAGACAGACAGACAGACAGACAGAGAGACCCCGATGAAAACATAACCTCCTTGGCAGAGGTAACAATTATTAGCATTATGTGCATCATCTTGCTGTCAATGCAGCTTACACAGCTTACAGTACATAACCTCTGCCAAGGAGGTTATGTTTTCATCTGGGTTTGTTTGTTTGTCTGTCTGTTTGTTTGTTCGCAAGATGATTCAAAAAGTTATGGATGGATTTCAATGAAATTTTCAGGGAAGGTCTGAAGTGATCTGTATCACCGTCTGGTGACAGTTATGGGGAAGTACAGATACACCATGTGATGTTTTTGAATGGTCGTGCATCATTCCCTTAGTTTGCCTTGAGATGGGAGAAATACGGATTTCAATGAAACCCATGAATAGGACTTCCTGCTTTCAATGATGTAAAATGATCATTCGATCATCCGTATTTTTCCCATCTCAAGGCAAACTGAGGGAATGATGCACGACCATTCAAAAGCATGACTGGTTTTCTAAAGATACCAAGCTTAATGCTAATCAGTGAAGTGTCCCTTTAAGCAATGTTCTACTATTTTACTAGTTTACATCAGTTGCAAGAGTAGGGTATGGAGTAGGATATGGAGACAAATTGACAAACATAATTTATTTTTGCAGAGAGAATGTGCAGGACTGTGCAGCAGTCCTATTTTGTAACATTATACGGTACATCTAGTATTGGTTTATTTTTGACTGTCAGAGCTAATTTTAAGACTACTCTGTGAACTGTCACCTCCACCTCCTCCCAAACTGGAAATTTAAAAATACATTTATGTAAACCAGTAATTGTGCTCTATGTGTTTGATCACTTGAAAGTTGCTCCACTGACCTCATGGGTGGTACAGCTTGCAAAAATTCATGCTTTATATGGCAACAAACTTTTTCTGTCACAAGTAATTAGACTACATGTTCCTAAATTTCAATTTCTAATGCTCTGGAAGATTTTAAGTGCATTGGCGAGTGAGTCCAACTCAATTCATGCTATGGTGAATTTTCAAAAATGTGATATTTACAGTACCTGGATTCTCATCTAGGCTCTGGTGGTAGAACAGTGAACACAGGAGACTGTCAAGGTTGCATGCTCAGCCCTTGCTTTTCACAATGTAAAACCCACGACTGTGCAGCAACATACAGCTCGAAGCACACCATCAAGTTTGCTGGTGAAACAACCGTGGTGGGTTTGAGCAGCGGGAACAACGAGGCCCTGTACGGCCCTACACTAACTGGTGCACCACCATCATCCTGTCCCCCAAATATGGACAAAACAAAGAACATCATAGTTGACTTAAGGAAGGTTAAACTAATCACTGAGCATTCATGACACCCTTAGACTTACCTACATCAGCAATTGAAAAAGATTATTGGGGTCATTGACTCCTCCCCCTGCCACAGACATCTACTGCCAGAGGCATCATAGATGAGCCAACACATCTCACGTACTCTTCTCCCTTCTGCCATCTGGGAGAAGGTTACACAGCATCATAGCACCAGGATGGGGAAAGAAGTTTCTTCCTTAATTGTTTCATTTCATTCTACATGTAGTACAGTGTATATGGTTGACATGACAATGACACCTACTTGCCCTGGCTAAGAGTGCCAAATGGAATCCAAAATCATAGAATTATGAAATGTTATTTAAATGTTTGTCCATTTTCATTAGTAATATGTAGCAACCCACAAACACACACACACACACACACACACACACACACTTTCATACTTCAAACTGGTAAACTCCAGACACTTAACATTCATGAATTCAGCGTTTCATTCTCAAACTGACATGGTTGCACCCACTCCTCATTCGATAAATGTTAACAGTGTGTTTTATCTTTCAACTCACACATAACACGCCAAGGCACCATCTCAACGTCTGGCATCCACAAACACCATCCACAAATATGCAAAATAAAAGTCCCCTCCCACCTTCCAGAGGTGTTATTGCTCAGATATAATAAATGACTGAAACACCTGCCCACACATGGAGACAGCTTTCAGCATTTGAGGAGCCAGTTTGCCAATGACCCTTTAAGAGGAAAGTCACCT
>NC_085008.1:17537619-17585119 GCF_963854185.1 Sardina pilchardus | reverse complement strand
TTTTACGTCCTCAGCCTAATAAAGTAACCCTTCATTATTATGCTCTTCATATTTAGAATATTTTTTGCCCATTTTGCCTTTAATTCTTTAGGGCACTAAAGAACAATAGGATGTGAATGGGAGGGAGAGATTGGGTGAGATCGGGACCACTCTAATCTGGTGAGTGAACAGCACTATATATATGTGAACAATCCAAAGCTGTGTCGGCATCTGTGAGATGTTGTAGTGATCAGTAACTGGGGACAGCTCCTGCACGTATGGATATTCGTTTCGTTTAGAATCTTCATTAGGGGATCGATGGGTGACCGCCCCAACGCTTCACAGTCAGTATATATTCCCTGGAGTCTTCATCTATCATTCTGTTCAACTGAGTAAGGGGGATGCAATGTAAGCCATGTGTTTTCCCACAAGGCACCAGGGGGGTGTCAAATGTGCTGACGCAGAGGTGATGGGAATAAATAGCATTTTTAACTCTTTTGAGGTGGGAGGGTAAATGGTGCTTGCTATCCATAGGGTCACAACCTTGGCCCTATTTCCATAGCCCACACACACACACACACACACACACACACACACACACACACACACACACACACACACACACACACACACCTCCACCCAGCTGAGCTTGAGGCGGCAGTCCACTCCTGCCAAAGTTGAGTAAAATCATTTTTAATGATTAGTTTGCAATAACTCTCTCCCCTCCTCTTCTGAATCAATAGCTGTCCAAGCTGTAGTTAATTTGGAATTAAATATTAATCCAACTCATTACAGAACATCAGTTAAACTTATGTGCTTCCCAAAACATTTCCATAATGCCCATTTTTCATACATCTCCTATTGACCTGATATTATGAGATCTTATCCCTCAGAAGAATGAGCGCAGAATGCACCATCCTGAACAGAAAGAGAATGAGACCATTACCCTCCTCTAGTCAAAGCTGTATATGATTTACCATCCTCTATCTCTCTGCCTATTGACCAGAATAGTTTGAAGCCAGGCGCTGTACTGTATGTACGTGTACAATATAAGATAACTCACATTACGTGTTTCAATTAATGATTAATGTACTTTGTATATGGTCCCTGAGAGAAATAAACTAAATGAAAAATAAATAAAGAAAGAAATAATCAAATAATGGTATGGCAATTGCCAAACTCACACTGCATGTTCAATCTGTTCACAGTGCAAAATTAGCCTGACGACGTCATACTCAATTCTTATCAGAATATGAGTCTGAAACGGCTCCATTCAGCTGCGATTATGGGGCGTGATTCAACCGATACAGTGCGGGGGGGATAGCCCTGCACTCATTGGATAGACCAAACCAAACAGAACAAGTTATTGGCTGTCAGTATCTGCGAAATCTAAGACAGAAATATGTAGCAGGGTAGGCTATGGAAAACATCGTTTTTAAAAAGAATTCCTTCAAACTGTATGCAATGAACAGCTGGGGAAGTGTGTCGTTAACCCAACGAGCAAACAGACATTTTTAAACAAACAGGAACAACATCACCCAAACATGCTGTTTTAACTGGGTGAAAGTGAAACTGAAGATTTCCCACATATCCTCGTTGGTCTAAGTGTTCAGAAATAGTCGTGCGAATCCGTGATAAAACCTCCGTTTCAATAAGATAAACGAAAGGCCAAACTGCATGAACAAATTATGCATTCATAGCCATAGCGTTTCTGTTGCAATCAAAATCAACCTAAGCGAACATGGTCTCACACCCAACTCGTTGAACGAGGACGCATGCAGCCGTGAACGTCACTGCTGTTCATATGTCAATCATTACGTAAAGCCCGCCCTGTGAAATGTGATTGGTCCGAGCTGAAGTGTATCTCGAATAGTAGCAGCTGAACGGAGCAGTGCCAGACCGAAGTTCCCAGCAGAAAAAGAATGGAGGCGGGGCTAAACTTCGGTCTGGCATCCAGGCTAGTGCAAAATGGCCAGGAAAAATAAAGCCAGAAACGTTCTGATGTGCCAGAAATCCAATCCAAATATTCCGTAGCTGAAATTACAGTTGTCTTGTTCTGTGACATCATGAGCCTGCACAATCTGCACGAGACTTTGGACAGGAATTTGCTACAATTTTAAAGTGTCTTGGGTCCTACTGAATCGGGGCTACAATTCTGAATCCACAGTCTTCTTAAAGGGATATTCCGCCATTTTTGGAAATACGCTCATTTTCCACCTCCCCTCGAGCAAAACAATCGATATTTACCTTGTTCTCGTTCATCCAGCCATTCTGTGAGTCTGGCGATACAACTTTTAGCTTCAGCCTAGCATAGATCATTGAATCGGATTAGACCATTAGCTTCTCGCCTGCTAGCTTCATGTTTAAAAGTGACTAAGATTTCTGGTAATTTTCCCATTTAAAACGTGTCTCCTCTCAAGTTAGAAAGTGCAATAAGACCAACTGAAAATGAAACCTGGCGTTTTTCTAGGCTGATTTGACATGGAACTACACTCTCATCTGGCGTAAGAATCGAGGCAACTTGCAAACGTACCATAGGCGTAGTGATATCGTACGCAGCATCTGAAAATAGTCCCCATAGACAACAAGCAGTAGTAGTGCCAGTAGTGTGCAACTTGCCTTGATTATTACGCCAGATGAGAGTGTAGTTCAGGGCTCTTCAATTAGCGGCCCGCGGGCCGGATCCGGCCCCCGAGATACTTTGTACTGGCCCTTGAAGTGTTGGCTGATGATGTTATATGAGCAAATCCTTATATTCGGTAGAGGCGTAAATAACTGGTGGAAAACACGATAATGGAGGTACAGCGATAGGCTACACTGCGAGTAGCGCCTAAAAATAATGTTCGGTGCGTTGCCGTTGTAGGCTACTGTGTTACTGTGTATCATGCAAAGACGTTACTAACTTGTGTCTTGCTTCGTTTTTACGCAGCGTCACCAACATGTTGACGTGCGCCAAATCCAAGTTGTTTCCCTCAAAGCATGAAGCATTTTTAGTGCATGAAATTTCACCGGTAGTGCTCTCCAAGTCCTCTCCAAGCAGATCCTTGCGAAAACATTCGCCACTCGTAATGTAGCTATTGGAGCAAATAGGAGTAACTTTGGTGGCATCATTTCTGTTGCATGCTCTCACTCGCTCTGAAGTCTTGCAGCCATTGCACCTCAGCCAATTGCACGTAACGTTTAGAACGAGTGAAACATATTAGCTTAATTTCAACGTAAATTGCCACTATGTTGGAGTATATGAGCTAGTAACATTTTAACGGGTTGCACCACGCAAATAGTTTCAGTGTGAAACTAATAGGCCTACAACACATCCATCGCCTTGATGTCAAGTCTACTGTAAGTACTGTAACATTGATTTGTGAACACGTTCGTCCAATTTAAATGTGGGGACGTTAAATGTACAAGTATGTTGATAAGAGTTAAATATGCGACCGATAACGCACATTAAATTCATTTGAACACTGTTTTGAAACCTGTTTGTACCCATTAGAAATTGTATGGACCTATCAGTTACTTCGCAAAGCTCTGCTTCCATTGCTGTTAATGTTATCACAGATTTCATATTAGCCATATTAGCAATGTAGACTCAGTGTCACCTTCCCAATGCCTACCACTGTGGTAGTCTGGGTCTGTGGTAGAAATATTCCCAAAACACAAATACAGCAAAATAACCACCAAAAAACGATGTTATGTTTTTACAAAATGCAACATATTAGCAATATAGATCCAGTGTCACCTTCCCAATGTTGGTCTACTACTGTGGTAGTCTGGGCCTGTGGCAGAAATATTCCCAAAACACAAATACAACAAAATAACCACCAAAAAACAATATTATGCTTTTACAAAATGCAACATATTAGCAATATAGATCCAGTGTCACCTTCCCAATGCTGGCCTACCACTGTGGTAGTCTGGGCCCGTGGCAGAAATATTCCCAAAACACAAATACAACAAAATAACCACAAAAAAAAAGATATTATGCATTTACAAAATGCAACATTTGAACACACATATTGGTGCTGTTGTAGTTTATTATCTACATTTGTACGTGATTACTCATATTTCAAGCGATATTTCTCCGGCCCCTCAGTTGTGATACCTGTCATGAACTGGCCCCTATTACAAACTAATTGAATAGCCCTGGTGTAGTTCCATGTCAAATCAGCCTAGAAAAACGCCAGGTTTCATTTTCAGTTGGTCTTATTGCACTTTCTAACTTGAGAGGAGACACGTTTTAAATGAGAAAATTACCAGAAATCTTAGTCACTTTTAAACATGAAGCTAGCAGGCGAGAAGCTAATGGTCTAATCCGATTCAATGATCTATGCTAGGCTGAAGCTAAAAGTTGTATCGCCAGACTCACAGAATGGCTGGATGAACGGGAACAAGGTAAATATCGATTGTTTTGCTCGAGGGGAGGTGGAAAATGAGCGTATTTCCAAAAATGGCGGAATATCCCTTTAAAGCAACACTAAAGAACTTTTCCTATGTTGCATGTGCGCCATTTTTTTCCAGCAAATAACGAGGTTCACAGACAAGGTAGCGTATGCTGCATGATTTCTTGAAAGTATGATGAATTGCAGCAACGAAGCAAGTGAAATTAGTAGTTTGTTATGTGTCATTCGATCGAGCTACAGATCCGCTACCCGATCTGGTAAACTTACAGTACATAGTGCGCGGTTATGGCCGATAGAGGGTCGCGGAGCGAATGCAGAAGTGCCGTTCATCCTGTTACGAATTGATGAGCCACTGAAATGATTTTGGAAAATTTTTTTCAAGGTACAAAAAACTCTTTAGCGTTGCTTTAAGGGCAGGCAAGTCCTGATGGCTAAGCTAACTGGTCCCAGTATGAAGGTGATCCTCTACTACTGTATGACAGCACACCAAACAAACATCACTCTCACTAGGTGAGGGTCACGAATAGTTTTCTCTTTTTTTATGACTCCTTTTCTCTCTCTCTCTCTCTCTCTCTCTCTCTTTCTAGGTTCAGGGTGAGTTCAGGGTGAGTTTTAAAGTGCCGATGGGTCAGGGTTGGATCCTCTTCTCTCTCAGACTCCTGTGAAAAAGAGAAAGGGCAGTGTTGAGAGGAAAACTACTTAAGATTGTCCTCAGAATGTAAGGACTGAATGGAGGCCATGGCTTGTGTGCATGCATTGTGTGTGTGTGTGTGTGTGTGTGTGTGTGTGTGTGTGTGTGTGTGAGAGAGAGAGAGAGAGAGAGAGAGAGAGAGAGAGAGAGAGAGAGAGAGAGAGAGAGCAGAGATGGTTGAGACACTGTGAAAAGTATGAACATATAAGACGAACATTCTTCCCCAAATTCCGGATAGGTGTCCCACATTATCAAGATTGGGACAACAATGAAAAAATGGCCATACTTCTTGGCAAAGGGCCCTCTGCTGCCTTTACAGCACAATTACTGTAATCTTGAAATGTGAGGATCTGTGGCACTCATGTAAAACTCATTTCTTTTAATTGTAAATCTTCTATTCCCACCAATAATTGAGATTTGATTACATCTTCTATGCCCACCAATTTGAGAGAGAGAGAGAGAGAGAGAGAGAGAGAGAGAGAAAGAGAGTAATGTATATTGGTCTGTGAAAGAATGTCTGAATGTGTTTTATACAGGCCTAGAGATATATGAGAGTATATGGTGAGTATTGCTGGGCTTTCTGGCACAAGCAGACTGGCATGTTGCAGCCTCTGACACATTGATTAAAAGAGTCACACAGTGACTTGCCTACTCAGTCCCATGTAATTAAAAAGTGACTCACCCTCAGGCCAAACCTGCCCTGTGTTTATGCACTGAACCTCTGCTCTGGAAAAAAAAAGACCCTTCACATCAGACTTCTGCCGATTTTGCAAAAATGTCTCCATTTCTTTTTTAATAGAAATGAATCAAATCAATTACCAAGTTAATTGCGGTGATTTATTTAGGTTTCTGCGCAGGGGCCGTCTGCGATGCATTATGAATTCCCGACGCAAGGCCGCTAAATCCTTTAATAAGCAGATCATGTACACAGCAGCAGCTAGACTGACTGGTGCTTCTTCGCAGCCACGGATCAACAGTTATAACAAAACACAAGCACACACACATGAATTATTAAACAGTACACAGGTCTTTTAATGAGGAGTCTGCATGGACAACCTGTATTTGCATCTGAAACATGAATTCACCGGTTCATTATTTATTGTTTGGTACATATTTGCTCTTCCTGTGCAGTCGTACAGAACAAAGGTGACTGGAAATTAAACTCTCTCTCTGTGTGTGTGTGTGTGTGTGTGTGTGTGTGTGTTGGGGGGAGGGGGCAGACCATCCACTCATCATCCTTACCATTAGCTCTAACTACTTTAAAGCTGAAATGTATAGGGCTGTGCGTGTTAAAACCCTCTCACTGTTCTCCCACTGTGAGACTGTCTGCGGTACTCAACGTGAGAGGTGTGGATTTGAATAGCTCTAATGCATGTGGCAGAGAAGAGCTGCATGCGGCCTGTTTACAGGAATGCATTCCTGGGTTTTATTTGGCGCATGGCTGCCTGTACAGTAGGTAGACGCCATTCTCCTCCGTCCCATCCATCACGGGGGGGGGGGATGGGGTTTGTCTGGGGTGGCCTTGGCTCCGCTGGTCGCACCTCCCAGAGCACCGTCGCCAGTCCGCTGGGACCCAGGCCTGGGGAGGGAAAACTTCCTGCTTTATGCTGAGCATTGTCAGTTTTCATACCCCTCTATCCCTCTTCTCCTCTCACTATCTCTCTTTTCCTCTCTACTTCTGTCTCTCTACTGCTCTCTCTTTTTCCCACTCTGACTGCCTACAGTAGGTATCTCTTAAACCTTTGTCTCTCTCTCTCTCACACACACACACACACAATTACACAGGGATAGAGAAAGATGCAACTATTCACACACACACACACACACACACACACACACACACACACACACACACACACACACACACACACACACACACACACATACACACACACACACACACACACACACACACACACACACACGGGAGAGAGAAAGATGCAACCATTCCCTTCTTCCTGGCACTCATCATATTTTCTCATCTCTTCCTGTATGCTGTCCTGAGAGAGATGGGTGAACGAGTGGACACGCCTGCCTGCCTGCCTGCCTGCCTGCCTGCCTGCCTGCCTGCCTGCCTGCCGGCCGGTAAAGTTGAAAATTCCTTTTGAGAATAGATTTCACTTCTGGTGTGAATGGTGTTCCCAAAGTGCCTCTGTAAAGGGCGAAATTTCTTTTTAGACTACTCCAGGTGTGCAACTTGACTAAACTCCTTTGTTTAAATAACTCTTTGAAATGACATACAGTACACATGTTTCAAACACATGTTTGAAATGGACTTGGATGAGAGGGAAAAGAGATGGAAATGGGAAAGAAAGAAAAAAGAATGAAAGAAAGAAAGAAAGAAAGAAAGAAAGAGAGAGAGAGAGAAATAAAGAACAGGGTGCAAAAAAGAGCCAGTCCTTTTTACATGACATGTTGCTAAGCCACACATCCATGCTGAGGTGAAACCATTCACATGGATTTGGTGGTGAGCAGTTGTAAGACACGAATAAAGCACCATAATTGGCACCATCAGTGACTGACTCAAACAGAATTAGTGGCAGCACAGGCAGGAATGGGAGGTGTCTGCATGACACATCTCAGGTAGAGAGAGAGAGAGAGAGAGAGGTAGAGCGAGAGAGAGAGAGAGAGAGAGACAGCCTCCCTACTTCCCTGTTTCATATGCCTACCTAACCTCCGACAGAAAGCAGGGAAATCGAGTAAAAAAAAAACCCTTAGGAAGTGGTAATTTTACAACTCATCTAAATCTAAATGGGCTGGTAGTTTTTTAATTAAGCAGGCCAGTGGCTACTTCATAAGCGCAGGGAGGCGCGAGAGGGAACACACAGCCACTGCACTTCTCTCATTAAACATTAATCTCGCCACACATTTGCTGCTTGGGCCCCCCACCGTACCGCCAAATTACAAGCCTCCCATTTTGTTTTTCCTTTTTTTCCCCCCATTTCTCTCCCCTTTTTTTTGTTGTTGTTGTTTTGTCCAGCGAGCCACGCTGCTTTGGCGCTGCTGGCCGCGGTGGCTATCAGACGAGAGTATACCGCTGACCTCTGTCGGCGGGGAGACTGTCTTTATCAAGTTCAAATCCGCGCCATCAATCATCTCCGCTCTCCTGCCGCAATCCCGCCGGCATAAATCAGGGCCGTGTCCTCTTGGCAATCTCATCACCTGCTGGATAAGCAGGGCTTATTTATGGCGCGGGGCCCGGGCTCCGGCGTCGTGCTCCGGGGGGGACAAGGCTGCACCCCTTCTGCCCTGGTGACATGCCAGAGAGGCCTTTCTGCGCGTGGCGAATGGGCTTTTTCATTAGGACTGTATGTGTGTGTGTGTGTGTGTGTGCACATGTGTGAGCTCATGTGTGTGCGCTTGTGTGTCCGCTTGTGTGGTGTGTGTATGTGTGTGTGCGTGTGTGTGTGTGTGTGCATGCGTGTGTGTGTTTGTGTGTGTGTCTGTGTGTGTGTGTGTGAGAGAGAGAGAGAGAGAGAGAGAGAGAGAGAGAGAGAGAGACCATGATTTTTCCTCGTTGATTCTCCTGGCCTTGCTGTCCCCAGACAGATTTGTTGTGGACCCACTGGGCTCTTGTGAATGGAATTGTGTTGTGAAACATGCAAGTCATCTGTTCTTGGTTACATATGGTACACTAACAGGGAGAACTCCCTGTCTAACAGGATCCTGGGCTTGAGAGTACATCAGAACCTCATGCACACGGTTGGGGAGGAGGAATTCTAAGGAGTTTTTGTGTGTATTGAGCTGTCAGTCAATTTGAAATACCTCATCCAGGGTATATCATTGTACAGGCCCTTAGCCATTTCCCATAGAACCACCTTAAGAAGAAGCCATGGAGGCAACTCTGCTGTACTTGAGTCTATCCTGGGAGCCAGTGTGTCCTGGCCAAATACACTATCATCTGGAAGGTGTCTCCTCCAGATCGGTAATCTGCCAATAGATTTTCCCTCTGGGCCCGCAGTGATAAATGACGGCCATAAATCAGAGACGAATCAATCCAGATTACCATGACAGTCATTGGGATATACCCAATACCAATGATAACTGTGATAGCATCTAATGTTTCTTTCCATTTTAACCCAGACCACGTTTCATCCTCTTTTCTTCCACAATGGGAGAGAGAGGGACTGGGAGGAGAGAAATGAGGGGAGGAGGGAGGGTGAGAGAGAGAGAGAGAGTGAGAGAAAGAGAGAGGGGTGGAGTGGGAAAGTGATGGGATAGAGGTAGTACAGTATCTTAGATGGAGAGAATGTCTATGGACAGATGGGCTAGAGAGAGAGAGAGAGAGAAACAGTAAAAGAGAGAGGGAAAGCGAGAGAAGCAGAGAGCAAGAGAGACGTGTGGCGAGTGAATTACTGTCTCGGAGGCTGATTTGAAAAAGAAGGAAGCGAACGAGGGAAGAGGAAGCGAGACACAGGGAGACATGAGTGAGAGGGAGAAATCACCTACATTGATTTTCTCCGCTTTTTTCGCTGCTGTTTCTTTTCCTCCCCCGTTACCACTCCTCCTCCTCCTCTTCCTCCTCCTCCTCGTCCTCCTCCTCTCCAGCATTGTCCTGGTTCAATAACGCTCTTAATGCACACGGCTGATGATACCCCCTCGCTGTTTTGAATTTTGATCGGGGAGGGTCTGGCCCATCCCAGTGATTGGTTTTGCGTTAATGGACTCTGAAATTCCATCAGTAAGGCTGTCCTCTCCGATATCACAATTTAATTTGAGGCCTGGGGTTTTCTCCATGATTAAAGCAGGGAGGATGTATGTTCTTCCTTTAAATGCGTTATATTAGCAGCCATTCGTCTGTCGAGGAGACTCCTACTTCCTTGTTTAACGGCATGGCTGTTAGACCCTGTCATGGTTCTTCGTTGCGCTGACATGGTGGAGGGTATCACATGTCTGCTGTTGGTTGTTATCCAAAGATATATGATTTGCCACTTTGACAACATGACAAGAACCCTAGTAGCAAAACTGTCAAAGAATATAAGGGAATACAGAAGAAGAGATTCTGGAGAGTTCTGTGTGTTGTTTTCCAATCTGCGATAGGAGAGGAGGGCCAGAAATACATATTTCTCCCCTCAAGTCCAACTCGCAGTGCTATTCTGTGCAATAGCACCTTCCCATCAGCAGACTGCTAGCATTGCATAATCCCATATTTGGCGTGCTTCAAAGAGGGTTCAAGCTGTTGCAAGGGTAGCGAAGAAGACACAACAAGTGCCGAGCTGCTCTCCGCTGGTAACCATTATTTCAGGCTTCACACTGAATCCGTATGACCGTCTGTCCTGCAGAAATGTTGAATATGGATCTCCCAGAAGATCTGCTACCGCCATTAGCATTCTGATAACATTATTCTTGGAATGAAAGTGGACAGATGAAGGTGGAAGGAGACTCAGGGAAGCCTTGGTCAGGTGTGCCATGTTGGCACGTTGGCTGAATCCCTCTATCTCACCGTATTTCTGTATTCTGTGTTCTGTATCTAGGGATGATCATGTGAAAAGGGGAATATTTGGCTGATCATGAGTCTATCTTCCATGAGAAGAATAGGCTACATAGTATACCGAAACCATTTGTTGGTGAATCGAGCCCGGGTGGCTGAAACAGACCCTGTAAAGGGAGTTAAACCACATTTCCCCTACAAGTTGCCAAATGTATTTCTTCCAGAACAAAACTTACCAATCTAATCCTCGTCATTTAAAGCATGCTCTAAAATCCATATAACAAACACATCATATAATATAAGCGCACACACACAAACACACACACACACACACACACACACACACACACACACACACACACACACACACACACACACACGCACACACACACACACACACTACACACGGACATAACAGTTTCACTCTAACACTTTCACAGCTGTCTTGTCAGAGAGAGAAGCAGGTTTCTAAACAACACACTGATGACCCAGATTCGCGCGTCACCCTGAGACCCAGTCTCATCTGAAGCCCAGAGCTCTCGCACAGCCCACCTCTGGCTCCCCCGTGCAGTCTCCTAATTAATTACGCTTCCTGACAGGGGGAGTGTGCGTCACGCTAGGTGCTCTGATTAGTGGGAGTGTGACTGGGGGCCAGGGCACTAATCAGGTGCCGTCCGACAGAGGCGCAACGGCGACGACAGCGACGAAGGCGGCAGGGAATGAGTTGTCAGTCTCGGGGGTTGTTGTCACAATCCCGGGGATTTATTTATTTATTTATTAGTTTGTCTTGTTTGTTTGGTTTTTTTAGATTTGGCTGGTGGCGGGTGGATGGCCGGAGGAGAATTGCAGGCGGTTATCCGTGTTAATGTAGCGCGATGAGGACTCCCACACACACACAGCAAGTCATCTGGCACTGCCCACACTGACGTCTCTCTCACAAAACACGCACACACACACACACACACACACATGCGCACACATGCGCACACATACGCATGCACACACATGTGCGCACATACACACACACACACACACACACACACAGTCATACATGTACATGCACACTCAACACAAACACACATACTAAGACACACACACTCACTCACACACTCACCAGACACACACACACACACACACACACACACACACACACACACACACACAGCAAACTTTGGTTGTCTCTAAGCCGCTCTGCCCACTGCCTAACATTCACTAAATACCCATCTGTGCAACAGGAGGTCTGTGCATGTCACTGAAGACAGATAATCAGTGAAACTCAGGCAGCCTCACACACACACACACACACACACACACACACACACACACACACACACACACACACACACACACACACACACACAAACCGGAGACACTGCCAAACACTGAGAAGCATGAGTGTTCCTGTCATTTAGTCTGAACTCAGAAACACAATTTTCTCTACTTCCTCTGGACGATCTCAAGAAGGAGTTTGACGATTGATGTGAGACTTGATATAACAGAGAAAACCAAGGACAACCATAGGTCGACAAACCCATCATGACGTCACCCATCCACAGGCATTCTGAAGAGCAGGTAAGAGGTTTGAAATAGGAGGATGTGATACATCACACCAAATATTATTGTCTGTTGCAATACTGATCTTATGGGATAGTACAGTATGTTTCTTGTTTTTGCTTCTCTTGTGTCATGCTTTCAGAGCATGGGGCTGAGGAATACCCATCATGTGCTGAATTGAGGGTTTGTGTGTGTGTGTGCGTGTGTGTGTGTGTGTGTGTGTGTACTTTAGTATATACTTACTTAAAAACTCATTGCCGGTTTGAAGAGTCTCGCAGCGCCATCCTTGCAGGCAGGTAGGAACCTGCCATTTCATCTGCTATAGCCCAGGCAGCAGAAAACAGAGGTACAGTACGTACGCCTACAGCAAAGTGTTAAAATAGAGACGCAGCTCTGACCCTGCATGTCCACACAACACCATAAGGTAAGAATAGCTCCTATCAGCTTGGCAACGGTGTGTCATCCACTGATGATAATGAACTGAAGATGTGTGGGCAAGGACAAGCCGTCTGCCCTGCTTTTGGGAAAAGACATTCGGAATGCGTAGTTGGCTATCTTGAGTTTTACACAGGTTTTTTTTCATGTTTCTAATGTTTTTGGTTTTTTTCATCGGGTACGGGTGAAGCAACACTCCATAAATCACTCTAACTCCCTCTTGAACTGAAACTGAAACGCATATTGCATCTTGTTTCATCAGAGCAGATGGCAGGACAAATTCTACTCTTCACGGAATGAATGACTAACTATATATCACAAACCAAGTAACTATATGTATCTTTATACATTCAGGTTAGTAAGGCAGTATGCCACATGCTATGGATCATCCATACATAGAAACAACGTAAACAAAACAAAAATCAGTTGTATGGATTCTGAATTTCTAGGTCAAATCAAGAGATGGATTGAGATCATACCAACGTACAGAATATTTGAAGGCTTTAATTGATAACTAGTGTGACCTTTGCTGCACCCCCGAGTCCCGGGAGACTTTTTAACACCCTTCGACTTTCTAGAAGGTGAGAGAAAAAGGAGGAGGGGGTTGTGTAAACAGGGGTCATGCTCTTAATTACTTCTAATGGAAGGACGGTATCAACAAGCCATACTTTCACCTCTTCATATGGTCTGAAGCTGCTTCTTGTTTAATTTGTCATGACAGGAATCTTGTTGGTAATCAATAAGGTATCAATCAAATGTATTGCTAAATGAGATATGTTCCAAGGTCAGATGTGGTACGTCAACAGAGGAAGCATATGCTCTGTTCTGTTTTTTTTTCTTTGGTCATCCAGTGACAGAGCTGAGAAATTGGCTGAAAAGGAGTGATAAGGACTGATGACCTCTCCTGAGCACAAGGGCAGAGGTCAAGAGTCAAAGGTTAATACAGCAGCTGGGATCCTCACCTAAGCCACGCTAGAGGGAAAGGGACATGGTGTGAGACACAACTCCTACACTGGCTGTGGAGCTATTTTCCACGTACGCACACACACACACACACACACACACACACACACACACACACACACACACACACAAACACACACACATATGCATACACACACACACACACACACACACACACATATATATACTGTATGTATATATATATATATATATATATATATACAGTATATATATATGTATATATATATATAATACTGTATATACATGCAGTGTCCCAAAACTCTCCACTGTGTGTTTACATTCATCATTAACTCCTCTTTGTCCTTGCTGTGACTGTGCAGGATGAAAAAGGCTATTTTTAAAGAGCACTCATCACAGCATTGTTCTTGATGTAAACATATTTTCTCATTACCTTCACCAGAGCCCAGACAAAGATTGCTATGCTTACACAACCAGATTTGTAAAAGCATGCCATTTGCTTTTTTGCGCACACTATTTTGACAATGTGTTTTAGATGCAAATGAGGCAAAAATTTCAGGATGCTTCTTCTCCAAGCGTTGTTGACAGTTACTGTTATTTTGAGAGGTATTGGGATGGCATTCAGAGAGCTCGTTGGCAACAAAATACAAACTTCAAACGTAACACCAGCCACTTGATTCCAGAGTGATGCCTGAATATTAAAAGGTCACTCACGCAGCACTACCCGAATTTCAAAGCAGCGTGGAAGATCACAGTAACCGATTTCTGCAGATTATGATAAATGGTATTCTTTTTAAATGCAGTACTTCCATCGTAACCAGCATCTCTGACGTGTGACAGCTCCCTTGAATCAAAACAAAGGGGAACAATATGAATATTTATGTCTGTGAAAACAGACACAGAGAGTGTGTTGTTGTGGTGGGCTATCGTAAGCCATTAATGTTTCCCTTTTTCGCCTGGCATTTTTGAGGGCACTCTAAAGGCATACTCATGTTACAGTACCCATGTGCTCAGTCGAAAGTGCCCGCTCTCACCCTCGCATCAATGCCACACAAATCATCGTCTCCAGGCAACAGGAACAGGTTTAAGAGTGTGCCATTTAAATGTTCTATGCCATTATCAGAACCCGGGTCTCTCATTGAAGGCACTGCCCTCAACGTCTGTATAAATCAGATACAGTATGGCCACCATGACAGATCAATATGAACAGCCTTTATAATTTGCTGAAGCAACTGAGGTAAACATACTGTATATCAGGATTGTATGGAAACCTGAGAAGCTGCTACCCTGTCCCCTGCTACCCGGAAAGATTCAGTCACGGATAGTAAGTACATCACAGTAATTCCAAATGTGATAAGAACTCTAAATAAATTCCTTACACTAAACAAAGACAAATAATATGAGTTACTTGACTTAATCTACGCAAATACACACTTGGATTCAGCCACATACCAGTTCAATTGTTTAGGTGTGAACGCAGAAATGTTCCTGTGCATCGCTGTGTGCTGCTCTTGCCATTCACAGAGTACAGTATGGAGTCTTCTGCCCTCTACTGGTCATAAACATACTGAAGGTATGCTGTTAGAAACTGATTGATGTACAAGTGTCACACATGCGCTCCGCTCCCTCAGCACCAAAGCTAATTATTTGATACACATGACTACACAAAAAGGATTAACGGGGAAAACAAAATAAAAAAAACTCAAGAATGTCCATTATTTTTTTTTACTGTAACAGAGTTATTCATTTCAGTGGGAATAAACATGTAGGTTTCAGGCTTTTCAGAGTCACGTTAAGGTCACTGCCACAAGCCATTTTCACTTCAACACTACTCATGTCGTCTAATTTAATGGGTGCTTTTCAGTGGTGAAATATTTTCCCCCAATAAAGATAATAATTAGGGGATCCAATGACATAACGAATACAGCATATACAGCACTATAGTTTTTGAACAGTGCAGTCATTGCTGATGTGACAGGATAGAGCTCTCTCTTCTGGGCTGATTTTATTAGATCTAATGGCATCCAGGGAAAACTCTGCTCTCCTCCTTTTCTTTCTTTAACACTCACCACTTTTGTGTGTGTGTGTGTATATGTGTGTACTTAGTGTACTTATGGTGTGTGTGTGTGTGTGTGTGTGTGTGTGTGTGTACTCATGGTGTACTTACGGTGTGTGTGTGTGTGTGTGTGTGTGTGTGTGTGTGTGTGTGTCTGTGTGTGCGCGCGCGCCTGTGCATGTGTGTGGTGTGTTTGTGTATATGTGCTTTTAATTTGGTACAATTGAAATGTTCACACGGCCAGTGGAATAATGGTGTTACTGGTCCGAATTAGTGATGGTTGCAGACCAGACCATCACTAATGGATAAATTATCTAATGATTTTCCTTCCGCAGAACTAAATAAATATTTATCTAATTAAGCCCCTCGTAAAAAAGTGTGACCATTCTTTACCACTGTCTCTAAATAGATAAGGCCCATTTGTTGAAACCACGGTCTAATTAATTGCAAAACTCAGCCAAAGCACAGACACAACTGCGTTGCGTTTCTGCATTAGGCAATTTCTCAGTTCTCTATCCACATTGCACAAGCCAGACTGTGTGACGTTGTGGTATGAATCTTGTCACACACAATTGTTGAGTCAGAAATCAGTCCTTCCTCTTGCATTAACTGAGTCAGTTCTGAATGGAAGACATGTGCTGTTTAGGGGGGAGAGGCTGACGAGGACAAGCAGAAGGGACTGCAGGAGCAACGAAGACAGAAGGCCTCAGTCTCTGTGGCCGAATAGCTCTAAGAGGGAAGCAAAAAAATAAATAAATAAAAATCATTGTTTAAGATGAAATCGCTGGTAATATTATTGATCATTTTGCTATTCGTCTGTGCTCCCTGTTGGAGACTTGGGACAGGAGGCTGAGACTAGGCTCTGAAATCAATATGGAGGATTCTCAAGAATGAGTGCAAGCATATCACTGCCGTCCATTCTCTCTGCAGTGCATGGAATGGAGATTCAGCATTTTCTCTCCTGCATGCATAGGAAATTCTGTTGGCCTTATGGGATCCTCCCAGAGATCATAAAATGATATTTCTTTCTAGTCACAGACACATTTTTAGGCTACCATACAGTACCTCTCTATTCTGGGTTGGGTACTGCCTAGCGTTAGTCTGGTACAGTATAACCAGACTTAAATTCACTTCTATTGAAATGTGGTTGCAAACAGAGGTTCGAGAGGAACATGACGGAATTTTGCCATGCCTCCACTTCCTATAAATTTGATGGCTTAGTCAACGCTCACCTGCTGGTGCTTCTGCAGCGTTGTTCTCGCTCGCAACCCACCACCTCCCCATTCGCCTCCCGTTCGTCTCCCGCTTGCCTCCCGTCTCGCTTATGACTGGGGTGCTCACAGAGATCTCACCAAATGCTACCAGTGCAGTCTGGTTGGTGTGATACAGTGGTGCACTTCAGGACCCCGGGCCGTGACCTTGCCACAAACTTGCTATCTCCACGTAATTATAATCATACTGTTCTGCAACTTAAATTGCAATATTCTCATAGCTCAGGTCCAGTCTGGTCCCCTTATACAGCGCGATCCCATGATGCACTTCACGGCCATGAGCGGTAATGCCAGCGCAGAGCCACCGTGCTTACGAGAAGCTCGTCAGGACCCTGACTAGTGACCTACACAAAGCACTCCCATATTTCTTTATCTGGCAAATTTCGGATAGTGAACTTTTGAAACCAGAGGTTTGTGCAAGACATAGGCTAATTTTTGGTGGCCACAACCACAAGGGCATGTAGTCCTCGTCTGGAAATATCTAGACTCATTCACAAAGTGAATAGAGTCTGGGAACTCTCGATTGGGAAACGCTTGCAACACTTGCATCGCAACGGGCACTAACTTTGAAATCATTTAGTCCAGCCTTACCAATCACATCAGAGATTCCAAATGTTAGCCTACTTCCTACTTCGCCTAAACTTTACAAGCTGACAATAAACAGCATCAGCTGTGTACAACTTTGCTGTAGATACATTTCTGCATTTTTTCTGACTGCATTTTCTGATGTTGCCGCTTCTGTTTATCACAATAACTTTCGGTTTCGTTTTCCCCTCTCGTTGATATGATTGGCCAGACATTTTTCTGAGAGAAACGGTTATGGTTTCCAGATCAGGTCTCCCTGAAAGAAGATGTAGGTGGGCGGGGCCAGGCTGTCTGTCCCCAGAAAGACATGACACTCATTATCTTATATTATGGATATTCAAAGACTTTGTAAACATTACTAAAAACTTAAATGATTTATACGACAACCCTTTAAATTAATAAATTGGCTGCCACAGATCATGTCTGTTTTTAATGACCTGTGTATTTTCCTCAACAAAACTACACAAACAACTGCACTCCAAGTCTTCACTGTCATTTGGTTTTCAGTTTAATCTATACTAGCGCTGTGGCTGACTATGAGCTACATCCTCCCTTAGTACAAATTCAATTTGATGCTCCCAAGGGAATGTAGATGCAGTAACATTAATGACAGATATTTTTTTATATCAAATAAAATCAATATGTATATTTAAAGATACATTTGTGAATGAATTGTCTGCAGTACGGTATATACTGTATGAAGCATATAATATTAACAAGTTTGTCCCGGTGAACAGCCTGCTGCTTCTTATTGGACTGCCACCTTGCTGCGGTGAAAAAGCTTGTGTTTCTCCATGACACCTACTGTACAGTAGACCTAAGATCTTTGTGAACAAAACTCCTTGGAAGTACACTGACCACTCCACGGTCCACACAAAAGCATTCACAAAATCACCTGGACTTCAGCAGCTGGACAAACCACTGGTCAGACCGACCGCCACATCCTAATCCATAAAAAGTGGAAGACCTTTTGATAGATCTAAATGCAAGAAGAGGTGCGGATAGCAGTGACCACAACCTGGCACCACCAGACCACAAGCTTCAGAAAGCACAGAATGGGCAGGAAAAAGTGTGGGTACTGCCTGGACTCCAAAAAACTGAAGGAGCCAACTGTACGAAGATCATTTCAGACTGAACTGAAGGACAGGTTTAGAGCACTGGAGAAATACAATACTGAGCTGATGAGGAGATTTAGGGAAAAAGAAAAATAAGAATGCAATAGGAGAGAAACATGAGACAACACTGCAGAAAGGAAGGAGATAAAGAGCAAGATAAACAACACCTGCTCAGTAAGAGTCCAGAACCAACTGAAGAGTCAACGCAAAGCTTGAAAAACAGTTGAAGAACGGCCAGAGCTGACAAGAGAATCTACACAGAGAATCATGCCACCAAAACAGAGGAAGCTACACAATGATAAGATGGAAACTCTTTACAGAATCACTAAAGTTGCCCAATGGCGGGGGCCGCCAAAGCGTACTGACAGTACTTGGTAACCTTGAGAAACTGAGATCCATACGAACAATCACTAAAGTCCTCCTTTAAGAGCAATGACCTCTCTCAACTGCTACACTGCAGAATCTTAGAATGTGACCGAGGCTTCTGGCAAAACACCATCTCCAGTGAACAACTCCATTGCTGGACATCTACACAAATGATGCACGACTATTAACAAAATTGACTGGGTTTCTAATGATACAAAGCTTAATGCAAATGAGTAAAATGTTCCTTTAGCAACAGTAAAAAACTATCTCCAAATAGCTATATCTACTGACAAGGTAATGTTTCACGATTTTTAATGTTTCGCGACATTTGTTGGGCCACCGTTCTCGATGTTGCATGCCTGGTTTTCTCAGTAGCGACCCGCTACATCTAATCTATAGCTATTGAACGATTCATCTATTAATAATTTGTTTACCATCAAATTGGCTTCGTAAAGGTGAAAATCTTGCATAGTGTATACCTTTAAAAGGATATGACACATATCCGACACATGCCAAGAAAAGAAAATGGTACATCTACCAAGATCGCACTCCACCGGACTCCAGAGGGAAAGTGCAGACAGGGACGCCCAAGAAAAACTTGGCGCCGGACTGTTAACAAGAAAGTAAGAGTGGCAGGAGCACACAAAGAGGATGAAGTAGGGAAGTATTTATATACATAATGCTACAATTCAGGATCATAGTTAGTGTGAGTCCTTGTGGTAGTCCCCATGAGCACTGTCCTTTATGTGCTATACAGACAATAAAGACCCCTAATACTGTTCCTAAAATATATACAGCTTCTGTGTGCCAGGGTGTAACACCATCATCACCAAGGGAACAGTGTGCATTTGTCTGCTTGTCTGGTTCATATTTCACACAAGATTAAGGTAATGAGAAACATTCCCATTTAAATTTGAGTAATTGTAATTGTATTACTTAATTTGAAAACATATTTAGCTACATCCAACACTACTGGCTTTGAGCACCCAGGAGTGTGTCTCTGCAATGCCATGAGATGTACCCGGATAGTCACGTATGATGTAAATAGCCACGTACAGTATGCCAATCCCACTGGGTAGAAAAAGCATCAATGGCTATTGACACCTGAATGCAAATAGTATCTGTCTAAATGTAAATATAGAATATTACTCAACATGACAGCATGTCACTTCTTTGGAGAAGGTACATTCTGTGCATACAAATGATAAATTGTCATATTATATAACAGACCACTGTGTCCCAAGCTACCTTGTGTGTAGTGTCGGCACACACGGACATTTTAGAAATACAATTAAGTTAATGTGCAGAATTCCCCTGGTGGACCCCTTCTCATCACAACCACAGTTTTTTAATTATCATTATTAATATTTTTTTTTCTTACAAAAGGTGACTGACAGTTCTCTCAATATGGCTGTATGTTTCTTACATTGATCTCTCTCTCTAACTCTCCAAGGTCAGAGAAGCATTGGCCTTGAGAGCGACAGCTCTGTGCCGTACTGTGCTGTGCTGTACAGCACTGGGCTGCATTGACACACTTTAAGTATGCTAAGGCTGCCAAGAGATAGCAGACAGCCCCATAACTCACTCATGAGAGCGACTCTCCCACTCTAATTGGGGAGCGGGTATACCTTCTCCCATGCTATTATTGATCTCTATTTTCATATTCAGAGTTGTGGCATTAGCAGAATCTGGAACAAATTAAACAGGCTTCTACGTTCCCCTGGCTTCATTATTTTTGTCAGCCAACGGGGAGGAGGCAGAGGAGGAAGAGGGGAAGAGAGAGAGAGAGAGAGAGAGAGAGAGAGAGAGAGAGAGAGAGAGAGAGAGAGAGAGAGAGAGCAAGAGAGTGTTGTATTGTGTCATGAAAAATAGGTAGGGGATACCCACTCTGCTTATCCGAATTATCCATTATGTAGATTTATAATAATTAGCCTACTATGCCAAACCTTTCATGGGAGGAGAATTGCTTGCTGTTCAGCTTCATCACAGTGACACCGAGTCTTCTCTGTGTAACGGCAGAGGAGGAGTAATTATGACACAAAATCACTCACAGTGCAGAAGCAAAGCGATGAAGGAAAAGTCATGTCACACTGGCCTGCTACGTGATTAATTACTATCCCAACTGTCTATTATGATGTGCCTTTCTCCAGATTTGGTGGTGGAGGTAGTAAGTGTGTGTGTGTGTGTGTGTGGGTTGGGGGGGGGGGGGGGGGTGAACAGTGATGATGCCTTTGTCAGGCAATTTAGCATAATGGAAGACACATCTACAAACATTTGGTGCAGAAAATGCACTCCTTGCAACATAATGGTCTGTTGATGAACGTGACCCATATCACATCATGGCACAGAATGAGATAAACAAGGCAGTGTGAGTAAAACGTACAGAGATTTTAGTGTCAACACTTGGTGTGTTACTACAAACTCAAATGCATGAAGAAGTCAGTACTAATAGCCCTGAGGTTCTTCGCCTCTTGAACACATTTATTGACTGCAGTACCACCTCACTCCACCAAAACTGAAAAAGTTTAACTGATTCTTCGATTAAAGGGATATTCCGCCATTTTTGGAAATACGCTCATTTTCCACCTCCCGTCGAGCAAAACAATCGATATTTACCTTGTTCCCGTTCATCCAGCCATTCTGTGAGTCTGGCGATACAACTTTTAGCTTCAGCCTAGCATAGATCATTGAATCAGATTAGACCATTAGCTTCTCGCCTGCTAGCTTCATGTTTTAAAGTGACTAAGATTTCTGATAATTTTCCCATTTAAAACGTGTCTCCTCTCAAGTTAGAAAGTGCAATAAGACCAACTGAAAATGAAACCTGGCGTTTTTCTAGGCTGATTTGACATGGAACTACACTCTCATCTGGCGTAATAATCAAGGCAACTTGCAAACGTACCATAGGCGCAGTGATATTGTACGCAACATCTGAAAATAGTCCCCATAGACAACAAGCAGTAGTAGTGCCAGTAGTTTGTAAGTTGCCTTGATTATTACGCCAGATGAGAGTGTAGTTCCATGTCAAATCAGCCTAGAAAAACGCCAGGTTTCATTTTCAGTTGGTCTTATTGCACTTTCTAACTTGAGAGGAGACACGTTTTAAATGGGAAAATTACCAGAAATCTTAGTCACTTTTAAACATGAAGCTAGCAGGCGAGAAGCTAATGGTCTAATCCAATTCAATGATGTATGCTAGGCTGAAGCTAAAAGTTGTATCGCCAGCCTCACAGAATGGCTGGATGAACGGGAACAAGGTAAATATTGATTGTTTTGCTCGAGGGGAGGTGGAAAATGAGCGTATTTCCAAAAATGGCGGAATATCCCTTTAAAGCAATTTGATCCATTCTCTAATCTAATGTTAGCCTGATAAACCAGCCTAAATGGATTGGATGTCTAATTTAGTCTGGCCCCGATGAATGGATACAACGGAACATTGTTGATGAGCACAACCCGTTGTCTTTCAAACCGTGTCTGTGCCTATAGGCCAACGCTCCCTCAAAACCCCGCCCCAGAGCCCTCCGCGTTGATTCAAAACACATCTCTGCGTTGTGATTGGTTTAGTTGCCATCTGCCAGATTCAGGGCAGTGTTTTCAAAATGTTCAATGGTCCGAGGCCAGACCCAAATGCAGGCAAAACATTTTGCCGTCCAGCAGTTGGCGCTGGTTTTCCAGGCTAATCTAATGTATTAACCTGGCTAACATGTGAAACCAACATCATGGAAGGGGTAAAGAATGAGATATTTGACTGATTATCTTAAGGGATTAAATATTTAATGGCATTCTTGCTGATTCCCTCTGTTAGAGGCAAATTGATGGTTGAATAGTCATTCACCAAATGATCTGATGTAGCCTACAGTAGATTAATATAATACACATGTATTAAGATGTACACAATCCTTTCAAACTTCAGCAAAAAAAGCCAATGGTAAAAGTAAACTTGCCATAAATAGAAACTGGAGGCCCTATACTTCCGGTGCTTCCCCTGTTGTCCTTATGTTACTTCCTCATGTTGCCAACACCCTCATGATAGTGAAGACCTATTACAACATGGACCTGACCCTCCAGCAATATACAGTGTAACAGACCATAACTCAGTTGTCCTGTAAGTAATCTCAAGTCCTCGGTCACGAGTGCTTGGTAAGAATTAAATAAAATTTAAGTTAAAGGGCACATAGGCCATCATTAGATGATTTCATCCATAGGCTCAAGTGCAGTGTGCATCCCCCAAACCCTGAGTTATTAGCAGATTTGAGTAAGAGTGGCCCTGTAGCCAACAGTGTGGACTCCAAGAGGAGATCAATCAGATGCCAGTCCGGCCGGCCGTCTCCCGTGATTTGCAATACCGCCATCCAGCTGTTGGCTAAAAAAAAAAAGAAAAAGAAAAAAATGCCGGCTGATTGGACTCTGTGGCATCTTGGCGTTAGGGAACGATTCAATTTCCTCGTGATGGATGGCAGCATTCTGCTGGACCTGAGACAACACGGAGAAGGCCAGGACTGACCCGATGGAGACCGAGGAATGGCAATGAGTCACGCCGCGCACTCTCTCTCTCTCTTGCTCCCTCTCTCTGTCTCTCTCTCACTCTCTTTCTTTCTCTATATCTCTCTCTCTCTCTCTCTCTGGCATCGGCAATGACTGACGCCCACTGAAATACAGACATTCATCCCTCTGAGCGGACGCTGCGCACCATGCCTCTCAGCTCCGGGAGAGATGAGAAGCCATTTTGGCTTTCCATCACCCCGCCTGTTTTCATCTCACGGGCCGGCTAGCGGGCCTGGCCAGCGTGGCCCTATATAATGCAATTTCATAAGTCTTTTGAATGGGCCATTCTGACAAATGAATGGCTACAAAGACGGAGATTAACTGAAGTCCATGCCATGAATATTTTAAACCAAATTAAATGAGTGCCTAAACAGGGAAATATTGCTTTGCACCCGAAGAAAGGCGGGTGCAGCTTTAATGTATGTATTTTCATCACATATCCTGAAAGCTGTAAACTTGTATCAAAGAAATGATTCATACTGTATATAAAGTTGTGTTTACTGGTTTGTTTCTGGTGCTTGTTTGGTTATTTAAAGCTGTATGCTGCAGATGGACACAGTGCAGCCTTTGCTAGGTCCATCTGAACATTTAGACAAAAATAATCATCATCTTCTTTCACAAAACGAGTTGGAAGTGAGCTCCACGCAGTAGCTTGATACAATGCAGTGTGCGGCTTTGATTGTGTTCCAGGTTTAGCAACTGTGTAGAAACTTCTGATGGCATGTTGCCGTCACTAATGTCATGAATCGGTGCCGTTGTCACAGTGACACTGTTGTGTGCCGTGCGCACTGTGTGCCTACAGGCTGCAGGTCAGCTTGTATTGGTTTTGGAAGTTGATTGAGGTTCTTTATTCCCCCATACAAACAATCCTTCATTGCAACGAATTCCTCAACAATTTTTCTCTTCCATCCTCCCCATCCACGGAGGTGCCATGGGCTCTAAAACTTCCTGATGAAATTGTGAAAAGTGGACATTATTAAATCTACAGGTGACTTGTAGAAAGCCCATGCTATTCATCAGTTCTTCTATTCTTTGCTCATTAATCTCTTCTCTGTGGTGTACACACAGCAAGATGGTTATTATGTCAACTGTTCTCAAATTAAACTGGTTCATTTTTAGTACACTATGCCAGTACCATTCACTTCCCATTGCATGCTTGAAATCCAATTATTTTAGTTCATTTCGAAAAAAGAGCCAATGTTTTTGTCCCATCCTTTTGTAGTACATGGAATATCCGATTTGCTATCGGAAACCAGGAAATGGAAGTCCGTCTTCCTCCAAAAAAAAAGGAAAAATAAGAAGACAAACTCCTTTTTGCAAACATGACATGAGTATATGAGCCTAACATCTGATAGGCCTAGTGTGATCCTAAATGACGACAACATATGCATGTTGCTTTGTGAGATGGCATGCTGAGCAATGATTGAACTGTGCACTGTGCACTCAGGGCCCACTCCTGATTTTACACACAGTAGGCCCACATACAGCACATTACTCTTTCTTACACTGATTAAATGAAGAAACATGATCTAATCACACAAATAGAATAATCATAACATTTCACAAACAATAACAGCACATTGGGCAATGACATTACATCCATTTTGCAACAGTCTGGTGAGTCAGAGCGCAAACTGATAACTGAATGTTTGCAAAGTAAGAGTAAACACTTTAAAATCCAAATCACAGCAAAAACTGATAAGAAGATTACTACATGTCAGAGAACAGCGCCCATCAAGCAGCATAAACAGTTAGAGATTGATGATGTGGCTGCCTATCTGACAAAACGTGCATAAACACTGATTGTCAGACATGACATAACATAAACTGGACAGTCTGCATTTAGCAACAACCTGTGAGAAGAGGCAGGCTCAGTTTTCTTTCCTTTTTTTCCTTGGTTGAGATTATAAATAATTAACAACAGAACTTAAAATCACACAAAAAGGGCCAGCAGGTCTGAACGGGCCGGGTTTCCCAAAATTGTTAAGAAGCTCTTAAGTGCTAAGAACTTCTTAGGAGCGTTGTAAGAATGTTCTAAGAACGCTCCTAAGAAGTTCTTAGGACGTAAGAGCTAACGATTTTGGGAGAAACTGAACTCAAGGAGTCATAGATAAGAACAGCAAAGTCTGCAGCACTTGTTTCTGCCTGAAACTACAGTACATATTCATAACTAGGCTAATGAACAGAATTATAGTGTCTAACAATAAGGTGTTGAAAAAAAAAGCTTGTCTTTATTTGAAACATGATATGTAGGCCTATATACAATTCTGGCACTGTAGGTAATCCCCCTTTATAAGCATGAGACTGTTCCTTCATTAAGGTTTGGCTTATGTTGTCATTGTATTGTAGCCTCTGACAGATGGGCTATTTAAATCTGTGACATGTTCCAAGTAGCCTACATAAAAGATACATCAAATCTACATATTGATAAACGTAACACATTGCACAAATTTCAAAGCAGATAACAACTTGCCCGATAAAACGAAAGAAAGAAAGGAAGAAAGAAAGTAGCCAAATCGACGTTTAAAAAAATATTACAGAGTAGCATCAGAGTGTAAGAACAAAGTGACTTCACGGAAGGCCACTGCTCTGTAGCGATAACGCGTGGCACTTCCAACCTTGGAAAGGCGTAGGCCTATTAGGTAGAGGCGGGGCGTGAGAGTCATGTTTCGTCAGAAATGACGAGATTTTTTGTATCTAACCCTCATGAACATTCTGAGTAAGTAGCAACTGCGGCGACAGGATCGAAAGTTACCTTCATTTCCTCACTACTGATGGTGGCTGTGCGCAAGTTTGCTCTGTAGTTTGTAGCTCTACGGACATGCGCATAGCGGGCTTGGGGTGGTCGCTCACGAACACGTCCTCGTTTTCAAAGCATCCCCAGCTGCAACAGGAGAAAAAAAAGGCGAGATGCACTAAAAGTTTCCAGGGCTTTAACGAGGGAAAGTAAAGGAATCACAGAAATGTGCGAAAAGGAGTATTCATTGTAGATCACGATTTCGGTTTTCCTTCTGAAAGGACAGAGATAAGAATGATTACATAGTATCTGCCTGTTTCAGAGAACGGAAAAGAAACAAAAGTTTGGAGAGTTTGGGGTAGCCTAAGTATGGCGCGAGAGGTTGAAGAGACCGAAGTCAAAGGTTCCAAAGTAAAGAAGCAGAAGAGAAGGAAAAGCAAGAAAGAAGGCAAAACCAGGACTGTACACGCAAATTTACTTTATGATAACGCCAAAGGAGAAGATAACCCTAACAGACACTATGCAAACAACAAGATTAAAACAACCAAATATACGCTACTCTCGTTCTTACCGAAAAACCTTTTCGAACAGTTCCACCGATTTGCCAACGTGTATTTTGTTTTTATAGCTTTATTGAATTTTGTGCCGGTGGTAAATGCCTTTCAGCCAGAGTTAGCGCTGGCCCCAGTCGTCTTTATTTTGTCTGTTACTGCAATTAAGGATCTATGGGAGGATTACAGGAGACACCGCTCAGATAAAGAAATAAATCATATGGACTGTCTTGTCTATAGCAGGTATGTAGGCTATTCACTGTGTATCATTTCACGTCACACATGCTACAAGTGGTAACACTGGCTATATCATGTAACTGTAACGTTATCTATGTCCATGTTTTGTTGTTCGTTACATCTACAATCTGTAAGGTTTTGGTGGCTAGTTATATTGTATGTAGCAGGGTAGTGATGTGTGTCCAGCATTTTAGCATGCTAGCTTTTGTCAAACAGTCATACCTTTCAGTCCGTGTGAGTTGGTTTTACGTGGCTTTTCGGCCTGGCAGGATATTTACCCTTCATCAACTTGTTCCTGTAAGAAGATTCTCATCAATGCCTCCGTAATACCTTTTCCAGCCTCACTACTAAGACTCGAGGGCATATGTAGGCTACTCGTCCCTACCTTTCCATTCCATTAATGCCCTCCTTAGGCACAGTGTCTGAGCATTGAAGAAAAATGTAGGTTATTGTAAATGCAATGTTAGTCTACAAGTGACCACATGAGTGAAATGTGTGTCAGTCATCATGCTTCGCAGGCCAAAGACTTTTAAGAAGCCAAGGCCTATATGTAGTCTGTGCATGTGCTAGAGAAAGCTATTAAATTTGGTAGACTAATAGTTTTCTACCGCAACTAACAGGACGTTGTGGTTTTATGTTTTGTCCTGTTTGAACATAGTGCAAAATCACACATCAGTCGAGGGCATATGTTTAGTTTTCATGCAACCTCAGCTACAATCTAGAAATGGAAGAGGAGCAGTCACATGACTTACTGGATCACTTGATCCAATGTTTTGCCAAAATGTCTACAGTTGCAGCATATTTTGCAGCATTAAACACACATAAACTGAAGTTTTTCATAGCATGGCTGTTCTCAGCAATGGAAACAAACTTTCCTCTCACAATCAGACGGAATGCATTTAGGAAAAAAAGCAGATGGCTTTAGCAAAAGTGTCATGTCGTCTACCACGCTTCAGTGTAAAATGCTTAATGATTTTGTGTTTTACCATTTTGGGCCCTTGTGGGTCATCATCTTTATTGTGTACATGAAGGTGAGAAACAGAGTGGTCTTGCAGGAAAGTTATGGGTTATTTTTAAGGTATAAGGCCACCTCAAATTTCTTGACATTCTGAAAAAAATACTTTTACATTGACTACCTAGCAGTTAGTCAATATTCTCAGTTTCCCAAACGCAGAGGATCTGCAGGTGTTTATTGAAAACAATCTATTTTAAGACTTTTATAATAATAAATAAATAAATACATAATCTATGGCAGGCTGTTTTCTTGTGCCAACTAAAGGAAATTACTATTTTGGGTTCTCTTGAAAGTTTGGGATTCTGACGTGGGCACCAAGCTCCACAGCAGAGCACAGGGGCAGGGTACAGCATTCATGAAAAGCCGCACTGTGAGCCCAGCATGGCCATGGACTCATGGAAATCAAAAGGTGCTGTGTGTTTCAAGAATCCACATTCTGGGCTGGCCATGCACAAATGCAGTTCTCAAGGTTGCACATAATTTGATTTATTGTTGAGTGACTTCTGCTGTCAATATTGTGCAAAACGCCCTTTTCACAGGCCTTTCATTTCTCCAGGGTTGAGTAACAGGAAAAATCTAAAAGAGTTGGTTTTCAATTGAAAATAATACATGAGAGAAATCGTCAATGTACACTGATTAAGGAATATGCTAGCTTAAACATTAGCTTCACATTTTTAAAAAAGATCTGTTTTGGCTTGTGCACATATTTCTCTAGTGTAACTCGACATGTTAGCCCCAGTGCCCTCCTAAATAAACGAGAGCGATCATGAAAACTTATAATTTATTTTTATGAAGGTCCTATTTTGTTAGTGCAGCAAACTTCACTGCTGGCAAATGCTTAGGCTTTTGAACGGGTTGGTGTTCAATGTTAAGGGCCTATCAATGGTATTTGACATGCTTCAGCACAGTATTCAGCCTAAATCACTAATTACTGACACTTAGTGATGCTTGGTGTCAGTATTGCTACAGCTTCAAAACAGGCTTTATTTGGTGCTTGGTAAGGTATACATCATAAGCAACATTTCCATGGGGCTTTGAGTTGACTGAAAGTTCTCTTTAAATGAAACGAAGGCAAGGACTCTGCTCCACAGGGTCTTTTTGTTAGAGGCCAGGACACACCAGACAAATATGAGTAGTAGGATCCTTGCAGGAGCACTCATATATGCCTGAAGTGCACTACTCTTTCAGTAGTTAATATAGCTCTTTCTGCCGACAAACAGGATGTCGGCCTGACAAAAAACAAGTCCCCTTTTCCATTTGTAATCTGTCATGTCCTGAAAAGCTGAAACGAAAGCATCATATCACATAGAGTGGAGACTTTCCTAGAATTTGGCTCAAACTATTGCAAAACCACAAGCGTTATAGTGTCTCCCTTCCAATGAAATGTTGACATTTCATTCACAAGGACTGTACTACTGATAGGATTTGTTAGGCTACTTTCTTCTGTTTTCCTATATTTGGATAAAGTTGTTGGTGTTGGTATTATCAGCTAAATTCTACCTTTTCAAATATTTCATAATTTCCTGTAGGAGGTCTCGTTTGCTTTCCACTTCAATGTAAGAGTTGTCATAAAGTCTCATTTCCATTATTTCAAGCAAATCACTCCCACATCTGTTCCTATAAATGATGAGCACCATTAATCATTTTAATACACTCAATCTAAAGACCACTATTGACTGAACATCATTTGCAGTAAGTTGTGTAACAGCAGGGGAGTTTCAGGGCACTCATGAGGGGACCAGAAAACTCAATGCTACGCTTTTCTCTTTTTATAAATTGGCATTGTTGGAAAACTCAAGTGTGTGTGTGTGTGTTGCATATTGTATCCATAATATCTATAGCAGGTGTGTCTAACAGGTAGCTCACAAGCTACCAGTAGCCTCCCCACCTGTTTCTAAATAGCTCTCCTAAAGGTTTGAGGAAGATGTTCATAAATCTGATTACTTGGGAACCATGTTAAAATTCCAATGAAATCAAATTCATTGAAAGGAACCTTTAAAAGGCATGCAAATCTTATTCAGCAGTTTTGGGGTGGAGATCAGCTATGTGAATACATGGCATGCTATTACTAACATAAGTTCTCTGTCAAAAGCCCTCGGCCCATTTTGTCAAAGTAACTTGTGGAAGAAAAAAGCTCTCAGCCATGTCCATTTTGTCACAGTAGCTCTCAGCTAGACCCCTGATCTATAGTTGTGCTGATGCTATCTAGTCATGATATAGTGTCATATTTATATTGCAATTCTGAAGGTTCACATTAGAGCCCGACCGATATATCGGCCGGCCGATATTATCGGCCGATATTAGGCATTTTCAAAACTATCGGTATCGGCCGATAAATATTTTATAAGGGCCGATAAATATTTTTTAATTAAATTGCATTTCAACGAAGGTGTTTACACCAAGCATGGTTTACAAAGGTTAAAGGTAAAGTAAAAATAATATTTTGTGCAATGGTGGTTATCAAAGGTGAAAAGACCACACTACTTATTTAATTGAAAAAAAAAAAATGTATAAGAATGTTTTATTAGGAAACCAGATGGTTAGGCCTATTTAAACAGATAACGCCCCAACTTGATCAATATTTTATAGGAGAACGTTTTTAAATTATGCTGGTTAAAAATGATTATCGGCCGATATATCGGTTATCGGCTATTGAAACTCTCAAATATCGATATCGGTATCGGCCCTCAAAATCCCATATCGGTCGGGCTCTAGTTCACATCACTTCTTACTTCTTCTTTGTGATACGTTGAGGGAAAAAGACAAAGAATGAAACTGAGACACAGTGTCCCGTCTGATGTTTGTATTCCTATACGACTGTAATGATGTGTGTGGTTGTTAGAATGCAAATATGCACTCTGTTGTCAGCTTTTGAGCTGTGTGCCATTTGTACAAAACATGTATGTTTTTAAACCACCACTATAGATTTATTTAATACATACATGTAGAAGAATCAGAATAGGAACTTCCACATTTCCACATCACATTTTGTTCCTTTACTGACATATCCCAAGCCCCAGATTCATACAACAATGTACTGTTGAACAGATTCGGTTCCTTTTTGGCTAAACCCAGTGCTAAACCCAGTGAGCACAGACAGGTTTATGTGCTTGCATATGTAAGTTCTAGATCCAATCTGCATCATAGGATGTTTACATTTCTGAAGGCAAGGTAAATGTAGAAAGAGGTAATATGATTTTTAGAGATTGGCATTTTTTCATTAAGATGCATTTATCAAGATCAACTTGAAGCACTAACTCCACATATACTACACAACGTATGCTTTTTTGTCTTTGCCATCACACACATAATTTTGGTAGCACTGTGCTCCAGCGGTTATGCTACAATTGTGCAATTGCTGATGAAACTGATCGACATTGATTGATATAGCACTGACTTGGGGGATTTGTGTCCTCACATTCATGTCTATAACTTTGCAAGTGGGGTTTTGGCAATGATCTGTGACTCCAGACTCGTCTAGAGAATAGAGATTAAATCTCGTCCTCTGAAAAGAGCCTATGCAACACGAGATGGATCCTGAGCCAAGATGCACAAGGCTGAGGGCTTGGCCAAAAAGAAATGCGTGTCTCCCATGCTCAGGAGTGCGTGTTCCGGCCTTTCCTGTTCTTTCCCCCCCAGAGAGCTCCAAACCAGCAGGTGTTAATGGGGCTCTATTGTGCTTCTGTGTCTCTTTGCTGAATATGGCTCCTCTACGAGCACCGAGAAACAATATCACAACGTTATAACAGAAACTGTTTGCGAATGGAAATTGTTCCTGGTGGTGTTTGATATCGGCAAGTTGTTTTGCTTGGCCGCAGTTGAGAGAAAAGAGCCAGCGCTGCAAAGGGCCCAGAGTGCTGGGAATTCCTGTGCTCACTGTGTGTGTGTTGGTCGACTCCTTGACACGGCTCACGTTCAACCTGACTCCAAAATGGCAATTAGAGGCCATCCTCAGCCTGCAGGCAGAGGGACAAAAGCTAAATGCATTTTGAGAAACTGCTGTGGGGGATGTTAGGGGATGTTATTCCCTGCTTGTGCAATGCTTTGGATAAAAGCGGCCAATGAATAGATGTAAATGGAGTGACATACCTTGCCAAGTTAACTTGGGAGTGTTTGTAAACATCCTAATGCCTTCATTCCCTTCGTTAATAATTTGAAAATATATATTTACGAGGTTCACCAGTTACTGAGCTTACTAAGCTCCCGTAGCTCACTGAGTAACTTAGCTCACCCAGATTTGTTGGGACTGAACCATGTACTTGGAGTACCCAAGGTCTAAGGTTCAGGGCAAGACGATGGGCTTTTTTCTTGCACTGTTCTGTCATTGGAATGTTAATGAGCTAATTTCAGCTTGAGTATAAATAGATTTACTCACTCCCTGGGTCTAATAAATCATAAGGGGGAAAAACATTTCAGGCAAACCCTGCTGATAACGTACAGCGTAAAGGCAGATGGCAGCAAACTCTGTGATGGACCCAGTTCAGGCATGGTGCTGGTCTCGGCCAGAAAAGGACCATTTGTATTGCAGAAATCACTGCTTTTAGCTTGCACTGTAGTTCTGTTGGTGAGTTAGAACATGCCATTGAACTTTGTTTGGGGCGCTAACATGGTTAGGTGCTGTGTCCACCAAATGCGTTTTTTACAGCCAGAGCGCCCAAAACCTCCTCCTCTCGGCGCTTCGATAAGTGTTTATTGTTGCTAAGTTACCAAAGCCAGAGACGGTTTATAACGAGAAGTGCCATTGACGAGCCCGGCGCTGTTCTAAAAGTTGAACAGATTTCAACTTTGAGCGCTCTGAGCGCTGCGACAAAAAAGGTCGGCGCCGACCGTTTTTTTCCGCCGAGGGCGCTCAGCGCTGTGAGCGCTGAGCTACATAGACTTTACATTGAAAATTGTCGCCGTCGGCGCAAAAAACGCGTTTGGTGGACACAGCACCTTATTGTGTAAATTTGCAAATATTGCATTTCTGCTCTGTACTTTGAATCACTTTGAGATGAAACATTTTAACATCAATCCATAACGACATTCAAAGTCATGTAACAAGATTTTTGATATTATGTAGCCTTATGTAGATTTGGAGCACTGCATCCAGCAAACAGTGTTTGCTCATGTGATGGATTCTGACCTGTTCAGCAAACTGATCAATCTTCATGGTCTCCGACACTATTAAGTGAAGAGGACATACTACCTCCTAATCGGGCATGATGGTGGCCTTTACGGTTTGGGTTTTGTTGATCGCATTTGTTTTACATGTTTTTTTCCGTCAGTCTTTGATTAAATACTACTGCTAGAGCAGTATTAATTTGTTGTTTGTGCTGTTGCATCTTAATCATCTTCTTAACACAGATTTAGTCATCTTAAAAGCACAAATTTAACCATTTCTAAAAAAACAGAGAATGTCAATACTATGTTGACATTATAGTGGGCCTACATAACATAAGCCTTCCTTGACTCTCTTTATCCCTTTTATGTGCCAATGTGTAGGCCCTATTGTAGTACTAAGTTTTGAAAATCCAAGATAGTTTGAAGATGAATACTTAAAAAAAAAAAAAAAAAAAAAACAGTGTTTGGGTATTTGTGGTGACATTTTTCCACACAGAAGCAGACTGGTAAGGCTCTGTCTTTTGGCCCAAATTCTTATCCTGAATTTAGCCTTGAAAAAGATGTTGACCTGACACAGCGTGACATGCAGTGAACCAGCATGGGGTCACATTTAGAGTAAAGACATCCTCTGGCCTAATGCTCTGGGCGCCGTGTTTACCTTTGTGCGAGAGCAGTTCTGGACATGTTGAAATGAGGGGTTAGCTCCGTGCTCATGGCAAGAGGACTGCCATTAACGTTACGTGGGAAAGAGCTGGAGAGAGCTAGAGATGTGATTATTTGGAGAATTTGGTCCACCGCTTATGGTTTTTTTTTCCTATCTGAAATGTGTTGTCCACTTGGTTATAATTGTTTGTTTGAATTGGTTGTAGTGTGGTTGCTCTTTATACTATGTCACTTATGGGGGATGTGAATTTTAGGAGTGAATTGAGTACATGAGATTAAAGGCCATTTTGAGCATTTATCGCAGTAGTGTAAAAGTACTTTAAAAAAACAGGGTTCATCTTGACCAAGAGATGTTTTTGCATCAAAAGCTTTGGTATTTTTCAATTTCAAGAGCGTGCATCAATCAACCAAAGTTTATTTCAGGACACCAATCACAATGGGTCAATGCACTGTGGAGAAATGTTCCCACACACACACACACACATTAACCACCATAGTAAAACTACTGTTTGTTTGGGGGGTACTCCCTATCTTTGTTTGTTTGTTTGTTTACTTGCTTGCTTGTTTGTTTGTTTTACTTGCTTGTTTGTTTGCTTGGTATGTTTAGTTTTTGAATGACACGGGATGATGGGAGTTGTATGATTTATGTTTCCTTGTCTTGGGGGACATGGTGTCTTTGCAACCTTGCCAATAGGGCTTGCTCTGTCTCTGGAGACCACTGCTTTCTTTTTTTGCCCTCCCTCAAACCGAGTACACTGCACAGGCCATCTTTCTGCTTCAAAGCAGTGGTAAGAATGTTCCCTGTGTGCCCTCTCGGCTCTCAAGACGAGCCATGTTTGTGTTTGGTTGGAAGTCATAGTTTCCCCTGTGGCAGGCGGACGGGCGCGGGAGTAGCCTGCCCGGGGTTTGGGAAAGGGCGGGAAAGCGCACACAGGGAGGGCTTGTTCCACACCCAGCTGTACTGCCCTCCGGGCAGCATGTGCCAAAAGTGTTTATGTTTTTTTTTTCCTCCTCTTTTCTTCCTCTTCCATCTTTGTCTTCATCTTCCTCCTCGTCTGATGACAGACACTCAAATTGCTCAATGTGCTTTAAGCGAGGCTCCTAGTCCCAGTAGTGCGTCGATAGCTTGGTAATGGCAGCCATAACCAAAGAGCAGGATGACACAAAGTGCGCTTTAATGGACATGACTGTCTGCGAGAGTAACATGGCGCTCAGATGTGTTGACATTTGGTGGAGTGCAGTCCAGTCCAGTCATTTGCACTCATGCAGTCATTGATCTTAATGTGTTTAATTTTACAGACAGGTGTATATGGTTTTCATTTTTATGAACCATCTGATAATTTGAGTGGAGATATTAACTTGCTCTGTGTTTTACTTTCCAAGAGCCAATGCCAAAGTGTGTTTCTATTTAGGAGTCTCACAGAGATTGTTGACTGTGTTCATATGATGTGTAATCATGTGATCTGCTGTCAATGACGAGCATAATTAAAAAGGCTTACTGGGTAATTTATGAGAGAAATAAGGAATATATTAGCTAGTTCCTTTGAAATTATTATAATACCTTAAATGGAAACCCTCTTAGGCAAATGTTGTAGCCTGTAGACAACTTCATTACTATCAACAGCTCATTTAGAACACTACAGGAATGGATATCAGACATTGTGGTCAATTGAATTGCATCACTGTGTAATCTTTAATTTCATGGAGAAAACGTGCGTGTGTGCGTGCGTGTGTATTTGGGCTAGTTTACAATGTGTGAGTGTGTGTGTGTGTGTGTGTGTGTGTGTGTGTGCGCTTGCTTTTGGGGCCTTTTTAGAATTTACACATTTCTTAACTTGAGAAAAGTCATAGATGGTAAAACGACATTAAGCTTAAAAAACCCTTAAATGACATTAAGCTTTTAAACCTAGCTTTAAGCTTAACCCCCTGCTTGACCAGTTGACCAAGTCTCTCCACCTCCCTCGTTCCCAGGACCGATAGATGCTACGTGGAGAAGTACTGGAAGGAAGCGCGCGTGGGAGACTTCATCCGGCTGCGCTGCAACGAGATTGTGCCGGCCGACGTGCTGCTGCTCAGCACCAGCGACCCTGACCGCCTGTGCCACATCGAGACGGCGACGCTGGACGGCGAGACCAACCTGAAGCAACGGCAGGTCATCCGAAGCTTCCTTGACCTGGTGAGATTGGGACGTCCCGGAGCCCGACCTTGTGTTCCCATCTTGTTCCTCTGGCTGACACTGCTACTTTTTTAAAGGGACACTTCACCGATTAGCATTAAGCTTTCTATCTTTAGAAAACCAGTCATGTTTTTGAATGGTCGTGCATCATTCCCTCAGTTTGCCTTGAGATGGGAGAAATACAGATTTCAATGTTGGACTTCCTGGTTTCAATGATGTAAAAATCATCATTTTACATCATTGAAAGCAGGAAGTCCTATTCATGGGTGTCATTGAAATCCGTATTACTCCCATCTCAAGGCAAACTGAGGGAATGATGCATGACCATTCAAAAACATGACTGGTTTTCTAACCAGTGTCCCTGTAAGTCTATACTTACCTTAGGTACAGCCGTGGTCACAAGAGATCATAGTGTATCATTGCAAACGAGCCCTGTGTTTAAGATAGTCTTGTAGCACCATTTCACACTGATAATGGTCGCTAAGTGGACTAAATGTGTACCAGACCATAAATAAGGTAATCATGTTAGCTGAGTGTGCGTTTTCATTTGAAGTGGGATTTATCTCCATGAACGACCTCTGTGAGAGTCACAGTTGGTCAGGCAATGATGATGAGTGAGGGTTTGTGTCTGTAATGGTATAATCAGCTGGTGTGTCTTTGTCTGGTTAGTGAGGTCAAATTCCAGACAAATCACCAAACTGTGACTTCCACTGTGGAGTCTCAGGTCCCGTAGTCCTTCCTTTTGAAGCCTCAGGCTGTCAACATACATTCCAGTGAATGAGTGTTAACTTAATGCATATTAGAGTTATACCAGAGGCTCACAGACTTTTATTTTCAAGACTACAGTTTTATTAGGATCATTAATGTATTGATTGAAAAATGTATCTCTTCCCATTTTGAAGCTAGAGTTCTCTATGAATGTGTACCAGGATGCATAAATGTCTCTTTCTCTTACAGGATTGTGAGTTTGATCCGTTCAAATACAACAGCATTATTGAATGTGAGAAGCCCAACAACGACCTTAACAGATTCCGGGGTTACATGTAAGTCCACCATTAAACCATTGCATCATTAAACTGTTACACCATTAAACAAATTCTTTACCCTTTGCTTTTTTTACCCATTGAGGTCACTTAGTCGGGATAAAGGCAACATTTAACCTCTATGTGCACTCGAATGCAAGAGCTCCCCGGGAAATGTACTTTTTCAGCATGTAAATAATGCTATTTCCCCTATCATAAATCATCCTTGCTAATATGGTCCGATTGCTTCTCTCTGCAGCGCCAAAAGTGGTTAAAACCTCATTAGGGAGTGAAACCCAAGTTAGCGGATGAATGGGTATTTGTGACCCACAAACCGGAGATTAATAAAGTTCTTTGCAGTGGCACTTTGCATTTCTCTTACACTAGCATTATTCAGATGACTTTTCAACCCTATTAGAATGTCTAATTGCCCTGCCAGGCTGTTGCCGGAGCATTTAACAAAGTAACCCATCTTGTTTTAATCACTTTGAAGTGCTCCGTCTCCCACAGAACTTACAGTGTGCTGAGATGATGGTTTTTGATGAATGCATGTTTATCCAGACTGGGATGACTTGGCTCATGTGCGCCGAGTGCTCAGACTAACAGATAGACAGGAGTTAAGCTAAGAGTGCACGTAGGAATAAACTATGATAACAATACAAGAATGTTTCCAGCTGAATTATTTAAATGTAACACACTGTTTTTGGGGAGGTATCTAACATTTCTGTTCCTTCAGTAGTGCTTTATCTGAAAAGAGATGCACTGATGTTTGTAATCTGGACCAAATTATAAACATCGGCTGTCTGTTTCCATTTTGTATGTCCGGTCTGCTCTCCCTTTGTCCAAATACAGATTGACCACAAGTCCTGTGCGTGTTGAGCACGTTACAGCAACTCCTCTGAGCCGATGGAAAGAAGTCCTCCCATGTGAGATAGAGAGAGCGAGCGAGAGAGCGAGCGAGCGAGAGAGAGAGAGAGAGAGGGAGAGGGAGAGTGGGCTGAGGTCCTGCATTAATGGTGCAGGGTGGAAGGGCCACAGTGTCAGCTGATAGGACCTCCAATTATTATGACATTTATTCCCCCCACTCTGAAAGAGAGCAGATGCTAACGGCCTCCCGCCAGTGTCCGGTTGCTGAGATACGGCAGTGCGTGGCCACGAGGCAGTCAGAGGAAGAGAAGCTGATGAGGGAGTGTACAAAACAGACCAAGAGAGCAACTACAGTCGGTGTGTGTGTGTGTGTGTGTGTGTGTGTGTGTGTGTGTGTGTGTGTGTGTGTGTGTGTGTGTGTGTGTGTGTGTGTGTGTGTGTGTGTGTGTGTGTGTGTGTGTGTGTGTGTGTGTGTGTGTGTGTGTGTGTGTGTGTGTGTGTGATGGAAAGACAGTCTGTGAGTCTATGTCCGTGTAAGGATACCTTTGTGTAGAAAGGATAGAGGTTTCTTACGTCAAGGTCAACTCCCATGCTGTCTACTTCAGCCACAGAGATCACAGCTGTGCCCCTGACTATGATCATTTTCCAATTGATATTGCAGGGTTATTAGGGAATATTAAATATGCAGGGAATATTAAAACAACCACACATGTGACTATAAAGACAATAAAGGCTCATCGTATCTTATCTTACTACAACATCTCTCTGTAAAAACAAGTCATGTGCATTTTAGACTCACAAAACAGGCTTAACAAAAACTTAAAAACTGGGATCACATTATCAAAAAAGTATAGCCTAATCTTTTGATGGTCAACATGGGAAGGTCAACATTTTATTGTCCTGATTGCAGTGATGATAACCACTCATTGGTCTGAACATCGCCAAGATGAGGCACAAGCATCAGTCTCAGCTAAGAGTAAAGCAAAGCGCTGCCAACGTAACAAAGATGTAATCCTGCATTTAGAAGATTAGGAGTGATGTTAAAAGGTTATTTTTTACCCATCATAGGTGCTTATCCATCAGCGTTCATTCAGCACATTGCAGTTGACATTGTTCCTCTCTATCAAGCTTAACCCAAAAAGCCCTTTGAACCTAGCCAGTGATTTGCTGTTTGAAGTGGCCCCATATCCAAGAGCTTAATTTTGGAACTTCCTCAGCCACATCATTATCTTGACACTCTGAGCATATTAACTGGGATCTTATTTCTTAACTTGGATCTCATTGTTGGTAGAAAGGTGTTTATTATGCTCAAAGGGTTCAGAATCTGCCCTTTACGTTGGCCCTGTTTGGCCGGGATTTTTAAAAGGGCAGAGCTGTGCGGTTTGATCAGATGCTTTGTAAGTGATTTGAGGTGAACTATGAGTCAATGAACTTCTAAATTCTAAATTCCCAGGCGATCCCTTACTTTGGGTAAATGTTTGGCTAGAGTAATTCAATGATTCATTTATAACATTTGTATTTTTATTTATTTTTTGTCTGGCAGAGTCCATCGCGGCGGCCGGAGAGATGGTCTTTACAAAGAGAACCTGCTACTCCGGGGCTGCACCGTCCGTAACACAGAGGAGGCCGTCGGGATCGTCATCTATGCAGGTACTGTTGACCTCTGACCTTGCTTTTGTATTTAACCTTTAACCTCTGTGAGCCGATATGACAAACACATTTTCTTTTTGGCGGGGTGTGTGTGTGTGTTCAGGTCATGAGACGAAAGCCATGCTGAATAACAATGGGCCTCGGTACAAGCGCAGCAAGCTGGAGCGACAGATGAATGTGGACGTGTTCTGGTGTGTCATCATCCTGCTCGTCATGTGCCTCTTCACTGCCATAGGTATGTTGTGGTCCCGTGAGCAGATTATAAATTGGCCCAAACGACAATGAAAAATGACCTCTACTTGGATCTACTCAGGCACAAACTCCTCAGATACTTTGTCCTGGTTTACTTGATAATGACCTTGCCTGACTGTTGTTTCAGGTCACGGGCTTTGGCTGTTTCAATATGGAGATAAGCGGCCCGTTTTTGATGTCCCCAGCCCTGATGGAATGGACTTATCACCTGTGCTGTCAGCCATTTATCTGTTCCTCACTATGATTATCGTCTTCCAGGTAAGGCACAAAGCTCCATGTAGTCCCATAAATATCCTTAACAGGACAGAATTATGGCAGACCCAGGACATATGGATCAGGGAAGCTATGCCTTAGCCTTCAATGTCCTCTAGCCAGCCTTCACAGTTTATTACTGTGAATCAGCTAACACCTCTCCTTGCTTTATTCCCCTTCTCCTCTGAACCCCCTCCGTTTCAGGTGCTGATCCCAATCTCCCTGTTCGTGTCCATTGAGATTGTCAAAATCTGCCAGGTGTACTTCATACACCAGGACATGGATCTGTATGACGAGGAGACAGATTCTCACCTGCAGTGCAGGGCTTTGAACATTACAGAGGACCTGGGCCAGATGCAGTACATATTTTCTGACAAAACCGGCACACTGACTGAAAACAAGATGGTGTTTAGACGTTGCACTGTGGCTGGAGTGGAGTACTCCCATGATGCCAATGGTAAAAGCCACCAGCCTCCCTGTTGTCAAACTGAAATGAATGATTTATAACTAAACAAAAGATTTCAGGGGCATTCTTTAGACCGAGTGGCGTGTGTTGATATTGAAATCTTTGACATGCATGTGTTTCTCCCTGTCCTGCAGCAAAAAGGCTGGCCATGTATCAGGAGGTGGATTCAGAGGAAGAGGATTGCACGTCCCATGGCGGAACTTTGCCAAGACGTGACAGTGTGACGAGCCACCAGAGTGGCAAAGTGGTGCTTCGCTCTCAGAGTACCAAATCTCACCGCCGCACAGGAAGTCGCGCCGAGGCCAAGAGAGCCAGCATCCTCTCCAAGCACACTGCCTTCAGCAGCCCCATGGTCAGCCCCAAACAAGCATCTTAAGCATCATGTTTCCTGTGTATCTTTCATTTTCGATTTCATGTGAAATGAGAGGTCTATCTCGGCCCATTACAGCCCCACATACTCCCACTGCGAACATGAGAAAGATGAAAGATGACTTTAATTGATAGTAAGATCAACTTTAGTTAACAACACATGAAAGTCTCATTTAGTTTTTAGTGCTTTAGTGTTCAATATGGAGAATAAGAAAGACTTCCCACTCGTTCCTCAAATGCTTCCTCAAATGCTTGTTTTGTGCAAACCCCAAGCATATTTAGTTTATTGTCATAGAAGAGTAAGTAAGGCAGAAAATGTTAAAGTTTAACAAGCTGCAATCAGAGAATGTTGTGGTATTTTCCTTAAAAAGTGACCTACTGTAAGCCAATTTACTGATTGCTAACATGTTTGGTGATTTTTAATTTGATTATTGGTTAATCAATTAATACAGCCGCACTCTGACCGTTACAAATCTAATTTTAAGATAATCTGTTGTAATTATTCCTGTTTGATTGACTTCACAGGAGAAAGACATCACCCCAGACCCACAGCTCTTGGATAAAGTGAATGACGGCGCCAGCCAAATGGAGGTCATGCGTTTCCACAGCCAGTCTCTCAGCCAGATCCCCTCTGACCTCTGCGACATCATTGACTTCTTCATCGCGCTCACCATCTGCAACACTGTGGTCGTGTCCTCCCCCAACCAGCCCAGACAAAAGGTACACCTACTGTATGCCAACTTCCTAAGCGGTTATGAGAAGCAGACATGGAACAGGCCCACGTTGAAGATAACGATCAGAACAGAATACAGCCTGTGTGTGTCTACAGTACTTTTTTCCATTCTGATGTCACTTGGTTTACCTTGTGGTGTTAAGCCAGGTGGCTTATTTTCCATGGAAGTAGAGTTTTGCGCCACTCATTGTTGCTGTGCGGTTATGATGAGCAGTGGTATGTTAACAGAGAGAGATTTTTTTTGTATCCGTGTTTGTCCTTTTTTTATTTTGGTCATCTCCTTGCTCTGCATTGTGTTTGCAGTGACGGAGAAATATTTTGGGTGTGGCCATTCCATCCAGGGTTAGTGATATCCTGTTCAGCTGTGCTGGCCAGTGCCCCAGAATGACCCTGTGGCACAGACACACTCTCTCACACAACACCGCGAACACTTTTGACGTCCTGGCTAGCGGGGCTGGCAAAAAATGTTAGCCGCAGCTTCGGTATAGAGTATACATCAGCCATGTGCGAGACCCCTTTCTTCCATGAACAAATGACGCACGTCGTCCACTGCTGATCTCTTTAATTAACAAGAGAGCTTGGAGGCAAACAGCGATCTCCAATAGAAATAAAAAAAGCTTAGCTGCCTGCTGTGCCCTCTTCTGTCTATTGTTCATGCTTTATTGGTTCCTTCATCTCACTGAAAGGCTGTGCTTCTGTGCGCCTGCTGTTGGATCCAAGAATTGGATTGATTTTGATTTATGTCGACTGTCCAAGCCCTCAGTGGGCTCCGCAGGCAGATGTATTTTGATGTTCATTTACTGTCTCGGAGTGGATGACAGGGGGGTGATGCCTTATCATTTTTATCACCGAGCCTTTGCCATAACATGCTATTTCATCTTGTCATCTTGTTGAGGAAAAGTTTACATGGCTTGTGTCATTTGTTAATACTGTGATAAGTTACTTCTAGTTTCATCAATAAGTAAATAAATAAATCTATATGTTCTCTGTTCTATAGCACATTCATGAAATTATGCCCAGTGGCCTCTATTAATTATTTAGCTCCATTTAATCCATTCTGGTATTGTTCTGTGTCACACTTTTGTGGCCACGTTTGCCTGTGCAGGTGCGGAGGTTCGAGCTAAAGTCCCCTGTAAAGACCATCGAGGACTTCATCAAGCGATTTACACCCAGCCGCCTGACGGGCTCCAACAGCAGCAGCCTGTCCAGCCTGGTCACCAACCGCTCGTCCTTCCACCGCGGCTGCTCCAGCGTCCTGTCCTCGCCTTCCGCCGAGAGCACGCTCACCAAGCTGGACGAGGAGCGCCGCACCGCCGCCAACACCAACGCCAACGCCACCAGTAGCCTGGACCACGCCTTCAGCCCCGTGCCGGCGTCCGTGGACGGGGCCAAATCTGGGCCCTGGGCAGCGGCAATGGCGGAGGGGGAGCTGCGCTACGAGGCAGAGTCACCAGACGAGGCGGCGCTGGTATACGCGGCCCGGGCCTACAAGTGCTCCCTGGTGGGCCGGCTGCCGGACCAGGTGACGGTGGAGCTGCCTCACCTGGGGAAGCTGACCTTTGAGCTTCTGCACACGCTGGGCTTTGACTCGACCCGCAAGCGCATGTCGGTGGTGGTCAAGCATCCGCTCACTGACCAGATCACCGTTTACACGAAAGGAGCCGATTCAGTTATCATGGACCTCATCAAACCACCTCCTACAGGTAAGCATCCGCTCTGCTCTGCATGTTGCTTTGAACTTTTTTTTTTTTTTTTTCATTACAATTTTTTTTTGTTATGCAGTGTTTATTGAATTTTCAACATAGGGAAGTACACAGAGCATTTGTCAATAATGGTCAAATTTTCCCTGAAGCGCTGCTCCGATTTCTAAAGCTAGCCTCTGCTCATCTTGTCCAGGTGGTGCAGGTACAGAGTAAGAACAAGGTTTTTCACTTTGGCTAGCTGAAACGAAGAAATTACTCACAGTTTTAGGAGCGGTTTATACAGACATCGCAATAAGCCAACATAATGTTTGATTACAAGGTGACACTTTGTTGCACACCAGTGAGTGTTGTCACAGTTCCTCAAGCTTTGCATTGTGATTTGTACCAATATAGTGAGTCATTGCTCAGGACTTTACACAGGTGTTAATGGGTTCTTGTTATTGTTGTAACGTGAAGCAACCCTGGGTGGTGTTAATCTGTGCTACCAGTCGGCAGGCGATCTGGACTTGTACTTGTGGTGGTATCTGATTCTTGACAGCCCAGCAGGCTGCACTGAAGGGAAGGATTGATGGTCGCTGGCCTCCAACCAAAGTGGCCACAAATCATTAGATAGCATCTCCACAGCCCCAGCGCCAGGACAGTGCTCACTCGCTTTAACGAATGGAAAAGATACTCGCAGCCAGTCAGTCACCTATGATTAATTACCTCCAATTGCGACTTGTTTTTTTTTTTGCCTAAACACAGGATGCCATGCTGTCATGATGTTGTAAATGAACCTCGTGGTTGATGTGGAAATCCATGTTCATGTTCCCGTTCCTCATTGGCTCATGCCTGAGAACGAGTAGCTTTCTTCCTGGAGATGGGATGTAATGTGATTGGGGATGCTTCTTCCAGAATATTCTGTAACCAAGTGCATGTCATTTTCCATCTGATTCTCATCAGTGAGTGTTGCCTCAACTTTTATTTTCACAGCATGAGTCACAGACATAAAAATGCTCTCATCATCAACACATTGATGTAACGTCTAACTTTTTTGTAACATAAGTTCCACACGAACTTCTATCGAATACTGATAGAAATATTATCTAGCCTATAATGCTGTACAACCCAGTCGGAGAGGTTCAAACATTGTTTGCGTGTTGACAGTTGACAGGATACATTGTAGCCTACCTAAGAAAGGGAAATGAGTGTCTGGTCTTACACGCTCTTAGGACACCGCGATAATCTCGCGGCTGGCTCTGGCTCGAGAAGCATGTGGCTTTTTTCCTGCCATGCTGAGCGGCTCCCGTAAACCAGACGCATTCTTCCGTCCGTGGCCGCTCTCCCATATTACAGGCCTATTTCAGGAAATGATCATGAATCACTGTGTTATTTCCTACTTTCTTTGTCCCAAAACAAAAGGGAGAAAGCCAGGTGTTTGCGGCAGTGTTGTTGTTGACTTCCCTCAGATGCTCACTCAGCTCTGCTGTGGTTCAGAGATGGTAGGCCTAGTAGAAGGAGCCATTTTTTTTTATCAAAGCTGCAGTTTTGCTGGGGGTTTTTTATAATGTAAACATAAAAATGCTTATACGCCTCCAGTTGCAGAGTGATTATAAATGTTCAGTGAACAGACAGTGCTACCGATTTATGCCTGAGATGTTTTTTTGCCATTTATCTCAGTTGTGTATTTTACACATGAATGCACAGTTATAGGGAACATGTTGTTTCCCCTATTCTTTTATTCAATTTGCCTCTTAGGACAGATGTGTTCCATTAGATATACATGTGTCTTTAGTTCCAAATTCCATTGGCCTGTTAAATCTGCTCTAACCATCCATCTGCTCAATTACACATCAAACTTCATCATTTTGCCCTCTTGACATATTATAGGCAGATATCAAACAATCAAATTGACCTTGTGATTTTAAATGTAGTGGACAATGTCTAATTGTGTGGTACCAAGAGATGATTGGCCTGGAGGACAGTGAAGGACCTATCAGAATTTTCTGAATGACTTGGTTGCAGAGAATAAAAAGATGCAAAATCTGATTTTAATATCTCCAGGAACATTTTTAATGTGAATAATATCGTCCTGTGAGGCTATTGCAGACGTTTTGCCTTGAGGGATTCAGGTCTTTTTTTTTTCCCCTGGGCAGGTGATACACGGTGTTCTCCCACTCTTGCTTAATGACTGTAGATTATTCCTGGTTCCCCTGTGTTTTGAAGGGCTCGGTGGTTATAAAGTGTTCTAATGGTGAAGGTGGCCGCTCTCGTTAGTATTCTAGGCATGCGAAAAGCTACACAGGCACTTTTCTGTACCAGTGTGTACATAGAGACACTAGCCCACTGTCTCAAGAGTGCTAACCTGGGCACTGTCCTCTTTTGTGGTTGAAGCACCATGATGACAACTAAAATAGCTCACAGATGGAAGCCCATTAGGGACACAAATGTACAGTACATGTTTTCCAAAGCAATAATGGCATGTACTGTCTGTATGTTTTAATGTCAGTCACTCGCATGGGTTCAGTAACTCTGGTCTTATTTCTCCGTCTTGACCATTGTGTCGTCTTCCCTCACGATAATGTGCATTGTGGTTTCGTAAGAAATTGGCATGTCAAAGCTTTTTAGCAGACAGTCAGGTGAATTATTGTGTGAAAGCTTTGCCTCAGCAGGCAAAATTGGAAGATTTGCTTCACCAAATTGCATCATGGATAGGTCTAAAATAAGAGCCTCTTAGGAGTCGGTTGAGGGGAGGGGGGTTTAAATGACACGTCACTCCTCCACATGCCATGTGCTATTGCTGTTTGACACAAGTGAACACAAAAAAGCTCAGGCATATTTAGAAAGCGGCATCCATCTGGATGAAAGCTTAAAACAATAGTGGTGGTTGTCATTATGAGAATCACTGTTTTATGTCCGAGTTTTGTTTATATATCAGCTAAGATTTACAACTAGGAGGTGTTTGAGTTAACATTTGTTTGTTAAATTTTTCTTAGCTAAACACAGCAATTTAACAAGGTCTTTTCTTGACTCAGCTGTGAAGAGACTCTCTGTCCCTAACTTTCTATGTGTGCGTGTGTGTGTGTGTGACGAGTCTCTGGCACTGCCTCATACACACTTCCCATACACCATCACACACACTGGCCACCGTTTACCTTGCCTCTCTCCATGCCGCAGGGGGTGTGGCTGGCCAATTAGCACGCTAGCTTCCCTGACTAGCACACAGTGGCTCCATTCACGCTCAGCCATACGTATGCATCCAAAGGAAGGGGAGCTGTTGTGGAAGGTTCTGGTCATGCCAGAGCTATGAACCCCGCTCCACGTCGTCCTTTGATGGACCTAACCAGCAGACATTGTCATTATGTAACCTGGGGCAGCACCAGTCCTCCAGGAGTAGGTAAAACAAACATAACTTTGAGGCTGGAGAGCTGTTTCAGTCTCTTGTTCAGCCAGGCAGACAGAGGTGGAGACTTGTGTACTTAAACGTACATCTTAAAGTAATGACATGCAGCTTTATCACAGACGATGGAAATGTCAATAATGCGCTTAAATTAATTGGTGAATAATGGATTTTTTGACTGACACGTCATTTGTGTTTAAATGTTTGTCAATAGGTTTAATCAGGTCATTATAAGTACTTACAGTGAATGAGAATGATAGAATATATAAGTCAGTATGATGGAATATACACACATTGGTGAGAACATTATGTCAGAAAAAAATGAGATTATTACTAGAAAGTATGGGCTTAATATCATTATTTATGACTGATCATTTTATTTCACTGCAATGTCACTAGGAGTTTAAATCATGTCAAGGTTACTTTCGTTCAGATCTATAAGAAATGATCCTTCTCATTTGCCGTGAATTCTTTCCTGGAAGGATGGCAGCATATTTCCATCTTTTTCCTCCTGTACTGTCAAGCTGATGAACGATTTGTTTTAATCAGTGACTTACTTGGACCCTAGGGATGTTATTAAACCTTGAATACAACAATGCCATAACCAGGTCCGCATGAAAACTGAAAACAGTACGTCCCACCCATTGCCCTCCCGACTCTCATAACAAAGTGCTGTGGTGGGGGAGACCCAGTCAAGGAAAACAGTGCAATTTCTTGGGTCACTTGAATTGAATATTTGAATGCGACGCCGAGAAATGTCCTTGAGTTGAGTTTTGGAGGATGTTTTTTTTTTCTTAAGTAATAAAAAATGAAGAAAAAAACCATCTTGGGCAGTTGTTGATGGAAGGAGCGAGACGAATGAATCATGGAGTGAAAATGAGGCTTGGCTCTGTGCGAGTGTGACTTGGCCAACACCGAGCCACGTTGGGAACGAATCATCTCAAAACTGTTTGTT